>NC_136954.1:17004056-17251556 GCF_032717465.1 Coenobita brevimanus
AATCTGATATGTGACATCTTTGGCTAGATATCCTGTTGTGCTTATATGTCAGCACTCAAATGACTGCCGGGGACGGGTTTGCTGCGCCTTGGCACCGCTTCTTATTCCATCATCTGCTATAATTCCTCTTTCCTACCAGACGACTAAGTTTACCGCCCAGTTACACAATCTCAGAGAGCGCATACCTCCGCTAATGTCAATAAAATGTATAATTTATTCCTGCAATCTAATCAGTGTCCACCTCTAACGAACTCCTCCCTGACCCACTGTCCACCTGTTCACCAGATTTCACTGATATCCAATAACATCATCATGGGATGCCTCATACACACACACACAAACGGCCCCGGTGAATATATAAACTCCCTCCAGCTTCGTCGGCGGAAGTCATTCATACTTATACTTCTGCGAATAATAATAATAATAATAATAATAATAATACCAACAACAACAATAATAATAATAATAATAATAATAATAATAATAAAAATAATAATAATAATAATGATAATAATAATAACTAATAACAAAGAAGAAGAAGAAGGAGAAGGTGAAGAAGGAGGAGGAGGAACAACAGCAACACCATCATCATCATCCACTGGCTCCTGTCTTTTATTTATTATTCAACTGCGTAAAACTCTCTTGCAACCTAGGGAAACTTAATGCAGAGAGAGAGAGAAAGAGAGAGAGAGAGAGAGAGAGATCCAAAATCACTGACACTCATACTGAATTCCTTTGACCTTTTTGCGGGGTGTGATTATTTGTTTGCTTGTTTTTTTTTCGTTTCATATTGTTTATCTGTCCTGTTTCGACCCCAGAGGAATACTTCCAGCGTCATATAGGAGCAAGGAGGGGACACAACAAAACACAGTATATGGCTTTTGACTGAAGCTTAATTCCCGGTTTGGTCGTCACATGAAAAACTTTGCTTGTTGTGTGTGTGTGTGTGTGTGTGTGTGTGTGTGTGTGTGTGTGTGTGTGTGTGTGTGTGAGGGATGGAGGGGGTCTCTGGTCATCGCAGGGCCGATGGGAAGATTACGGAGATGGTATTGTTGCTTAACCTGATCTGTCTGGCCATGTAGACCCGTCAACCACAGGCAAGCAACTGCCTCTGTGGAGCCGTCTTACAGGTACAGTACAGTATCTACACCACAATTTGAGCCGGCACCCCTCGTGGTAGACAGTGCCTCACCAGGGTCAGACCAGAGTCCTTCCCACAGCGAGATTCAGGGCAATATGAGGAGGTTTGGCTCCGGGGTGGACGCCGCAGCTGCTTTTCTCCGACCAGGATACACAGCGCCATCATGTGTTGGCACCTTATATGACAAATGATTTAAAGATATTCGTGATATCTTTATGTTTACTTTGGTCAGTTATTTACATAAATTTCATATCACTCTGTTCTCAGTACATCAGTCAGATTGATTTATGGTATTCTTTTAAAATTTATAATTCTGACTTGTTCTCAATCAAAGAATGGGGATGATGCTGGGTTCGGCAAACAAGGAAGGAGATACCATGAATAAAGAACAGTTATATATAGTACAGTACTATGTTACTAAGCTTCAGTATTTTCGCTGCATCCATGTGTACGAATACTTTTAAACGTGAAGACAAAGTACATGATGGGGCTTGGAAGATATTTGATTATTTAACGTTTTTAAACACTTCACTCCAATGACACTCCCCTGGTTTTGTTATTAATATTACCAGACGATTCTCTCTGTCTCTGTCTGTCTGTCTGTCTGTCTGTCTGTCTCTCTCTCTCTCTCTCTCTCTCTCTCTCTCTCTCTCTCTCTCTCTCTCTCTTTCCGAACTGGATATCTCAAACATTTTCACACAGTCGTTTCGTGGTGGGATGAATAAATTACCTAGTACGTCGCCGGACTAAAGGGGTTAAGGTTAGTTATATATTAATTCGTTCTCATTGTTCTGGAGCCGCCATTATCATCATCATCATCATCATCATATCATCATCACCATTACCATCATTATCATCATCATCACCACCATTTCCACCACCGTCACTATCATCATCATCACCAACACCATTACCACCACCATCACCATCAACATCATCATCATCATCTATACCATCATTTCCACCACCACCACCACCACCACCATCACCATCACCATCATCATCATCTTAACCTCCTTTTGCACTCTGGTAATGTGGAGTGAATCAACGTCCTATTTTATATTGAAGATACCTCTGTGTAGATCTATAAAAAGCTTAAAGGGACTGGAATAAATTTCAGCCTGCAGTCTACAAAGTTTACATTTTAAACCTAGATCCACAACAGCAATTCAGCTCTTGGATGTATACCCACATAGTAATACTGTGTTTATGGCAAAGAAAAATTTGCTGAGCTGGGTGGTAACCATACAAACATACAGAAGCCTTGTGAGTCAGGAGGCACCATCTGGATGTGAACTACAAGGGTTTGCATCCGAGGCTGGGTTGGGTTTGTGTTCTCATGATGGCACTTAGGAGTTGCTTTCGGTTACCATTTCCTTCAAAATTGGGATAAGGTAGCCTAGCCCAGGGCCCCTACGCTTCTGATGGGGCAAGAAATGAAAGGAGGATGAGGACTGATAATAACTGACTGATGACGTTTGACTGACTGACTGACTGACGATGACGATGATGATGATGGTAATGATAACGAGGAGGAGGAGGAAATCACATACTTACAAGAATCCACTTCACATGTCCGCCGAGGCCAAGCTTAGAACCCCGCACTCGTAACATAACGCCGATCACGTTACCAACACCCTACCAACAAGGTGGTAGGTCTGGCCACGTAATTCAGCCTAACACCAGATGATTTTCAACACCTGTGAAATCGAAGCGGCCACAGGCTTAATAACCTGTCTTTATTAACTTCATTCCTAGCGTCGTCCTTACGTTTGTTATTCTGAGTACCCCCCCAAAAAAAAAAAATGCATGAGAAATTATAGCAGTTCGAGCGTCAAAAATTATCACTAATTTCATTTTATGTATTATTATTATTATTATTATTATTATTATTATATTATTGTTGTTATCATTATCATCATCATCATCATTATTTACTACTACTACTACTATTATTATTAATATTATTATTATTATTATTATTATTACTTATTGGAAGGATGGAGAGGGACAGAGGAAGAACTTGATGGTATGAAAGTTCACCCATTCACTCCAATAACGTATATTTCACTTTATCAACGATCCTTTTTCAGACGACTGTAGCCTATACTAACTTAGTAAAGACCTTTATTGATAAAATGGTTAATGAAGGATTTACTTACACCCATCTAAAGTCAGTAAAAATAAAGCAAAAAATACGTCACTGGATTAATGGTCGTAAATT
Organism: Coenobita brevimanus; assembly: GCF_032717465.1. Classification (NCBI taxonomy): domain Eukaryota; kingdom Metazoa; phylum Arthropoda; class Malacostraca; order Decapoda; family Coenobitidae; genus Coenobita; species Coenobita brevimanus. The sequence continues at coordinate 17,007,422 of NC_136954.1, forward strand.
AAGTGGCATGTGAGCCAGTTGCACCTCCTCTAAAGCGATTTATTTTGCACAGTGCACCTTAACATTCTCCTAAAAGTGTGCATCGGTAAAAACAAGAGGATAATCAAGTGTTAATGTGTTAATGTGTAGACTAAATCGCTGAGGAAATGATGTTACGAAGACTTCAAAGCTACTTAGAATACGTGCGTTAGGGATTTATATCAAGGGAAGAAAAACGTATTGGGAATTAAATCGGTGTGATGGATGTAGAGTTGGATATGGACTGACAGGTAAGATGGCAGGCAAGTAGACAGGTAGCCAGGCAGACAGCAGAGATGATTGGTTGATTTTTCCATGTGCCTGGTATCACCTATAATAGCCTTGACCATGGCAGGTACGGTAGGTAGTTAGGCCAGTTGGTTGGCTAGTATCTTCATGTGCTTGGTATCGCTTCAAATAAGGCCTCGACTGTGAAATGGTAGGTAGACAGGCAGACTGACTGGTTAGTTCCTGTAACCGGTATCGCCTCAAACAAAACCTAGACTGTAAAGTGGTAGGTTGGCTGGTCAGTTCCTGTGCTTCGTAATCCCTCAAATTAATAAAGTCTTGACTGTGACATGGAAGGTAAGTAGGTAGGTTGGTAGGTAGGAAGGCTGGTAGATAGGAAAGTAAGTAGGCAGGTTGTAGGTAGGTTGGTAGGTAGGCAGGTAGTTGGTACATAGGTAGGTAGGTGATTGGTAGTCAGTTCCTGTGCCTGGTATCGCCCTAAAGCCTTGACTGTGGTCCCTCTCGCTGTGACAGTCTCCATTAATCAACACAGACGTCCAACACAGCGACCCCAGTGTTAATGAAACTTTCCCGTGTATAGTGGAGGGTGTGGTGGAGGGTGTAGGGAAGGAGAGAGGGTGTATGGGTGTATTGCAAGGGTAGATTGTGTGTGTGTGTGTGTGTGTGTGTGTGTGTGTGTGTGTGTGTGTGTGTGTTTGTGTGTGTGTGTGTGTGTGTGTGTGTGTGTGTGTGTGTGTGTGTGTGTGTGTGTGTGTGTGTGTGTGTGTGTGTGTGACTTTATGTAAATTAGAGGCAGTACTCACACAGTTGTCCATGTTGAGAAGGTGATGGTGAAGCAGCTACGGGTGGGAGGGTAGGGAGTTTGGGCGAGGCGGGTTTGTTATTGAGGCAGCAGATGTGTGAGGCAGGTATATTACCGAGAAAGGTCTGTTACTAAAGCAAGGGATTGGGTAAGGCAGGGGTGTGGGTGAGGCAGGGATGTGGGTGAGACAGGGGTGTGGTTGAGGCAGGAGTGGGTGGGTGAGGCAGGAGTGCGTGGGTGAGGCAGGAGTGGGTGGGTGAGGCAGGAGTGGGTGGGTGAGGCAGGAGTGGGTGGGTGAGGCAAGGATGGGTGGGTGGGTGAGGCAAGGATGTGGGTGAGAGAGTAAGGACGGCAGACCACCCAGCCCCAACCCACACCACCCATCTGCTGGCTGGTCGTCCATCACAGTATCCTTTTTCTCCACTGTATTCATATTATATCCCATTTACGCACATCACACTGCTTCCTCGGTTTACTGAACATCCCGTATTTGTTCCATATAATTTATCACATCTGTCCACTGTAATATTTATCCATGGTTTTAATTGTCCGCTTCTCCAGTTGTCCACCACACCAATTGTCTATCACACCTATTGTCCACCAAACCAATTGTCCACCACACCAATTGTCCACCACACCAATTGTCCATCACACCAACTGTCCCTATCAAAACTCTCTACTATCAACTGCCCACAGCATTTCTTGTCTACTACACTATTCACTGCATTATTTGTGAGCTTCAATATGCACCAGAAAGAATCACAAGCAACAGCACCAAACACTGTGTCTTGAAGTTAACGCATGTCGCTTCACTGTGAAAGATTAACGCCAAAGCCTTTCCATGGACCTCCATTACTTGAGGAGCTGACATGATAAAGATCTCAGTAGATTATGTTCTCGGGTAAATCCCTGCACGGTTAGAAATGCTTCGTTAGCTTAGGTCTGAGTTGCTTATACTTTAATAGATAAAGAGCTTTTCATTGTAATCCGGTAGCGTAAGAATCTGCAAAGAACAAGTACAGAGTAAATAATTTATCAATAAACAATAACACTTGTCACTAACGCAACGCAAGTCCGAAAGCACGTGCGCCCAACCCTAAAGACGCACAAACAGGTGCAAGCAAAGAAGGTGGCACTCAAAGACCATGAAGTGAAGATTGGAAAGTATAGTGACAGACTGTTGTCTGAGACGAAAATACGCATAGCTACACTAGCATGCTGGTTAATACCTCACACAAACAAGAGGGGGCGCTGGCCTGGGAGGGAGGCTTAGCTGTGGGGAAGTAGCTTAACACCAGCTTTAAGGTTAATATATAATGCCACTCTAAAACTGCCCGTATCCGTCAGGCCGATGCTACCGCTAGAGAGATCAAAGAACTTAGGCGAAGAGAACTTTGTGGGGGGGGGGGGATATCTCTTGACTAATCAGAATGAGAAACACGTAAGCGCAGGACCAGTTACACTGCTTGAAATTTAAATCAAAATCTGACCGACTTCTGACTGACTGGCATGTTGACATGACTGAACTGATATGACATGGCATGACATGTGACAAGAAAACACTAATCTAACGTGACGACAGTTATGGCATGACAACAGGTTAACAATTTGACATGACATGGCGGCACTGGTACAACATACGAGATGACATGACATGGCATGGCAGCACTGGTATAACATACGAGATGACACGACATAATATTTTAAAAACTAATGACAGCACAGACATGTCACACATGACATGAAAACAATGACATGACAGAGCATGACTCGTCCAGGTAGCACTGACATGAGAACGAATGACGGCAATGGCATGGCGTGACAGTATATTAACATGCCTGCAATGACATGTCATGACACGACGACACAGTGAGATAACATTACATAGCAGCAGTGACCTGACATGTGAATACAAGACATGACAACACTGACATGACGTACATGACATTACAGCACTGACATGACTTACCATGACACGACATAACAAGACAAGACTGACATGGCATAACACTGACATGATATGACATGACAGGACTGACATGACGTAAGACAACACTGGCATGAGATGACATGACAGGACTGACATGACGCAAGACAACACTGGCATGAGATGACATGACAGGACTGACATGGCATAAGACAACATTGCCATGAGATGACATGACAGGACTGACATGGTATAAGACAACGTTGTCATGAGATGACATGACAGGACTGACGTGGCATGAGATAGTAATACTGACATGACATGAAGACAGCACTGACATGTTATGACGACAGCACTGGCTTGACATATATGACATGACATGGCATGGCATATAACATGACATGACGGTACTAACATGACGAGTTTACATGACACCACTGACATGAGCTGATGACAATAAAGTACACCTATGACATGACATGAGAGCACAGCCACGACATACATGACATATCATAACTACAGCGCTGATATTGCGTGGCATGGCTGAATTGACATGACATGGCGTGACAAAACAGCACTGGCATAAGATAGCGCGACATGACACCACTAATATATGATATGACAGCACTGGCATAAACATTACGTGACGATAGCACAAACGACATGTGGCATGACATAACAAGACATGGCATGACATACTGTTAAATTAGTTACTTGACATGGTCACAGAAGCAGCATACAAGAAATACTGACATGACTGATAACATGACATGCATGAAATTACTAAAGACAGCACTGGTATGGCATGAAATGACATGACAGCTTTTGTAACGTGATGTATCAAGATGACATCGGCATGACATCACTGACACTGACGTGACATTTCACTAATATGAAACACAACAGTACTGACACAATGTACGAGATGATGATTTAGCATGGCAGCAGTGACACGACATGACAGCAATGACACGACACCACTGACACTGACATGACAACAGTGACACGACATGACAGCACTGACACATCACTGACATGACATGACATAACACTATCATCAACCACGACAGCACTGGCAAAGCATACGACTTAGCATGACAGCACTAACATGACATGACAGCACTGACACAACATGACAGCGCCTACCTAACCACTAGCATAAAAGAAAAAAAAAAACATGAAATTTTGTACGGTTCCAGCAGTGGAGAAAATGTCATTGATTTTGATATAAAATTTATACATTTATTTAATTTAATGGGTCACAGTAGGTACGGCCAGTGTTAAGGCAACTCCGGGCTCTCCCTGTCAGCGATCCAGCCTCTGTTGCCCCAGCCCCTTGTAAGTGCCGCGTGACTGGGTCTTAACGAGGCAGAGCCTCAAACCGATCGACAAATGCCCATTGGTAACCCGAAGACCGTGCTTAGCAGCCCTTGAGCATACCTAACCTCTGCACGTACTATCTAAGTATCTATCAATTTGTCTATCTTTCTATATACTTCTATGTATTTATCTTTATGTCTGTCTATGTATTCATCTATATATCCATACAACTCTGTCTTCTACATACCTATCTATCTCTACATGTTTATCTCAGCGTTCTCAATCTTTTTCAGGTCGCGCCCCCATTATCCTTGGTTCACACATTCACGAGCCTCCCTAGCCTTGGTCAACATATCCAGCCCCCCCCCACACACACACACTTCCTACCATCATCTGACTTCATCAATTAATTCCAGAATTATTATTATTTTTGCCTCAGGTTCAAGTGAACATAAACCCAAATGAAAACAGGCTGCATTAGCCATTCTCCTGCAATTTACTAGCCCCCTTTTCGAGAGACAGGGGGGGAAGTTGAGGGACACATATCTTTGAACTGAGTTTGGTCTGTCTTGCAATATGTGATTTATTGGTATCTAATTTTCTCTCGAAAGAACCAGATTAGAAAGAAAACCAAGAAGGCGACCAGATGACAGGCATGAAGGAGAGAAACCAACTTCAAAGAAAATGTGTTTTGAAGACTGAAACAGAAGCATAATGTGAATACTGAATATAAATCAACAGTTCAATGTCACACACACACACACACACACACACACACACACACACACACACACACACACATATTGTTCAAGCCACTCACTATTTTTTTCTGCGACATCTCGACCCCCATAGGGGGTGCGACCTCCAGGTTGAGAACCACTCGCCTATCCATGTGTCTACGAGTAACTATTCATCTATCTCTAAATCTATATATTGATGTTTATCTATTTGTACATCTTTCTATATATCTGCATTTACCTACAGTATATATCTAACTATATACCTACCTGTATACTTATTTTTCTATATTTGCCTGCCCTCTTCTCTTCCTATTTCTCCTATCTTTCCTGTCATTTCTTGTTGCCTTTCTTTCCTTTACAGGTGGCATTACATTAAGTGACAAGCCAAATGGTTTCCTGTAAACCAAGAAACCATTTACAACGCTGGGTGGTAACCATATAACCAAACCATAAGTGCTCCCTACGTGTCAACAAGTGGGTTGGTGGAGGGTTAGTGGCCCTCCCCGTAAAACAAATAACTGAGAGTCAAATGGCCACCCTTTACGGGATTATGGCGTCTGGCAATAGAAAGGTAGGTAGATGTAGCTCTATCTATCTGTCTTATCTATCTACCGACATATCAATCTAAATCTGTCCCTATCCATATCTGTATCTATTTATCTATCCCTCTCTCCCTCTCTCTCTCTCTCTCTCTCTCTCTCTCTCTCTCTCTCTCTCTCTCTCTCTCTCTCTCTATATATATATATATATATATATATATATATATATACAGTATATATATACAGTATATATATATATATATATATATATATATATATATATATATATATATATATATATATATAATCGTTTATGGGGGAGGCGGTGGCTGAATCGGTAGAGAGGCGGCCTGCAGTCCTGATGGACCCAGGTTCGAATCCTGGCTGGGGCAGGGAACAGTTTAAGGATTTGAATTTCATACAAGCAGGCTTTCCTAATCTACGAGATGACCCGCCGACATGTCATAAAAGAACCCCCGCTAATACCAATACACCAGTCCTGTATGAGACAGCCCTAGCATTTATTCAATAAGGACGGTGGGTGTTAGCGCCGAAGTGGTGACATGTGGAGGTGTAGGAGGATTACTGGGCCTTGGGATAGGCTACTGCCCCTAAGGTATAGGCCCTGAAGCCTTTGCCCAGAGTCGGATACATAAAATATATATATATATATAGAGAGAGAGAGAGAGAGAGAGAGAGATATGTATATATATAGATATATGTATATATATTGACAGATATATATATATATATATATATATATATATATATATATATTTCTCTATATCTGTGTTCGTTTGTCTGTCTATTTGTCTGTCTCTGTCAAGGATTCAGGCAGCAGCAGTATGAAGCAAACATACTATCAGAAAATGGCAAATATTATCTAACACACAGTGAATACGATTATGCACTGAAAATACAAACAGGTGAAACGTATACAAACAGGTCAGTCATACGAGTATCTTACTCACCCTCAAGCTTCACCGTCGACCCGTTACTCAGCGCTCACCCTTATTAACTCAACCTCATCCATTCCATTCTTATCTCAGCCCCATCCCTTCTTAACTCAGCCCCATCCCTTCTTAACTCAGCCCCATCCCTTCTTAACTCAGCCCCATCCCTTCTTAACTCAGCTCCATCCCTTCTTAACTCAGCTCCATCCCTTCTTAACTCAGCTCCATCCCTTCTTAACTCAGCCCCATCCCTTCTTCACTCAGCATCACCCCTTCTTAACTCAGCCCCATCCCTTCTTCATTCAGCATCACCCCTTCTTAACTCGGCTCCATCCCTTCTTAACTCAGCTCCATCCCTTCTTAACTCAGCTCCATCCCTTCTTAACTCAGCTCCATCCCTTCTTAACTCAGCTCCATCCCTTCTTAACTCAGCTCCATCCCTTCTTAACTCAGCCCCATCCCTTATTAACTCAGCCCCATCCCTTCTTAACTCAACCCCATCCCTTATTAACTCAGCCCCATCCCTTATTAACTCAGCCCCATCCCTTATTAACTCAGCCCCATCTCTTATTAACTCAGCCCCATCCCTTATTAACTCAGCCCCATCCCTTCGTAACTCAGCCCCATCCCTTCTTAAGTCAGCTGTTGTTTCATGAGAGAGAGAGAGAGAGAGAGAGAGAGAGAGAGAGAGAGAGAGAGAGAGAGAGAGAGAGCAATGCAGGTTTTACTGAATAGGTAATCATCATCATCATTATCATATTCATAGTGATCAAGTTAGTGCATTGGTTACCACCCAACGCCGTAAGAAAACCTTTTGGATAGTCACTGTAGCATTAAATCGTGTCACTGGATGGCGGCCGCCTCTACCTGCCACAAACAATATTACCCACTGGCGGAAAAGCCGAACAGCGAAAAATTAAAGGAGAAAAAAGAAAAAAGAAAAGAAAAGCGTCCTTGCACTGACTTGATGGTGATTCAGAACTTCGTATTTAAGGTGATATACGAGATTTCTCGACATTTTTCATTTAGCGACTTATTGTGCGTATTACATCATATATATATATATTTTTTTTTCAGCCAGGTAGACAAAGTCGATGGTCATTATTTTTGGATGAACTGTATCTGTGCCTGTCTGCTTGTGTCGAAAACTCAGATCTCAGAAAGTACTGATTGTAGAAGGAAAAGCTATTAACAAAAGTTGTCTTGAGTCACAACTTAGGTTCACATGTCACTCAACCAGCACTGGGAGTCATCCTGGATGGATACATAATAGTCAAGTATTATTACAGTCTACCTGCCTCACAGATGACGGGTAGTCTTTTCATTTTTATTTTTTTTAGCTATGTTCTAAGTTGTGTTAATACTGAAATAATTTGGAATAGTACCATACAAGAGAAGAGTAGGTGTAATGTGCAGGTTAAAACACCGAGGATGAGGTGTTCGAGAATGTCAATAAATAAATAAAGTAATACGAGTAAATGTGTACACAATGCGACTCAGTATGTCCAAAGAAGCGAAAAGTTCAATTGAGACAATTTTTTTACTCCTTCAACCCAAGGACATGCTATTATATTTCATTCTTGTTATATCCAGACGATTTTACTCAGGAGAAAAACCCTAACGATGAGGCGACAAAAAACAGTCTCCATGAACCCTGTCCCTACGAGAGGCCTCTTCTAGGGAGAAGAAAATTTTCTAATCGTAGAGAGAATAATAATAATAATAATAATAATAATAATAATAATAAAGGCACGTCATTGCAGTGAGGTGAATAAGCCCTTCGCTTCAGTGAGTCTTCATTCATTCTTGTTAGTACCAAGGGATTTTATTCATCTTACGACACACCCTTCGTGCAAGAGGGTTTCCTTCATTTACGCCTTTGCCACAATAATAACTTTCGTCTGCTGCATAAAATCACGTGCTTAATATCCACAATCATCATCTTCACTACTCTAGCTTGACCGAAAAGTGCTATCTGTTCACCTTAAATGTTGAGTTATAACGAAGATTAACACTAGAACATGATGCTAGTCACGAAGAAGTGCTACGGAAAGTATGTAGAGCTGTAGCACTGTCATTTTACTGCCACTGAGCTACGTGAAATAAGCCGCATAAAGAAAATCTGGGTCAAGTTAAGGTGAACAGAGTATAGTACGTCATTTGTATTATATTCTGTCTACCAGACGATTTTATTAAACTCAAGAGGGACTTTCTGAGGTAGATGGGTTTGGCAGTGGTTCGTTTACACTTTCCAGACTAGACATCTTTCCTAAGCTGAATAAAACTGCATGTTGATGGCCTGGTTAAAACACACACACACACACACACACACACACACACACACACACACACACACACACACACACACACACACACATCTCATCGAACTGAAAATATTAAAGAAGTAAATCCGTCCTGGTAGTGAATGAGTTAAAGCATTTCGAGATCATGGTGTCAATATTCGTGGGTGTGGGCGCATGAAATCAAAACCTATAATCAAGTTTCATTTCATCAGAGGGGAAAAATTAACTCTCTTATCTATGTTTTGTCATCTGACTGGTGGTGGGGAGACACCTTCACGTGGCTGCACTAATAAAACTGGCCTAGTTATGTCACTACGTCTCTAAGCTCCCTCCTTATCACCAGAACTGAGGATGGTGGCCTGTAGTAGGGAACATAAACCTGCAGTCCACTGGGATAACGTTTCGAGGAGCCTAAACATATGACTGATTAAGCAATATAATAGAGAGGTAAGTAGTCTAATCAGTGCACTACAGCCCTCTCCTCCTACCCCTGGTGTTAGTACAGTGTGCTGAGTGTGTGTGTGTGTGTGTGTGTGTGTGTGTGTGTGTGTGTGTGTGTGTGTGTGTGTGTGTGTGTGTGTGTGTGTGTGTGTGTGTGTGTGTGTGTGTGTGTGTGTGTGTGTGTGTGTGTGTGTGTGTGTGTGTGTGTGTGTGTGTGTGTGTGTGTGTGTAAAGAGGGCAAAATAGTGAGTGTACAGCGAGGTGTATGAGCGAGTATAGAGAAGAGAAGGCTGGCGGGTCTGATACTTCACATAAATTACCTCACCCTGACACTTCACCCCACACCCCTCCCTCAGTCACCCGTCATCCCCACCCCATCTCTCCCTGTCTCACCACATGCTTCAGCCATCCCTCCCACACTAATTCACACCGCACACTCAACTCTCACTCCCACCCACCTCCCTAACCCTTTCCTCACATCCCTTTACCCCCAGCCCTCCCTCACACCCCATACCCCCTGCTGCATATACCCTTACCCCCATCCCCCCACCTATCACCACCCCTCCAACACACACTCACCCCACCCTCACTCTTCCACCCCACCCTCCTTCACTCTAGATCACACAGCATTTTTTTTTTTTTTTCATGCTGAACATAGTGTACGAGCCAGTGGTTGTTCTTTTTCTAAGTGTAACATATGCTAATACAATAATACTTGAAAGGGTAACATAGTATTTACTTCGACTGGTTATCTTAAACCACCTGACCACCTAGCTCTTCACTGAAAAAGAAAAGTAATAATAATAACTAGAACACCGTAAGCTGTCCAAGGATAATTTTGATACTGAAAAACTTCCCACAGACACTGACTACTAGAAGCCGAGCTATAATGGGACCTTGAGGTCAAGGTCACTGATCTTCTGCATGTCACCTTAGGTCATCACAGTCTATATGTCCACCAAGGTTGGTGATTCTAGCTTTTATCCTTTATAGAAAATAAAGTGACATCCTGAAGATCCGAAAATGTTCAAATTGTTAACCCCAGGCGATCTCATACTCCTTTCCGCTATGCGGCCGCCTTAAGGCTATAGTGCAGGAAAATTTCAGCTTGCTAACTTAAACAGTTTCGGAGAGAGCATCCTGGAACCCGTTTTTTTTTTTTTTTTTTTTTTTTTTTTTTACATTCTGAATAATATCCGGTGATCAGGTAGATGGACTGTCATCATATTTGGCCAGAAGAAGCCAGCTTGGCGATTAACCTGACAAAGTTTGAACACTCCAGGCCTAAGGGCCTCCGAGTAATGGCCATTTACTTTTTAAGCGAAAGAATAAATATAATGACAAAAACAAGAAAATTTCTCAAAGGATGTGGGACGTTTTAATAATAATAATAATAATAATAATAATAATAATAATAATGTATAATTATAACAGTAAAAGTGATGTGTATGGAAAGAGAAGATTAGGCCTACTCCTGATGTGATATTATTTTTAACGGAGAGATTTGAATTTGTTTGAGAATTTAAGTATCTGGATACAGTGATTTAGAAGAAGTGTGTGTGCAAAGCAAGTGGGGAGTAGAGTGGCAATGGGAAGGAAAGTGAACGGTATTATGAAGGCCTTGGAAAGGAATTACAAGAAGGGTAATTAATACCGATATTAACATACGTGTGTGAGGCCCTGGTGTGCTTGGAAAACGATAATTAAAGAGTTCGGTGGAGATGAGGATCTTGAGAAACGTGTGTGGAGTAAAGAGAGTGAACAGAATATAAGCTATGATTCATGAAAAGATGTGGCATAAGAAAGTGCACAAGACAACAGAAGAGAGAGCGTTTCCTGTAGAAGACACGGTCATAGGGAGAGATTATAGGTGAGTCTGTCTGAGGGCTGAGGAGGCGTGGTAGGCCAAAAAGAAGATGGATGTGCATGGTTAATAAGTGTATGAGAAAGAGACTTGGAAGATGACGAGACCTGATCAGGAATCGAGTTAGTTGGATGAGTTTTGTATGGAAAAGTGCAAGGTAAGGGCTTGGCATTTTTTTTTTTTTTTTTTTCATAGCTAACATCGGACTGACTTTTTCTGACAGGTAGTAATAAAGTTACCTGTAGAATCTTGCACCTGTGAAATGGAGCCAGGATTCCAAAAGCCTGAATGGCGAATAAGTGAGTGAGAGGCCCATTTCACTAAGCATGCTATTGAGTAGTTCTTCCACTACCGATTTTATTTCCGTTTTCTTTGCTTTTTGTCTAGTACCTCACGCCTGCAGCTGGGAAAAAAAGGCGGGATGATGATGATAACGATGATGATGATGATTCATAAAAGTAATAATAATAAAAATAATAACAATTATTGTACTATTATTACTATTACATATTATTATTATTATTATTATTATTATTATTATTATTATTGAGATATGGTGAATGGGGTCGCCCACCATCCACCGAGTAGCTTTGGTGCTACTCTCAAATGACTACACAGAGCAATAAGGTAAATGGTTTCCAGTAACATAAGAACCATTTAAAACACTCCAACTACTCGGGGCGTGAATGGGTATATGCCTGAGAGAGAGAGAGAGAGAGAGAGAGAGAGAGAGAGAGAGAGAGAGACAGACAGACAGACAGACAGACACAGACAGACATACAGACACAGACAGACAGACAGAGAGCTGGAGGGAAGAAGGAGGAAAAAAAGGTGCGCGGGAGGGAAGGAGGGAGGGAGGGAACGCTGGAGGGAGTGGCAGAGAGAAATGGGAAGGATAGGAGAGAAGAGGAGGGAAGAAGAGGTGGAGGGGAGGAGAGAGAGAGGGAGGTAATGGAGGAGTGTTCTTGCAACTGAAGGAGATGGACGAGTGAGGAGAGATGAAAGCTCTTGATATGATGAGGCTTACCTGTCTTGATGGAGGAGAAGGAGGAGGAGGAGAAGGAGGAGGAGGAGGAGGAGGAACGAGGCATTACTGAAAGTCATCCAAGTTTTAATCATCGCTTGACATCAAAGAAGACAGTGACCAGATAGGAATGATGATGTGGAAGATGAAGGTGGCGGGGAGCATTGGAAGGAGAGAGAGAGAGAGAGAGAGAGAGAGAGAGAGAGTGCTCGATTACAAGGTGTGCAGGGGATGATAGAAAATGACGGGGGGGGGGGAGATGGAAGACTTGATGAACTGGTGTGGGAGGGGAGAGTGTGTGTCTGATTAAAAGGAAGCCAAATGATGATGATGATGATGATAATAATGAGGACGAGGAGGAGGGGATGGAGTTGAGAGTGCAGGAGATGTAAGTAAAATTAAAGAGAGGACTGGACGTAGAAGGGACTGGGAGTGTGAAGGGAAAGGGGAGGGAAGAAAGAGGGTGTGTTAGGGAAAAAATTGTGAGCAGGGGAGGATGTGCGAGGGAGGGAAGGAAAAACTGTGGGAGAGAGTTTGAGACCTGTTGCGGGTTAACTGTATATCTGTCAGTCACATTCTCTCTCTCTCTCACACACACACACACACACACACACACACACACACACACACCACTGTGAGTAAAAATAACAAACTTTAATGACGTATGCAAAACCAGAGGGAAAAATAAGAAAAGGCGAATTAGCAGGAAGAAACGTGCAAAACTAATGAGAGAGAAAATGTTTGGCAAAATGCGAAGGGTATAAAATATAATAATGGATTATACGAAAAGGTGGGAAATACAGAGAAAAACTAAGTAAAGAAGTATAAAGTAAGTAAACAAACAACAAAACTGAAGGACAATGATTTATAATTAATACGTTTAGAAAGCAAATATGAACTGGGAGTACTATTGCTTATACTTATTTGAGAAAGCGAATGTAGAATAGGAAGGACGAACTTGGATCTTTTAAAATCAAACTCCGAAATAAATGTGAAAACCATCAGAGGAAAGGTTTAATATAATATAGGATGATGGTAAACTTAGTAAACAACAACAACCGCCATAGCCACCACAACCAACACCAACGATCATCATCAACCAACCTCTTTTTTTCGTTCCATTAGGAGCGTAGAACCCTGGGGCTACGCTACTCAGTGCCGACATTAAAGGCAACGGTGACCAGCCTCACCCTCAAGAGGAAATATGTCTGCAATATGCTCTAACCAGCCCGCGGGTGTAAACCTTCACAGGTTCCATTCCGTCGCAGCACTCTGACCCACTCAACCACCAGGCGTCATATGGCGATATGGTTACCACCCAACGTAGTAAATGGTCTCCTAGTTCACAGGAAAGCATTTGGTTTTCTCTGTAATTCACCTGAAGGTTGAACTATATCAAGTGAGTGGATGGTCAGCGCCCACATCTACCATAATACTCAAAATCAATAAGTGGAAAAGCTTTACGATTGGAGGAAGATGAAAGTAATCGAGGGAGGTTGGAATGTTTGGTGCAATAGAAAGTAATGACACTGTACCGAAAATCTGAAAAGGAAAAGCGGGAATTAAGGCAAAATGTAGGGAACGAGAGAGAGAGAGAGAGAGAGAGAGAGGGAGAATCCTTTCTGAAGGCAATGAATTCGCATAATGTACAGCAGTATTAATCTATTCTATGAAAGAAGCTGTGCTCCTTATCCACTCTCTCTCTCTCTCTCTCTCTCTCTCTCTCTCTCTCTCCTCCATTCTTCCCACCTCACTTTTCCGCTATTTCTGTCCCTTTATATTCTCAGTTGTTCCACATTTCTCTCTCTCTCTCTCTCTCTCGTCTTGATTTTCCTCTAATCCTATCCCTGTCCTCAAATCATTCCTCCTCCTCCCTATTCTTCCCCTTTTTCTCTCCTTTCCTCCCTTTACGTCCTCATTTCGTTTCCTAGTTCTGCCTTCCTTGCATTTATCTTTCCTCTTTAGTCGTAAACGCTTGCCAGGTGTAAGAATGACCCTATTTTTTAATGCAATTTACAGAACACTGTGATTAGCCTGCATCCCATATTACATAGCGTAGTCAGCAACGATACAGAAAAGGCAGACATGATCTATCGTTATCATATGCTTTAGAAATTACTGTACAAAACAGGGGGCTTCACAACTTGCTTTCTCTCTCTTGCATTCACTTAGCAAAAACCCTTCCTCTTCCTTTTCTTTTCACGTTCACATTTCTTATTGGTCTCTCGTTCTTTCATCTCACTTCCACTTCTCTTCTTTCCCTCTTCTTCAGTCTTACACACTCGTATATTTCTTGTTATGTACCCTCCCGTTTTTTTTTTTTTTTTTTTTTTTTTTTTTACGTGTCCGACTCTGGGTAAAGGCTTCAAGACCTATTCTCAAGTCTCCTTGGGGCCCAGTAGTCCTCCTACATCTCCACATTTCGGTGTTAACACCCACCATCCATATCGAATACATGCAAGGGCTGTCTCATACAGGACTGGTGTACTGGTATTAGTGGGGGTACTTTTATGACATGTCGGCGGGTCATCTGGTAGATCAGAAAAGTCTGCTTTTTAAGAAATTCAAATCCTTAAACTCTTCCCTGCCCTTGCCGGGATTCGAACCTGGGTCCATTAGGACTGCAAGCCGCCTCTCTACCGATTCTGCCACCGCCTCCCCCCGAAAGTACGCCGCCCGGGACTCGAACCCGGGTCGCAAGAATGGGAATCTTGCATGATACCACTACACCAGCGGCGCCGTGAACAATCTTTCCCTCTGTCTTTTCCACGCCTCTACTTTTCTTCCCTCCATTTCATCCTCTTTTCACCTTCTTTCTCTAGTTCTTCCTTTTCTTCTCCACTCCTCTTTTCTACTTCGCTTTCTTCGCGACTTTTGCCCTCTCGCATTTCTTTCTCAACCCTTTCGAAACCCTCTTGCCTTCTCCTACCTGTCTTCCATTCTTTCTGGCCCCATTTTCTCCCTTATTATTCACCTCCCTTCTTACTTCCTCTTCTCCCCTCTAGTCCCCTCCATTCCCTTCTCACTTGCTTTCCTTCCTTCTCATTCACTTGCCTTTTCCCCCGTCTCCAACCCTCCTATCCAGTCCTCTCCCTTCCCACCCCGTCATCTACCTCCCTTCTATCCCATCCCTTCCTCTCCACTCGTTTCTCTTCTGTCTCCTCCCCTCCCCTCCCTTCTCTCCTCTCCCTTCCCTTCTCAAGATTTTCCCTCCTCTTCCCTACTGCCTCTCCCTTTTCCTCCACCTCTCCCCCAAGCATTTACCTTTCATCTTTCCGGTCCTCTCTTAACTCCTCATCCATTCCTTACCCTCCCTCTTCTCTCCTTCCCTCCTTCTCACTCCCACCCTTCTCTCTCCTCCACTGCATTTTTACACTCTTTCCTGCATTCCTCCACTTATCCTCTACCCCTCTCTCATCTCCCTCTTTACATCCTTCCCTCTCTCATCTCTCTCTTTACCTCCATCCCTCTCTCATCACCCTCCTTACCTCCACCCCTCTCTCATCACCCTCCTTACCTCCACCCCTCTCTCATCACCTTCCTTACCTCCACCCCTCACTCCCCCCCCCCCACCCTGGTCTCCATTAACACTATATCAGGATATTCTGGCAGCCTGTTTGCTGGGCGTAGCTTGGTGTCGGCTTGAGATATTACCGCCCCCCTTGACCACCCCTGTAAGTACCCTCTCAGGCCCTCCCTCACCCCCTTCATGTCCCTCTCTCACCATCTTTCATTTTTCTTATACGCACCGTCGCTATCCACTTCAGTTCTCCTTCATGCCCCCTTGTAAGTCCCCTTCTTAGAGCCCTTTACTTCCCCCTTTCTGGCACCCCTTAAGTTGTCTGTGATTCCCCTTTTATTCCCATTTTTCACCTCGTCTGAGATATTCCCGGAAGTCTTCTTCTAGTCCCCCTTTTGGCACCATTTAAGTCCCCTTCTCACGCCCTTATAAAGCACCAATCTTAGGTGACATTCTTGCCTTCTCTCACCCTCTTTAGCAATCCCTCTCGACTCCCTCTCCCTAGTAAGTCTTCCTTTAGCCCCCGTTTAAGTCCATCTCTTGGCCCCACTTCCCCCCCTTTTCGGTCCCCCCTCCCCCTCCTCGAAATCTCCCTCTTGGTCCACTTTTACCTTTAGGTTTTCCTCTTTACTCTCTCTCGCCGTCCTCCTCTCTAATCCCTCCTCTCAAACCTCGCTTTAAGTTCTCCTTTCACCCCCCTCCTGGTCCTTACTGAGAGAGAGAGAGAGAGAGAGAGAGAGTGAGAGTATCCAAAACCAAAGTCGTCGGAAGGTTGAAAGTGGTACAATAAATCACGAACGTAACCCACATAAACCCTCACTCTGCTGCAGGAAGTGTGTGTGTGTGTGTGTGTGTGTGTGTGTGTGTGTGTGTGTGTGTGTGCGAGAGAGAGAGAGAGAGAGAGAGAGAGTGCCACGGGGATAAATATTCAGTTTAATTCACGCACCATAAAATACCTCTATCAAATACGCAAAACTCGTTCCACTAACTCCATTATGAAAACGGAATTGGATTTACTATCACACACACAAATTAGAACAAAACAAGGCATCTATAAATAAAGCCTGTATTGTCTTTTAATTCACCACTTCAGTTCGAGGACGTCCTTGCTGCCAACGGACGCATATTCTGTTTGGTACGAACATCTGGTGGTGAAGGGATCATCATCATTACCATTACCATCATCATCATCATCATCATGAGTTACGAAGCCTCATCAATGCAAACTAGGACCCTAAGCCGTCGGTTAGGAAAGCTCCCAAACACCTGTTCCTAAGCGGTTTATTTTTTAGATATGCTTGCTTTATATTCTTATGTACGTTACTTAAGCAGAATTAAGTGATACTGGAAGGATTTATGTGACACAGAACAGGACAGTAAGGTGTAATATGCAAAATAAATCGCTTGGGAAAATGTATCAGGGAGCTTCCTTAACCAACAAGAATACCATCGCTAGACACATGGGAAGACTAAGTATACTCCTCCCCCAGACCACTCCCCCCTCCCCAGACCACTCCTTCCTTCCTCAGACCACTCCCCCCTCCCTCAGACCACTCCTCCCAGACCACTCCTCACTCTCTCAGACTACTCTCCCCTCCCCCAGACCACTCCCCTCTCCCTCAGACCACTCCCCTCCCCCAAACCACTCCCTTTCCCCAGACCACTCCCACCCTCCCGCTTCCCAGGCCATTCCCCTCTCCTCCAGTCCTCTCCCTCCTCCCCAAAACACTCTCCCCCTCCCCAGACCACTCCCCCTCTCCCCCAGACCACTCCCAGACAACTCCCCCCTCCCCCAAACCACTCCCCCCTCCCCAGACAACTCCCCCTCCCCCTTCCCCAGTCCTTTCTCTCCTCCCCAAAACACTGTCCCCCTCCCCCAGACCACTCCACCTCCCCCAGACCACTTCCCCATCCCCCAGACCACTCCCCCATCCCCCAGACCACTTCCCACTTCCCAGACCACTCCCCACTTCCCCAGATCACTCCCCCCTCCCCCAGACCACACCGTAAAGAATTCCCCCCCTCCCCATATAAATCACCGTTTTCGACGCAGTTTTTGGAACAGTTTGTCTCTAACATTCAGATTTGCGAGGCTATAACTCTCCTTCTCTGTCTTCTCTATAGCTGTTTCTGCTCTCTCTCTCTCTCTCTGTCTCTCTCCTAACTTCGCTGCTTCCCACCCTCCTTCCCTCTCCCTCCGCTCTCTACCTTCCCCCTCTTCACAAATCCCCATCAGTCTTCACCTGGCTAGAAATACACACCTATATTATAATCAGTCTCTATTTACACCTGAAGACGCTCCAAGTCACCCGGTAATTATTGTCTCTTCCCACTAAACAATACTTCTTTATTTGGGCATAATTCTTTGATTTATGGACTGTTTGCCAATTATTTTCCGTAATGGCCAATGCACGAACCCATGCTGTGATATTATCTTGTGTTCTTGTACAGTCTGACGCCGGATCCTGTGAGGGATGGCCTGCACCAGAATATATCATGGATTTTTTGTTCACAACCCCTACACACACACACACACACACACACACACACACACACACACACACACACACACACACACACACACACACACACGACACAAAAATACACACACGCGAAGCAAGAATGCAATTTGTGCACACACACCAAGAAACATAAGCCCATATATATACACACATATGGGCTGAAACAATAAATCAATCAATCAGTCATTTCCTGTGGCACCCCACGGGATGCACAGGGCCTCGATGAACACTCTCCACCAATATTTGTCTCCTGCCATCTCCTTTCAGGTCCCACCAACACTCCTCTCCTGCTTCTCTTTTCATTGTCCTCAATCAAGTTTTCCGCGGCCTACCTCTACCTCTTCTTCCTCTAGCAGTCCACTCTGGCACATCCTGTATTAAACTGTCTTCTTTTCTATATATGAGCCCCAGCCACTTCCAGCGAGACAGTCTCACATATTCATCAACTGGTTCCACTCTCGTAATATCCCTTACACTTTTATTTGTAACTCTGTCTTGCCACTTTACCCCAAGTATCCTTCTCAGTATTTTATTCTCAAATCCTGGTACTTTCTTGTCTGCTGCAATTGTATTGTACCAAGACCCATGCCCAACCATCCATCCATCCATCATCCAATCCTACATTGCCCCATGAGGAGCGTAGGAGTCCGGGACTAGACAGTTGGTCCCAACATTTAAGATGAGAGTGACCAGCCTCACTCATCCCTGAGTGGCATTACATGAGCAATCAACCCCAACCATCCCTTGGATGTAAACCTTCACCGGCTCAATCCGATTGGAGCGCAATAATTACCCCATAAATTAAAATTGGTCTACCCATGGACTTGTAAATTTTTACTTTAGTATATACCGAAAGCATATGATTATTCCAAACAGATTTCAACATTCCAACAGCTCTCCAAGCCTGTCTAATCCTCTCCTCAATTTCAGTGTTTAATGATCCATTAGATGATACAATCGTTTCCAGATACTTAAAATTTTCTACATTCTTCGCCACATTATTTCCAATTACACAATCAATTTGGTTCCCCACTTTCATATTAATAACTTCAGTCTTTCCACAATTTATTACCAATCCCACTTTTTCTCCTTCCTCCACCAGACAATCAAGCACCCTCTGCATCTCGTAAATACCTCCACAAATCAGTACAATATCATCAGCATAGTCCAAATCCATCAGCCTCTCATTTTCTTTCCAGTTAATTCCTGCACCTGTTCTCTTTACAACCTTTCTCATAACATAATGCATAACAAAACAAACAGCAAAGGTGAAAGAACTCCTCCTTCAATCACTCCTGACCTAACTTCAAATGGATCACTCAAAGAACCACCCACCATTACCTTACAAAAAGTATCTTCATGCAGGATTCTAATAATATTTACAAAGTTTTCTGGTATACCATAGAATCTCATGATTTTCAACATAGCTCCACGTGAAACACTATTAAACGCCTTTTAAAAATCTACAAAACACATACTAAGTGGCATTTTCATCTCATTTTTGTTGCATTAAATGCCTTACAATAAAAATTTGATTATTACAACCTCAACCCTTTCTAAATCCCGCTTGTTCTTCTCTTAAAATTTTATCAATTACTGGCTCTCTTCTCTTCATCAAGATTTTGGAAAAGACTTTTGCAACTACACGTGTCAAAGTTATCCCCCTCCAATTTCCACACACGCTTTTTCCACTCTTCTGGAATTGCACCATTATTCCATGCCACATTACAAAAATTTCAAAAGCGCGTTTATCAACTCATCATTTTGCACCTTGAGCATTTCAGGAAATATTCCATCCTCTCCGGGGGGCCTTAAAATTCTTTAATTCCTTTATAGATTTTGTTACCTCTTCCACGGTTATATCCCCTGTTTCTATCTGCAAATCTCTCTCGGCTGGCAAAATGTTCTCTTCAGCTGGGATTGGTCTATTTAGAACAGATTCAAAATGCTCTTTCCACCTTCCTTTTATATCCAAATCTTTAGTCAAGAAGTTACCATTTCTATCTCGTACAGGTATTTCTTTCCTTCTCTTTTCAGTCCCAGTTAACTCCTTTATGGCCTGATACGCCTCTCTTGTGCTCTGACCTTCATTTTTACTTAACTTAATGTCTGTCTCTGTTGCCTTTTCATCATACAGCCTCCTCTTATCACGTCTAACGAGTCTTTTTGCTTCAGAATGTAAACTCCAGTACTTTGCTCTAAGTACTTCAACTACCTGGCCATCAACATGTTCTTCACTTCTTATCTTCGCCTCTCTCCTTTTCTGAACTGCATTCCATGTTTCATCTGACATCCACTTTTTCCTTCTCGCTTTTCCCTTTTTCTTAATAGTAACCTTAACACTCTCGTGCAAAACCTCTTTTACCTCTCTCCACATTTGATTAATATCATTGTCTTCAGAGTCCATCAACGTCTGCAGGACTAGAAACCTGTTCCTACATTCCCACCGAAACTTTTCTTACGTGTTCTCATCATTTCTCAGTTCATCAAAATCATATGTATTACCTCCTGCACAATTACCATTAACGTTTCTCTTGAGTTTTATTCTAATCTTTGACACAACAAGTTGATGATCATTACCTATATCTGCCCCCCTCCTTACCCAAACATCTTGCAAATAACTCCTATGCCTGCTAATTGCAATGTGGTCACCACATGGTGAAATCCAAGTAGTCTTATGTATTTTTCTATGCTCAAAGATAGTTCCACCAATCGTAAGGTCATTTGCCAAACAAAAGCTTCCAAATCGCATCCCATTTTCGTTTCTTATACCAACACCTTCCTTACCCATACAGTCTTCAAAGCCATCCCTACTGCTACCCACAATCGCATTAAAATCACCATTGCAAACTAACACATCATGTCTTGCCACTCTATTCACTACATCCTGCAGCTTCTCATAAAAGTCATCCTTCATTTCATCAGCAGCCTCATTGTCGGAGCATACCCTACCACCATGCTGATATTACCATGGTCAGATTTTAAACGAGCATAAAGCAAGCGCTCATTAATTGGTTCAAACTCACATAGTGCCTTGCAAGCATCTCTGCTCAACAGTAAGCCTACTCCTTGGTAATGATTTCCATCACTTCTACCAGAAACCAACAAAGTAATACAATCTTCCAAATTCATTATATCAGCTCCAAGCAACCTCGTTTCTATAAGAGCACAAATATCTATACTGTATTCATTGAACACTGAAATACGTTCTTCAATTTACCAGCCTGATTGAGAGTTTGAACATTCCAATTTCCTATTCTTAAGGTTCTTTTTGGATGTATGAACTTATTTTTACACCGTGGGATTCTTAGCACCCCCTGCCCACTTAAGGGCTGCACGGAACTGAGGGTCATTGCTTCGTCACCAGAGTTCATCAAGATTTCTTAGGCGGAAAAATATTTTACCCTGGAGCCAATGCCAGTGGCTCGCAGGAACCAGACAGTGGAGAGAGGAAATTAACTAAATGAAAGTAAAATGCAGAGGGTTTGGACAGACACAGCACAAGGGAAAGAGAGAGAGCAAAAAGAATGTAGATAAAAGTGTCCCTTTTCGTCGCCTCTTACGACAAGCAGGGAATACTGGGGAAATATTCTATCCCCCCTTCCCCAGGGGGGGAAACACGAAATATAAATACTGAAATATAAACACCATCAAACACCACGCACAAGACAAAATATAACACAGACACAGACACACACACAGACACAGACACACACACACACACACACACACACACACACAATCACAAAAACACCTTCTTTCCCTTCCTTTCCCACATCATCACACCCAGAGGCCTCACAATATGTGTGTGTGTGTGTGTGTGTGTAGGGGGGGGGGACAGGTCTATACATGCACTATTTTTATGCAATGTCTCCCTCACAGATCTGATATTTACTCAACGCAGCATATTTATCACACCGTCCTCGCAAATATATCACAGTTCGATCATAACTCAGTGCCACGGTGTGTGATTTGTAAATGTGTAAATGCGTATGTAGGAGCGAATTCAAGGCCATATTTCAGGCGCCAAAGATGGACTCTCAGCATCTCTACCTTAGTTAAATAAATTGTCTACTACAGCCTAAAGGGTACTGACGTGTAAGCGAGCGGATGTTTGTTGCTTATCCATCATGAGTCAGACAATAGCGGGGATCTTTTTTTTTCTTCCCTCACTGGATCTGTCTAATATTCATATATGTTTTGCGGGCTCAAATAAACGGCAAAACCTGTAAGTTTGATTGAAATTGGTCAAATATTTTTTCCAGATGAATTATTATACGGAAAAAATAATAATAAGAGGCGGTTTCAAAAAATTAAAAGCCTCGTTGTCTTCACCAGAGATGCTTGAGAAGTGATCTTTGAGCTGATGGAACTGAAGCATGGACCTTGTCGGAGAGACGTATGTCAAGGATGAAAGCAATGGAAATGAAGGATCTGAAAGGAGCATGTGGAGTTACGTGGAGTGGCGGACTGATAAATAAGGATGTGATTGGGCGCTGTGGTGTTGGTGTGGATGTGATTGATGTGTATGTCATTGGTGCGGATGCGATTGGTGTGGATGTGATTGGTGTGGGTCACTGGTGTGGATGTGACTGGTGTGGATGCGATTGGTATGGGTGTGATTGGTGTGGATGTGGTTGATGTGGATGTGGTCGGTGTGGCTGTGATTGGTGTGGCTGTGATTGGTGTGGCTGTGATTGGTGTGGCTGTGGTTGGTGTGGATGTGGTTGGTGTGGATGTGGTTGGCGTGGATGTGGTTGGCGTGGATGTGGTTGGTGTGGATGTGATTGGTGAGGATGTGGTTGATGTGGCTGTGATTGGTGTGGATGTGATTGGTGTGGATGTGATTGGTGTGGATGTGATTGGTGTGGATGTGATTGGTGTGGATGTGATTGGTGTGGATGTGATTGGTGTGGATGCGATTGGTGTGGATGCGATTGATGTGGATGCGGTTGGTGTGGATGCGGTTGGTGTGGATGTGGTTAGTGTGGATGTGGTTAGTGTGGATGTGGTTAGTGTGGATATGGTTAGTGTGGATGTGATTGGTGTGGATGTGATTGGTGTGGATGTGGTTGGTGTGGTTGTGACTTGTGTGGATGTGACTGAAAGTATGAGGGGAAAGAATCCGAGATGGCTTGACCATGTGTGGGGATGAGAATGAAGAACTGTCAAGGAAAGTGTATGTGAATGAGGTGGAGGGGAGAAACAGACGTAGGATAAGCTGGAGTGAGCAGCTACTTTCAAAACCTAGTAATCTTCGAAACCGAATTAACTCTCCAGAACGTTATATAAGCTTCTTAACTGCTCGACATAAACGTAGAACGATATTACTGTCTGGTTGAATGGTGACTATTAGATTACGGAACAAATTACCTTAAAAAGAGGCCTTTATTTAAGCCAGTGAGGTTAGAACTAGGAGGGTAATACACTAGAAACATAGACCTTCATTCCTGAGGAAATTGCCTGTCCGAGGTAACTGAGATAATTAAGTCCATTTTGGCAGCCAACGTTTCGCCTGGGGTCGGGGTGGTGGGCTTTGTGGTGGTTGTGGTAGTTTGTGGTGGTTGTGGGAGTTTGTGGTGGTTGTGGGAGTTTGTGATGGTTGTGGTAGTTTTTGATGGTTGTGGTAGTTTCTGGTGGTTGTGGTAGTTTCTGGTGGTTGTGGTAGTTTCTGGTGGTTGTGGTAGTTTCTGGTGGTTGTGGGGGTTTGTGGTGGTTGTGGTAGTTTCTGGTGGTTGTGGGGGTTTGTGGTGGTTGTGGGAGTTTGTGGTGGTTGTAGGAGTTGGTGGGAGTACATGAGAGTTTTTTGTGGTTGTAATAATTTTTGCTGGTTGTGATATTTAACAGATTCTCTCTAACCCTTCCACAAAGAACTCTTGTAAGCTAAAAAGAATCAGGCAATTCAAGGAATAAATACCCAAAAATCCCCGTAAAGGAGTGATGAATTCAAGAAGGTAAACAGCATTTTCTATTTAGTCTACACTCTTACGCAGCAATATTTCATTTGACTTGTTTTTATTTTTTCCTCAGTCAGTGATGTAGTAATATTTGTCCAGCTAATGAGTTATTCATTTGTTTCGTTTCGGGATCCCATCCACCCCTAGTCATCATTTCACCATCATCCTACAACTCTCTTCCCACCTACTTCTTTCGCCCATTGAATAATAATAATAATAATAATAATAATAACAAGTGGACCTCCTAAGAGGGGAATCACACCATCCGAGAGCCGATACGTATCTAGCGCGGTTCGGAATATGACCTTGACTGACCTACTTTCACCAATTTCGAACTCGCAGGAGATTTTCATCCATACTACACACCTGTAAAATTTTAAAGTGATATTTTGAGCAGTTGCGAAGTTATCGTGACAGACTTTGACCTACTTTCACCAATTCCGAACTCGTAATTTTCATCCATACAACACACCTGTAAGATTTTGTGATGATATCTTCAGCGGTTGCGAAGTTATCGCGCTAACAGACACACAGACAAACAAACTGAAAACTATGCTCATATGAGATTTTCATCTCTACTACACACCTGCAAAATTTGGTGATGATATCTTAGGCGGTTGCGAAGTTATCGTGGTAACAGACACACAGACCTTGACCTACTTTCACTAATTTCGAACTCGTGATCGCTTTTTTTCCTTATTATACACCTGTAAAATTCTGTGATGATATCTTGAGCGATTGCGAAGTTATCGTGCTAACACACACACACACACACACACACACACACACACACACACACACACACACACACACACACAAATTGAAAACAATACCAGCTTCGCTATTGCAGCTGGTAATAATAATAATAATAATATTCATGATGATGAGGAAGATGATAATGAAATAATTGAATAAATAAATAAATACAAAATCAGAAATCACACCTCAAGGCGACCCAAATTTCCTGTGATATTACCCGAACTGGTTTCCTTTGTACCTGACGAAGATCCTCAACCTCTTTCAGGTCAATGATGTTCGTGTGGTTAGATTGGACGATGCGTTTGATAAGCGACCAAATGGACTCATTCTGATCCCATAACTAAGGCTCACTGAATATTATACACCCGCAATTTACAAATGAAGTGGAGGGAAGTTACTCAGATTCTTCAGATGAAAAATGGAGTAGGGTAAATAATATGAGTTCAATACATACCACAGCGACGCCCAGTGGCAGGTACACAAAGCAGAACTCACCTGGAGGAAGGAAACGGGAAGTCAATATATAAAAGACTATAGTAATACCAACAAGGATTAAATCAGTCCCATATGATATAAACAAACTATCAAGGTCATTGCCTGAAGAGAATGCAAAAAAACATCGTCTCTCATCGTCATCATCATCACCAGTCAAGCATCAACCATCATCGTCATCATCATCACTATCATCATGAACCATCATCATCGTTACTGTCGTCATCATCATCATCATCAACATCGTCATCCAGACCTATTTTTCCACCCAAGAATGGAGTAAGGTAAGAACTAGAAACATATAAAGGGAAAGTATGAAAGTATTGCGGACAAAGCATCTAAGCACATAATTTTTCTTATATCATTTTCTATTTTTATTTTTATTTTCTTTTTTCATGAGTACGTTTTTCATTCAGCTGCCGGATAGTCAAATAAAACATATCGTCAGAAGCATGCCGTAACTAACCAATTATATGGCCAAAAAATCACATACTTAGAACAAATGCAAAAAAAATCAGTATAAAGTAAATTTGCTGAAAGCGAGCGTAACTGACCAAAGAGTACACGATTTTAATTTTGGCAGAGGCTGAATTGGGGAAAGGATTGTATGGGTTTGCAGTTTTCAGTCAATTTCCACCGTGTATGACTCTCATGGTTAGGACAACTTTAGTGTTTTAATTGTAAGTCATAGGAACCTGAAAGTGTTTATGTTACGAACATTTACATTCTATTGGACGGGGCATGTTCAGTATCTTCTTGCCAAATCCAAACAATTCGATTCACCTGGAAGAGTCAAGGGAGCCTAAGGGTATTAATGTTGTCCAAGATCACTCTCTAATGATCGATATATAACGCCAGGGGAATACATGGAAATGACTAACTGAGAGTGAGTCATAAGAGCCTGGGAATGTTAATAGATGTACCAGGATAGTAGTGTGTTTTACTTTGACGATGCTGCACGATTCCTTTTTGCATCAAAATTCAGCCACTTCGAGCATAAAGGTTGCTAGATGACAGGGGGAGGGGGGAGGAGGAGGAGGAGGAGGAGGAGGAAATCGTTTTACACTAACGTGGCCTACAACTGTCATCTCTATATCTTCACTGCTAAGCCGTAACAATATATTAACACCGGAATGTAATGGTAGCCAAGAAAAAAAAAAAAAAAAAATGGAAAGGACATAAAGTCGTAACATTGTTCATCTTTGGTACTAAGCCATGTAATATATATATATATATATATATATATATATATATATATATATATATATATATATATATAATACATATAGTTACATAGCCTATGATTTCATCATCCTTTGTGTAATTTTAACGCACACTGTGCTGCATGTTTGATCACGAGCGTGTTCTGCCTCAGTCCCCCCCTTCTATCGTTATAGTAGAGTAAGTCGTCCTTTCTGTTGTTCAGAGCAGGATTGTCAGCTCTTTGTCCCCTATGGCTTCATTTGCGCGTCCTTCTTACAAGTTGTATCAAGCTCTGCTGGTCCCTATATAATGAGCTCAGTCTCTGCATCATTGCCACTTAGATCTACTCATTTTGTTCATATCTCTGTCCTCCCCTGTACAGTTGTTGTTGTGAGTGCTCAGGAGGTCTCCAACCATCTAGCAGCTGTGTAATTTGAGTATAAGTGTTGTTGCATTTTGTTCTTGTGCTGTGTAGCATAGGTTGTTAATTTGTAGGCCTAGTGAGGTTTTTGTAATTCATGTAAGATTCCTTATGTCAGCCAATAATTAATAATAGTTTGTATCTGTAACAATTTATCTTGCATTAACTGAGCATTACCCAGTGTAGTTTCATTTTATCAGGGCTGACTTAGGTAAATTTACTCTTGCTAATTTCGTGTTAATAGAGGCTATTCCAGTTAACCATATATTTAACCTGTTTTTTGCTATTACATTATCCTTATGAGTCCTGAATGTTTTTTTGTTAGTTTGAGCATTAAACTTTAACTTGTAATTTTACCTAACTCCTTTGTTTTGAACCTAGAACTTTGCGGGACAGTTTTCTCTGTTCCGTAACATAAATTTGGCGACCTCTTATCAGGATATTCAGGATATTATCATAAGGACATTGCCTGATATTTTGTGACTGTGATTTATTCATGATGTCTACTATTACTACACTTGATGAAGCCAAAGATTTTTTGTCAAATGTGCAAACAGTGTGTGATGTAGAAAACAGAACAAAGAATGAACTTAAGCTTGTTGCTCAACAATTGGGAATTGCTGTTCGCTCTCATCATTCTAAAGATCAAATTGTTGACATGATTAATGAAAGCTTGTTTAATGTAACTCCTCGAAATGAGCAAACGCAGATTGAATTAGCTAAGTTACAGCTAGCCCTGCAGGAGGCCCGTGCTAAGGAGCCTGAATTTCAGGCAAATGCTCGTATTCAAGAGGCACAGGTACAGGCTCAGGCACAAATTGAACTTGCCAGGATTCAGGCAGACCATGAGTATCGCATGAAACAAGGTGGAACTGGATCATCTAGCTCTGATGATTTTGATGTGGCTAAAAATGTTAAACTTGTCCCTCCTTTTAATGAATCTGATTTAACAAAGTATTTTCAGTTGTTTGAGAGGGTAGCTACAGGTTTTAATTGGCCCAAAAAGTATTGGCCGGTACTCCTTCAAACTGTTCTCACCGGTAAAGCTCAAGTAACTTATGCATCTATGCCTCAGGATCAATGTGATAATTATGATGTAGTTAAGAGCTTGATTCTTAAGGCCTATGAGCTTGTTCCTGAAGCCTATAGAGTAAAATTTAGGATAACTTACAAACAAGATAAGCAATCCCATGTTGAGTATACAAAAATCAAAGAAGATCTGTTAGAGTAGTGGTTAAACTCTAAGAATGTGGATTCTGATTTTGGTAAATTTAAGCAGATGATTTTACTGGAGGACTTCAAGAGGTGTATTTATAAAGATGTAAGCCTATATCTTGATGAGAGAAGAATAGATAATTTGTCTGATGCTGCAGTTTTAGCTGATGAATATGTTCTCACTCAAAGCTGAGAGTAAGCACGTTGCCTCTACTCAGAGTACAGGTAACAGGAAAGAGAATAAAGATGATGTTTCTCAGAAAGTAAATACCAGCTTCACCTCTAGATTTCAGAAAAGTAAATGTACTTATTGTAGTAAGCTTGGTCATACTACGGAGAGATGTTTCAGGAGACAGCGTGATGTGAACAAAAAGGAGTCTTTAAATATTCAGTCAATGGGTCTAGTGTCCACCCTTGAGAGTTCCCAGATTTCTTTAACTGAGTTAACTGAACCTGCTTTGAGGGGTAACTTAAATTCTCATGATGGAGCTCCTCTTTTGAGCAGTAAAGTGGGTGACACTCTTAAGAGTTCATGTGTTAATTTCCTGTCTGATGGTTTTGTCAGTCCTCTGGACAGTAATGACAGGAAATCAGTTAAAATATATCGTGATACAGGTGCTTGCCAATCCCTTATGCTGACCAGTGTTCTAGGCTCTAATGTTAATTCCTCTGATGAAACTGTAATCTTACAAGGTTTAGGGAATAATTACTTCTCTGTCCCTCTGTGCAGAGTGAATTTAGAGTCTGGTTTTGTTAATGGTTCCGTTATGGTTGGGTTGGTTGAGACACTCCCAATGTCAGGTGTAACTTTCTTACTTGGAAATGATATTGGTGGAAGTCAAGTGTGTCCAGCTCCTCAGTTGTCTAGTGAGCCGGTGGCTGCGACCCATGATTGTGATGTCCCTGATGTGTTCCCTGCATGTGCTGTCACTAGGGCTAAGTCTAAAGTTACTGGTGATTTAGAGGATAATGATGATGATGATGATGTTATCCTACCTGACACTTTTCTTGCTAATTTGGACCACTCACCAGATGAGGCAGTACCCTGTAGTGTTGATAATTTGTCTCGTCAAGAGTTGGTTGAGTTGCAGGTTGCTGACCCTGAGTTGAAAGGTCTAGCTAACTCTGCTTGCAGTGAGGAAGAGTCAGTTGGTGCTTCTACTTGTTATTATATAAAGTCAGGAGTGCTTATGAGGAAGTGGAGACCCCTAACAGCATCAGCCGACTGTGAATGGGAGGTTGTACATCAAGTTGTCATCCCTCGTGTTTGTAGGCAGGATATCATTAGAGTGGCTCATGATTCCAGTTTGGCAGGACACCTTGGAGTGAGGAAGACTGTGGCACGCATTTTGAAGCACTTCTACTGGCCAGGTATCTTCAGGGATATTTCCTGGTATTGTAAGTCTTGTCACACCTGTCAAGTTGTGGGGAAGTGTAATCAGACCGAAAAGGTTGCACCTCTAGTTCCCATTCCTCCTTTTGAGGCGCCTTTCACCCGTGTGTTGGTGGATATTGTTGGCCCTCTTCCTAAGACTTCTTCAGGATTTTCTTATGTGTTGACCCTGATTGATATGGCTACTCGTTATCCTGAAGCCATTCCACTTAGAAATATCTCAGCAAAGAACGTGGTTAAGGAAATGCTGGGGTTCTTCACAAAGTTTGGTCTGCCCAAGGAGGTACAGTCAGACCGGGGAAGTAATTTCATGTCAAATGTTTTCAAGCAGTCTCTGAAAGAGTTGGGCATCACTCAGATCACGTCTTCAGCTTACCATCCCCAGACCGAAGAAGCGTTGGAGAGATATCATCAAACACTCAAATTGATGCTCAAGAAATACTGTTTGGAACATCAGAAAGACTGGGATACAGGTCTTCCATTTTTTGTATTTACCGCAAGAGAATCTCCAAATGAATCACTGGGCTTCTCACCTTTTGAACTACTGTTTGGCCATGAAGTAAGAGGACCCCTTAAGCTACTCAAGGAATGCTGGCTGTCGGAGGAAGATGACGTCAACTTGCTGGAGTATGTGATGAAGTTCAAAGAACGGCTGTCCACTGCTTTACAGCTGGCGAGAGAGAATTTAGGAGCTGCTCAGGAGAAGATGAAGACTTGGTATGATAAGAAGTCCAGGTTACGCCACTTTCAGCCAGGAGATCAGGTTTTGATTCTGCTACCGGTTCATGGGCAACCTCTTCAAGCCAAGTTTAGTGGTCTTTATTTCGTGGAGAAGAAACTCAGTGATGTCAACTATGTCATCGCCACACCAGATCGTAGAAAGAGCAAGCAACTATGTCACATCAACATGCTAAAGTTATATCACAGGTGGGACGAAAATAATCCAGTCTGCACTGTAGCTGTTCCACCCGAGTCTGCAAGTGAAGCTCTCCCATGCAGTATGAGCCTGAGTGATAGTTTGGGGAAGAATCCTGATATCATGAATGATCTCCAGACTGAGCTTTCTCATCTACCTCCCGAGGAAAGGCAGGAGTTTTCGGCATTACTGCAGGAGTACCCGCAAGTGTTCCGTGCCACTCCAGGAAGAACCACTGTGTTGATGCATGATGTCGATGTTGGAGACGCAAAGCCAATTAAATTGCCTCCTTACCGTGTGAACCCAGTGAAAGTTCCTCTCATCCAGAAGGAGCTTGGCTACCTGTTGGACCACAAGATGATTGAGCCCTGTCAGAGCGAGTGGAGTTCTCCTGTCACTCTGGTCCCTAAGCCGGGTGGGTCACAGCGGCTTTGCATCGACTACAGACGTGTTAATCAGATAACCAAAACAGACACTTACCCTCTCCCTCGCGTGGAAGATTGCATAGACAAGATCAGAAAGGCTAGGTACATAAGTAAGTTTGATTTGTTAAAGGGATACTGGCAAGTACCTATGACGGAACGTGCTAGGGAGATCTCATGTTTTGTAACACTAGGAAAGACTTTTGCATGTTCTGTAATGCCATATGGTATGAAGAATGCACCAGCCACGTTTCAGAAGCTCATGAATGTTGTAACAGAGGGTTTGGCAGGGTGTGTTGTTTATATTGATGATGTATTAATCTTCAGTGACAACTGGAAAGATCACCTATGCCATGTCAGTAAATTTCTTGAGCGTTTGGTTCATGCTAATCTTGTAGCTAATTTATCAAAGTGTGAGTTTGGTCAAGCTAAAGTTCAGTACCTTGGGTACGTAATTGGTGTTGGACATGTTGCACCACCAGGAGCTAAGGTTCAGGTTATAAGTGATCTTCCCAGACCTAAAAGTAGGAAAGAGCTACAAAGATTTTTGGGAATGGTAGGTTATTACAGGAGATTTGTTCTTAACTTTTCAATTCTTGTATCACCACTTAC
Organism: Coenobita brevimanus; assembly: GCF_032717465.1. NCBI lineage: Eukaryota > Metazoa > Arthropoda > Malacostraca > Decapoda > Coenobitidae > Coenobita > Coenobita brevimanus. The sequence continues at coordinate 17,039,034 of NC_136954.1, forward strand.
AGACCTACTGAAAAAGGGAATTGAATTTGCATGGACCGATAACTGTGAATCCTCTTTCAACAAACTTAAAGCTATCCTATTAAGTCAGCCAGTGCTCGCTACTCCAAATTTTGCTAAGCCTTTTAAGATGGCTGTTGATGCAAGTGATACAGGAGCTGGGGCTGTTTTGCTGCAAGAGGATGATCAGGGTATTGAACACCCTGTATCTTATTACAGTAAGAAGTTCACTCCACCTCAAAAGAACTACTCAACTATTGAGAAAGAGCTTTTGGCCTTGATTTTGGGTTTACATCATTTTTCATTTTATTTGTGTTCTGGTTTTGACCCCATAGTCATTTATACCGATCATAACCCACTGAAATTTCTTAGTAAGTTTAAAGATAAAAATCAGAGATTGACAAGATGGAGTCTACTTCTTCAGGAGTGTTCATTAGACATACAACATGTCAAGGGGAAAGAAAATGTTATTGCAGATTGCTTATCTAGACTTTAGACACATTGTTTTAGAGTAATAAGAAATTTCCTTTGTAAATTTCTTTTTCTTTGTGGGGAGGTGTTACACAGCCTATGATTTCATCATCCTTTGTGTAATTTTAACGCACAGTGTGCTGCATGTTTGATCACGAGCGTGTTCTGCCTCATTCCCCCCATTCTACCGTTATAGTAGAGTAAGTCGTCTTTTCTGTTGTTCAGAGCAGGATTGTCAGCTCTTTGTCCCCTATGGCTTCATTTGCGCGTCCTTCTTACAAGTTGTATCAAGCTCTGCTGGCCCCTATATAATGAGCTCAGTCTCTGCATCATTGCCACTTAGATCTACTCCTCATTTTGTTCACATCTCTGTCCTCCCCTGTACAGTTGTTGTTGTGAGTGCTCAGGAGGTCTCCAACCATCTAGCAGCTGTGTAATTTGAGTACAAGTGTTGTTGCATTTTGTTCTTGTGCTGTGTAGCATAGGTTGTTAATTTGTAGGCCTAGTGAGGTTTTTGTAATTCATGTAAGATTCTTTATGTCAGCCAATAATTAATGATAGTTTGTATCTGCAATATTTTATCTTGCATTAACTGAGCATTACCCAGTGTATTTTCATTTTATCAGGGCTGACTTAGGTAAATTTACTCTTGCTAATTTCGTGTTAATAGAGGCTATTGCAGTTAACCATATATTTAACCTGTTTTTTGCTGTTACATTATCCTTATGAGTCCTGAATGTTTTTTTGTTAGTTTGAGCATTAAACGTTAACTTGTAATTTTACCTTACTCTTTTGTTTTGAACCTGGAACTTTGCGGGACAGTTTTCTCTGTTCCGTAACAATATATATATATATATATATATATATATATATATATATATATATATATATATATATATGGAAAAAGACGAAACCCTGAACCAAATAAAAGTGGAGGAAGTTTACCAAAATCGGAATGTACCAGTAAACTATGGTGTACGGCAAAAAATCAATCAATGAAAAACGTACAACACCAAACCCTCTTGCCCGTGTGCTACCATTAACTCTTTTATGGTGGGAATTACTCCAGCGCTTCATTCCAGCTGTCGCTAAACGATTTTATTGAGCTTAGGGTGCGTACGCGAGCCTGAAATCGTCCATCCTTTCGCCGCAACATGTAAACTTTGTATTTTATTTTGATTATTCCCACGAGACGATTTCATTTGGCTCTGGAAAACTGATAATGCCAGACGATTTTATTCACCTTGGTGCGATCCATCGCAGCCGAGGGGTTAAGTAGCAATGAGATATTTGTTGCGGGATATGGGCTGGGGTACGTCCGAGTTAGAACAAGATCAGCTTGCATATCAATTGTACAATAATGTTGAGAGAGAGAGAGAGAGAGAGAGAGAGAGAGAGAGAGAGAGAGAGAGGGTGGAATTTACCTTCATTAACCTTCACGGAAAAGTTTGAATAGAGACAAACGCACGAGTGTGGTAAAAGGATATTAATGCTTCTCACCTCACTGGCATAATGATGTGGAAGGATAGTGTTAAAACCCCATCACACACACACACACACACACACACACACACACACACACACACACACACACACACACACACTCACACACACAAACCACATTAAAGCCAAAAATATATGTTTGTGAAATAACTGGTGAGTTACATCAGTTCCTCTCCAAACGTCTCTCCTTAGCTTAGAAAATCACATCTGGAGGGAGCAAGGGTTAAAATAAATAAATAAATAAATAAAAATGTTGTGTTGAAAGTAATACTACTCTTATTTAGCTAAGCAGAAGATCCTACAGTTCAGTCACTTTAACTTGGCCCAGATTTTCGTCCTTGTGCAGCTTATTACACGCCGCTCCGAGGCAGAGAAAGACAATGCTGCAGCGGCACGTCTTTTCCATGGCACTTCTTCGAGACTAGTACTACAGTATATTCTAGCGTTAATCGCTTGCTACAGCTCAATAATCAAAATGGAGAGATGGCGATTTTAGGCCAAGTTGAAGTGAACAGTATATAGTAGTGAAAGAATAGCTGAAGGATTACAAACGGATTACTGAAGGATTACTGAAGAATTATTAAAGGATTACTGACGGATTAATGAAGGAACACTGAAGGATTATTAAAGGTTTACTGAAGGATTGCCAAAGGATTACTGAAAAATTATTTAGGATTACCAAAGGATTACCAAAGGATTACTGAAGGGTTATTGAGGGATTACAGAAGGCTATATATAATACCTGCAGTTCCAAAACCTACTAGTACATGACACTTTTCCTAAGCGCTTTATTTTGTTTACTATACCTGGCTCTACTCTTCTGTGTTACATGAATCATTCCATTATCGCCATACTCTGCATAAAAATCGTACAAAATCATTATAACCACCTACAACCTACAATAAATCGCTAAGGAAGAGGTGTTAGGGAGCTTTCTTAACCGACGAGAAACCGAACCAAGGATTTAATCAGCCATATTAATCCCTCCAGTTCCAAATCCCTCCTTAACTGAATAAAACCGTCTGTAAATAGCACAATAATGAAGCGAGAAACACGTCCTGGTAGTGAAGGGGCTCTCACCTCCCTCAGCATAATCAGGTGGAAAGATAACGTTAACACCTGCCTCGTCCCCCATAGATAAGAAATGGGGGGGGGGCACACAAAGGTTCCTCTCCTATTAGGGACATTAGCACACTGAGCCCTGGGATTTGTTTTTCAATGTATTTCTTGTTATATCCAGACGATAAAATCAAGCTTAGACTTTTACAACTAGAGAGAGAGAGAGAGAGAGAGAGAGAGAATTTACCCTCACTAAACTTCCTACACCCCGATACTACAAGGGTGCTGGAGAAAGTCGCCTTCACGTGGTGGCACCGATATAGTCACGGCCGCTATAAAAACGCCCCTCAACTCCCTCTCTGTACCCCGAAAGCAGGATGGTGGACGACAGATGAGTAACTTCAGCCTGGCGTCCTGCTTCACGTCAAGATAAGTTTGGGGTAACAACAACAATAACAACAACAGCAGCAGCAACAAAAACAAGTACAATAACAGCAGCAAAAGAACAACAGCAACAATAACAACAAATGCAACAGGCCTTTCTTGCACTGAACAAAGTCGTATGGTTGCAGCGGGAACATACCTAAAATGACGTCACAAGAGGTTAATATCTACCATCACTGGAGGTTAATATCTACCATCACAGGAGGTTAATATCTACCATCACAAGAGGTTAATATCTACCATCACAGGAGGTTAATATCTACCATCACAAGAGGTTAATATCTACCATCACAGGAGGTTAATATCTACCATCACAAGAGGTTAATATCTATCATCACAGGAGGTTAATATCTACCATCACAGGAGGTTAATATCTACCATCACAGGAGGTTAATATCTATCATCACAGGAGGTTAATATCTACCATCACAAGAGGTTAATATCTACCATCACAAGAGGTTAGTATCTACCATCACAAGAGGTTAATATCTACCATCACAAGAGGTTAATATCTACCATCACAGTAAGGTAATATCTACCGTGGTCGGCGGAGTCTATAAGGCCACACTAACAGGCAGGTCGCTATCTTGTGCTGGTGGAATTATATAAACTATGTGGCGGTAATTATCTGAAGTCTTATCTTTGTAATGGAAATGAAGTGAGGCCGGTGTGATGGTGGAGGTGGAGGAGGGGAAGTCTGAGCAAGGAGGGACTGAGAAGCAGCGAAGAGGCGAGAGGAAGAGGGACTGAGGAGGTGTAAGGGGACGAGAGGAGGATGGACTGTGGAGAAGAAAGGAGAGGAGGTGTAAGGAAGGAATGGAAGAAGTGGGGAAAGATGATGAAACAGGGGAGGTGGGGGAGCAAGAGGTGTGGGAGGATAAGTGTAGGAAATGAATTATGAAGGGATGCGAAGGAACGGGGGAGGGGAGGGGGAAGCGATGTATCTGAGGGGGAAACGAGGAGGGACGAGGTGAGGGAAGGGCTGAGAGGAATGAGGGAGGGGAAGGAGAAACGAGGTGGAGGGTAGGAGTGGAAGGGTAGGGAGGAAGTGAAAGTGGGGAGGGAGTGTGAAATAGGGCGTGGAGTGTGTATGGGGTAGGGAGAAAAAGGAGAATGGGTTGGGGAAAGGTGGGAGGGGAGCGAGGGTGGGGAAGGAGAAACAAGAATGGGGGAAGAGAGAACGAGGAAGAGAAGTGAAGGGGGTTGTGGGGGAAGCGAGATATAAAGTGGAGAAGGTGAAGTGGAGGAAGAGGAATGAGAGGAAGAGTACAATGAGCATAAAGTTATCGTGGCTGGTAAAAAACTAAACTATTCTATCAACTAAAGACAATGACAGAAAAGTAGGAAGTCTCCTGCCCCCCCCACACTAAACCCTCCAGCTGAAGACGTCAGGAAATAGTGAGTAGAACCACCATGCAGCACAGAAAAGCTGTCAAGGAAAATTCATAGGAAAGAGGGAAAGGAAATCTTATTCTACACTATCTACCTGAAAGATAGATGTAAGAGGGAGTGAAGAAGGAGGAAGGAGTGGAGTGAGAGGGGAAGGGGATAGGAGTAAAGGGAGGGGGAAAGGAGTGAGAGCAGAGGGAGAGAAGGCGGGAGAACTGAGGAGAGGAGAGAGGGAGAAGAGCAAGAGGGGGAAGGGGGGAGAACTAAGGAGGGAGAAAGGGGGAGAAGAATGAGAGGAGGGAGGAGGGATGGAGGAAAGAGAAGAGTAAGAGAAGGGATAGGAAGGAGGGAGAAGAGGAAATGTGAAGTAGGAGAGGGAGGAGAAGAGTGAAGAGGAAGGGAAGAGAGAGAAGGAGGAAAAGAGGAGTGAGAGGGAGAGGAAACAAGCTGTGTCAGGGGGAGGTGGGAGGGAAGGTGTAAGAGAGGGCAAAGACTAGTGAGGCTGAGAAGATAAGAAGCGAGTAAGGAGGCGGAGAAACAACATTTTTGGGTGAGCGAGGAGATGACGAGTGAGGGGGGATGTGAGAGGAAAGAAGAGGAGAGGGGGGTGAGAGGAGGAGCGAGGGGGAGGGGAGAGGAGCAGAGGAGGAAGACGAGAGAAGAGGGGGAGAGGAGGAAGATGAGGGAAGAGGAAGTGGGGAGGATGAGGAGGGGGAAGGCTAGAGGAGGAAGAAGAGGGAAGAGGGGGGGTAAGGGAGAGATGAGTTTTGAGAAGGGGAAAGGGAGATTTAAGAGGGGGGAGAGAGACATAAGAAAGACGAGGGAGAGGAGAAAGAAGGAGGGAATAAGAGGAAGGGTGAGAGGGAGAGGAAGGGTGAGAGGGAGAGGAAGGGTGGGAGGGGAAGGGAAAGAGGAAAGACGGAGGTGATGGAAGACAAGATACAAGAGGGGAAGGGGGAAGGCGAGGTGTGATGGAGGGAGAAAGGGGGCGAGAAAGTGAGGGAATGGAGAAAGGGAGGGGAAGAGAGGGTGTCAGGATGGGAGGGTAAGGGAGAGAAGAGGAGTGAGAAGGAGGAGGAGGAGAGGTGTGAATGAGGGAGGAGTGAGGGGAGGAAGGATGAAGGGGCTGGAAGAGAGGATGTGTTAGTTTGGGAGGGGAGGAAGGATGAAGGGGCTGGAAGAGAGGATTAGTTAGTTTGGGAGGGAAGGAGGAGGAGGAGGAGAGTAGTTGCGAGGAGTTATAGGGAAAGGAAGTAGAGGAGGTGTGAGGTGTGGGAGGAAAAGGGAGACGAAAACTGAGAGAAGGGTAGGGGAAACTGAGAGGCTGGCGGCGGAAAAATAGAGTGAAAGGGTGTGGGAAAAAATTGAGGGTGGACGAAAGGAGAATACGATAAGCAGAGACGAATGAGACGAGAAGAGGCGAGAGGAAGGTGGGGAGACGGAGGGCTGGGGAGGACAAGATGTGGGGTGGTACATTACCGTGTCAAGGTCTTATCTGGCTGACTCGTGACAGGGGAGGGGGGAATAGAGTTGGGGGGATGGAGGAGGAGGAGGAGGAGGGGGAAAGTTGTGTACCGGTACGTTAGTTTCGGTGTTATCAATAACTACAAGGAGAAAGTGCGGTCTCATATTATATATATATATATATATATATATATATATATATATATTGTTACGGAACCGAGAAAGATAATGTACACTTTAAGTGAGAATACTAAAAATCACTACTGTCCCGTAAAGTTCCAGGTTCCAAACAAATGAGTTAGGTAAAATTACAAGTTAAAGTTTAATGCTCAAACTAACAACAAAACATTCAGGACTCATAAGGATAATGTAATGGCAAAAAACAGGTTAAATATATGGTTAACTGCAATAGCCTCTATTAACACGAAATTAGCAAGAGTAAATATATCTAAGTCAGCCCTGATAAAATGAAAATACACTGGGTAATGCGCAGTTAATGCAAGATAAATTATTACAGATATAAACTATTATTAACAATTGCTGACAATATGAATTACAAAAACTTTACTAGGCCTACAAATTAACGACTTATGCTATACAGTACAAGAACAAAATGCAATAACACTCATACTCAAATTACACAGCTGCTAGATGGTTGGAGACTTCCTGAGCACTCACAAAAATAACTGTACAGGGGAGGACAGAGATGTGAACAAAATGAGGAGCAGATCTAAGTGGCAATGATGCAGAGACTGAGCTCATTATATAGGGGCCAGCAGAGCTTGATACAACTTGTAAGAAGGACGCGCAAATGAAGCCATGGGGGCAAAGAGTTGACAATCCCGCTCTGAACAACAGAAAGAACGACTTACTCTACTATAACGGTAGAAGGGGGGGACTGAGGCAGAACACGCTCGTGATCAAACATGCAGCATACTGTGTGTTAAAATTACACAAAGGATGATGAAATCATAGGCTATGTAACACCTCCCCACAAAGAAGAAGAAATTTACAAAGGAAATTTCTTATTACTCTAAAACAATGTGTCTAAAGTCTAGATAAGCAATCTGCAATAATATTTTCTTTCCCCTTGACATGTTGTATGTCTAATGAATACTCCTGAAGAAGTAGACTCCATCTTGTCAATCTCTGATTTTTATCTTTAAACTTACGTACTAAGGAATTTCAGTGGGTTATGATCGGTATAAATGACTATGGGGTCAAAACCAGAACACAAATAAAATGAAAAATGATGTAAACCCAAAATCAAGGCCAAAAGCTCTTTCTCAATAGTTGAGTAGTTCTTTTGAGGTGGAGTGAACTTCTTACTGTAATAAGATACAGGGTGTTCAATACCCTGATCATCCTCTTGCAGCAAAACAGCCCCAGCTCCTGTATCACTTGCGTCAACAGCCATCTTAAAAGGCTTAGCAAAATTTGGAGTAGCGAGCACTGGCTGACTTAATAGGATAGCTTTAAGTTTGTTGAAAGAGGATTCACAGTTATCGGTCCAGACAAATTTAACTCCCTTTTTCAGTAGGTCTGTAAGTGGTGATACAAGAATTGAAAAGTTAAGAACAAATCTCCGGTAATAACCTACCATTCCCAAAAATCTTTGTAGCTCTTTCCTACTTTTAGGTCTGGGAAGATCACTTATAACCTGAACCTTAGCTCCTGGTGGTGCAACATGTCCATCACCAATTACATACCCAAGGTACTGAACTTTAGCTTGACCAAACTCACACTTTGATAAATTAGCTACAAGATTAGCATGAACCAAACGCTCAAGAAATTTACTGACATGGCATAGGTGATCTTTCCAGTTGTCACTGAAGATTAATACATCATCAATATAAACAACACACCCTGCCAAACCCTCTGTTACAACATTCATGAGCTTCTGAAATGTGGCTGGTGCATTCTTCATACCATATGGCATTACAGAACATGCAAAAGTCTTTCCTAGTGTTACAAAACATGAGATCTCCCTAGCACGTTCAGTCATAGGTACTTGCCAGTATCCCTTTAACAAATCAAACTTACTTATGTACCTAGCCTTTCCGATCTTGTCTATGCAATCTTCCACGCGAGGGAAAGGGTAAGTGTCTGTTTTGGTGATCTGATTAACACGTCTGTAGTCGATGCAAAGCCGCTGTGACCCACCTGGCTTAGGGACTAGAGTGACAGGAGAACTCCACTCGCTCTGACAGGGCTCAATCATCTTGTGGTCCAACAGGTAGCCAAGCTCCTTCTGGATGAGAGGAACTTTCACTGGGTTCACACGGTAAGGAGGCAGTTTAATTGGCTTTGCGTCTCCAACATCGACATCATGCATCAACACAGTGGTTCTTCCTGGAGTAGCACGGAACACTTGCGGGTACTCCTGCAGTAATGCCGAAAACTCCTGCCTTTCCTCGGGAGGTAGATGAGAAAGCTTAGTCTGGAGATCATTCATATCAGGATTCTTCCCCAAACTATCACTCAGGCTCATACTGCATGGGAGAGCTTCACTTGCAGACTCGGGTGGAACAGCTACAGTGCAGACTGGATTATTTTCGTCCCGCCTGTGATATAACTTTAGCATGTTGATGTGACATAGTTGCTTGTTCTTTCTACGATCTGGTGTGGCGATGACATAGTTGACATCACTGAGTTTCTTCTCCACGAAATAAGGACCACTAAACTTGGCTTGAAGAGGTTGCCCATGAACTGGTAGCAGAATCAAAACCTGATCTCCTGGCTGAAAGTGGCATAACCTGGACTTCTTATCATACCAAGTCTTCATCTTCTCCTGAGCAGCTCCTAAATTCTCTCTAGCCAACTGTAAAGCAGTGGACAGCCGTTCTTTGAACTTCATCACATACTCCAGCAGGTTGACGTCATCTTCCTCCGACAGCCAGCATTCCTTGAGTAGCTTAAGGGGTCCTCTTACTTCATGGCCAAACAGTAGTTCAAAAGGTGAGAAGCCCAGTGATTCATTTGGAGATTCTCTTGCGGCAAAACACAACGAATGGAAGACCTTTATCCCAGTCTTTCTGATGTTCCAAACAGTATTTCTTGAGCATCGATTTGAGTGTTTGATGATATCTCTCCAACGCTCCTTGGGTCTGGGAATGGTAAGCTGAAGACGTGATCTGGGTGATGCCCAACTCTTTCAGAGACTGCTTGAAAACATTCGACATGAAATTACTTCCCTGGTCTGACTGTACCTCCTTAGGCAGACCAAACTTTGTGAAGAACCCTAGCATTTCCTTAACCACGTTCTTTGCTGAGATATTTCTAAGTGGAATGGCTTCAGGATAACGAGTAGCCATATTAATCAGGGTCAACACATAAGAAAATCCTGAAGAAGTCTTAGGAAGAGGGCCCACAATATCCACCAACACACGGGTGAATGGCGCCTCAAAAGGAGGAACGGGAATTAGAGGTGCAACCTTTTCGGTCTGATTACACTTCCCCACAACTTGACAGGTGTGACAAGACTTACAATACCAGGAAACATCCCTGAAGATACCTGGCCAGTAGAAGTGTTTCAAAATGCGTGCCACAGTCTTCCTCACTCCAAGGTGTCCTGCCAAACTGGAATCATGAGCCATTCTAATGATATCCTGCCTACAAACACGAGGGATGACAACTTGATGTACAACCTCCCATTCACAGTCGGCTGATGCTGTTGGGGGTCTCCACTTCATCATAAGTACTCCTGACTTTATATAATAACAAGTAGAAGCACCAGCTGACTCTTCCTCACTGCAAGCAGAGTTAGCTAGACCTTTCAACTCAGGGTCAGCAACCTGCAACTCAACCAACTCTTGACGAGACAAATTATCAACACAACGGGGTACTACCTCATCTGGTGAGTGGTCCAAATTAGCAAGAAAAGTGTCAGCTAGGATAACATCATCATCATCATTATCCTCTAAATCACCAGTAACTTTAGACTTATCCCTAGTGACAGCACATGCAGGGAACACATCAGGGACATCACAATCCTGGGTCGCAGCCACTGGCTCACTAGACAATTGAGGAACTGGACACACTTGACTTCCACCAATATCATTTCCAAGTAAGAAAGTTACACCTGACATTGGGAGTGTCTCAACCAACCCAACCATAACGGAACCATTAACAAAACCAGACTCTAAATTCACTCTGCACAGAGGGACAGAGAAGTAATTATTCCCTACACCTTGTAAGATTACAGTTTCATCAGAGGAATTAACATTAGAGCCTAGAACACTGGTCAGCATAAGGGATTGGCAAGCACCTGTATCACGATATATTTAACTGATTTCCTGTCATTACTGTCCAGAGGACTGACAAAACCATCAGACGAAATTAGCACATGAACTCTTGAGAGTGTCACCCACGTTACTGCTCAAAAGAGGAGCTCCATCATGAGAATTTAAGTTACCCCTCAAAGCAGGTTCAGTTAACTCAGTTAAAGAATTCTGGTAACTCTCAAGGGTGGACACTAGACCAATTGACTGAATATTTAAAGACTCCTTTTTGTTCACATCACACTGTCTCCTGAAACATTTCTCCGTAGTATGACCAAGCTTACTACAATAAGTACATTTACTTTTCTGAAATCTAGAGGTGAAGCTGGTATTTACTTCCTGAGAAACATCATCTTTATTCTCTTTCCTGTTACCTGTACTCTGAGTAGAGGCAACATACTTACTCTCAGCTTTCCCTTTTTCTCTAGAATATCTCTTGTGAGTGAGAACATATTCATCAGCTAAAATTGCAGCATCAGACAAATCATCTATTCTTTTCTCATCAAGATATAGGCTTACATCTTTATAAATACACCTCTTGAAGTCCTCCAGCAAAATCATCTGCTTAAATTTACCAAAATCAGAATCCACATTCTTAGAATTTAACCACTGCTCTAACAGATCTTCTTTGATTTTTGCATACTCAACATGGAATTGCTTATCTTGCTTATAGGTTGTCCTGAATTTTACTCTATAGGCTTCAGGAACAAGCTCATAGGCCTTAAGAATCAAGCTCTTAACTACATCATAATTATCAGATTGATCCTGAGGCAAAGATGCATAAGTTACTTGAGCTTTACTGGTGAGAACAGTTTGAAGGAGTACTGGCCAATACTTTTTGGGCCAATTAAAACCTGTAGCTACCCTCTCAAACAACTGAAAATACTTTGTTAAATCAGATTCATTAAAAGGATGGACAAGTTTAACATTTTTAGCCACATCAAAATCATCAGAGCTAGATGATCCAGTTCCACCTTGTTTCATGCGATACTCATGGTCTGCCTGAATCCTAGCAAGTTCAACTTGTGCGTGAAACTCAGCCTCCTTAACACAAGCCTCCTTAGCCTGAGACTCAGCCTCCTTAGCACGTGCTTGAAATTCAGCTTCCTTCACACGAGCCTCCTGCAGGGCTAGCTGTAACTTAGCTAATTCAATCTGCATTTGCTCATTTCGAGGAGTTACATTAAACAAGCTTTCATTAATCATGTCAACAATTTGATCTTTAGAATGATGAGAGCGAACAGCAATTCCCAATTGTTGAGCAACAAGCTTAAGTTCATTCTTTGTTCTGTTTTCTACATCACACACTGTTTGTACATTTGACAAAAAATCTTTGGCTTCATCAAGTGTAGTAATAGTAGACATCATGAATAAGTAACAGTCACAAAATATCAAGCAATATCCTTATGATAATATCCTGAATATCCTGATAAGAGGTCGCCAAATTTATGTTACGGAACCGAGAAAGATAATGTACACTTTAAGTGAGAATACTAAAAATCACTACTGTCCCGTAAAGTTCCAGGTTCAAAACAAAAGAGTTAGGTAAAATTACAAGTTAAAGTTTAATGCTCAAACTAACAACAAAACATTCAGGACTCAGAAGGATAATGTAATGGCAAAAAACAGGTTAAATATATGGTTAACTGCAATAGCCTCTATTAACACGAAATTAGCAAGAGTAAATATATCTAAGTCAGCCCTGATAAAATGAAAATACACTGGGTAATGCGCAGTTAATGCAAGATAAATTATTACAGATATAAACTATTATTAACAATTGCTGACAATATGAATTACAAAAACTTTACTAGGCCTACAAATTAACAACTTATGCTATACAGTACAAGAACAAAATGCAATAACACTCATACTCAAATTACACAGCTGCTAGATGGTTGGAGACTTCCTGAGCACTCACAATAATAACTGTACAGGGGAGGACAGAGATGTGAACAAAATGAGGAGCAGATCTAAGTGGCAATGATGCAGAGACTGAGCTCATTATATAGGGGCCAGCAGAGCTTGATACAACTTGTAAGAAGGACGCACAAATGAAGCCATGGGGACAAAGAGTTGACAATCCCGCTCTGAACAACAGAAAGAACGACTTACTCTACTATAACGGTAGAAGGGGGGGACTGAGGCAGAACACGCTCGTGATCAAACATGCAGCATACTGTGTGTTAAAATTACACAAAGGATGATGAAATCATAGGCTATGTAACAATATATATGACCGCTTCCAGAGAATTTGCATTTCTTTGAACTCTCAGGTCCAATGACTCACTGTCAACTAAACAACATCGTCTGGATTTAACTGAAATAGAACGTTAAATCTGTCCCGACCATGGAAGGGTAGATGCTGACAGTATTAATGCTCTGGCCCCAAAGACTAGCTCTCAGCTGGAATGGAATGCTATAGCAGCCTAGTCCCGACCATGAGAGAGTTGAGATATCAACCAATAAATCTTTTCATTTCTCAGCTATCGCCTCCACTGTCGTGTTTGGTGGAAAACCAATGCATCACTAACACAAATTACACAGATTATCACAGAATGCTTCATGGGCTGCATATATCCCCAGTGGAGCTCACCATGTCTGAGATTTGGAGAGGGGGAAGCTATTGTTGAGATTCAAACAAAGCAAAACCCAGATTAACAATAAAAGTTATGACTGATTTTCTCCAGAAACTGACTTGTTTTTCGTATGAAGTACAACGAGAGTGCAGAAACTTACAACATCTGTTCTTTATGCAAACCCAGATCTTAGTGACGAGAGAGAAATTACCGGCAACCTATATTTCTTTCCTTGGCAGAAATGATCACGGAAAGAGAGTACAGAATCCTCCCATGTTTCTTGTTCATCCCCCCCCCCACACAAAAATAAGTCTAGGTATCACAAGAAACTGGGTCAAAATTGTGGAAGGAAAATATCGAAAAAAAAAAAAAAAATCTGAAGATCACCGACTATCCATTTTCGGTTAATGACAGACTGTTTTAGCCTACTATCCCCAAGACAAACCCAGGACAGCAGAAATATTAATCCCTATCACGATCAACGTTTTAACTGAGGATAAGGAACTTGGTCTTATTTTAACGTCCGACGGACGACTTAATTTAGTCCACGGTAACAGCAAACAAACAACTTTTAAAGAGCCTAACCTCTTTCCTCCTACCTATTATTCCCGTGTGTGTGTGTGTGTGTGTGTGTGTGTGTGTGTGTGTGTGTGTGTTCAAGAAATGACTGGCTGGAACATTATGCACTCGTCTTCCGTCCCTGTACACTTGGGAAGCCTGCGAAACCATGACAACAAAGAGGTTTCACAAAGAGGTTTCGCTGTGTTCTCGTTCGCATTGGAAACTTCATGGCTCTTCCTTCAGAGTGATTTATCTGGCATCAATGACGTTAGTATTGGCATTTATCATATCTATAGCTTTTAATAGCAATACAGTTTGCATCAGTAACATACAAAAGGATAAAAACAGGTCTATCTATCTATCTATTGCCGGACGCCTCAATCCCGTTTGGGGTGGCCACAAACAAACTGCCTCCAAGTCGCCCTGTCCCCCGCCATTTCACTTCCCTGCTCCCAACTCACACCCCCCTTTCCACCCCATCCAGGTAAGAGGAAAAATAAATCGGTGAGAAAGAGTTGTCACGAAATCTCCCAGGTACGACTATTACCTACTGCCTGGCCCTGGATTCTCACCTGCACAGTCACAAGCTTCCATTCTCTCTCTCTCTCTCTCTCTCTCTCTCTCTCTCTCCCTCTCACACACACACACACACACACACACACACACACACACTTCTCTGTCGTAACTCATACAAGAACGAATGGTGTGGCGGGATACTGCAGTCACTGCTCTTACTATCCATCCTACAGAAACAAATGTAAGATACGATAGTGAACTGATCGTACGCGTACTTGTGGCTGTTAATCCGGACTGTGCCAAATTTACACTGGAATTCTTCTGTCTATCTATCTTTTGCCAGACGCCTAAATCCCGAAACGGGTGGCCACAAACAAATCGCTATATAGCCCTGTCCCCCGCCATTTCGCTGCCCTCGTCCCAGTTCACACCTCCTTCTCTCATATACCTCTCCATCCCTCCATCTTAACCTCAATAATTATACCACTGAAGGCTACAACTGTCACAACTACTACGCCCATCTACATATATTTAGGGGATCGTATTCTCAGTGCTTTAGGAAGCTCCCTAACACCTCTTCCTTGCCAATTTATGTTTGGATGCGGCTGGCTAATATAGTTTTGTACGTTACTGATTCAGTGTATGGTGATACTAGAATGATTTAAGCAACATATAAGAGGACGGCAGGGTGTAATAAACGTTACTGAATCAGTGTATGATGATATTAGAATGATTTAAGCAACATATAGGAGGACAGCAGGTTGTAATAATAAGTCACTTAGGAAGTGGTGTTAGGGAGCTTCCGACCAGTATAAGGGCCAGAAATACATCACTGATGTACACCCGTTGTGAACACCTATCGACGTCTTGGCAGGTAAGAAATAAAAATATAAAACATCAAAACGACACACACCAGCAGCCGGCTTCATTTCGAGACAGCACTGCTGTCCTTAAGAATGTGGTCCAATTCAAATTTTCGTCAGTTAAGAAAGCTTTCCAGCTTCCCTTTCTTTCCAGTTTATATATTTTGTATATTTCACATTACTGTCCTCTTTTATCCTATCTTTATCTTTACAGTATATGGACAAACACTGCAAAAATAATATATATACAAGAGCAATTATATGGACGTATGAAAACTCTCCTGCCAGTTCGAATCTCTAAATGAAAGACAAGTGATAGCGAAGCAGTAGACTTACTCAATTATTTGGTATCTGTGAGAGGGATGAGGTTTTGCGAGGAGGAGGATTGGAGGAGGTGATGACGCCTTTCTCCTTTCAGTCCCCATCCCACTCACACAGTACTATACAGTACAGGAGAGTACCACAGAGGCGAGTGTCTGGGCCTACCTTGCTGTTATCCCTCAGACATTCAGTGGTTCGAAGTAGTGGGCGAAAAACAGAATTTCCTCCAGTGTACAGTTGCCGACATAAACCTCGATCCACTGCATAACGATACATAACGAGAGAGTGAACAGTGGCTTTTGAAACAAGGTGATGTGATCTACGGAATCCAACAAGCTATTCAGAATACTGTGCACGAGTTTCATAATTGTTAAACTAAAAGTTGGAATGATATTCACGTCCGCAACGGCACCACATGCAAAAGTAAACTCATAAGGAGATGACAGGGTGTGTCCTATCCTAACGAAAATGTGGATACTGTTCTTGTTGGCTTAAAACGGGGGTTCACAGCCTGGGGAAAGATTTGGGCTTTGCCGGCGATACATGGTGAACTGAATGAACTGTTCATTTATCACTGATGGAAATAAGGGAAACAAACTCTGATCACTAACTTGCCTAAATTGCATGCATCAATTGCCCTTGTGTTTCCTGTCTGGTCACGAGAGCCGACAGTTTAGCAACTTACGGTCGTAGTGATGTCGGGTAAGGAGGCTCCCTAACACCTCTTCCTGAGCGATTTCTTTTGCTTAGTACACCTTACTGTCCCCCTCTGTGTTACATAATTCTTTCTAATATCGTCATGCTCCGCAAAAATAACAAACAAAAGTATATTAACCACACCTATCTAAATATAAATCGCTAAAGAAGAGGTGCTAGGGAGCCTCCTCAAGCGACGAGAATACGGCTTTAGAGATAGATTTGGATTATATTTTTCATCTCCAGTACTCACTCTCTCTCTCTCTCTCTCTCTCACATGGACATTATACTGAAGAAAATAATGTATACCCGTAAAGTGTGAGGAGGTAAACCCATAATGGTATTAGTTATCAGGCTGCTCATGTGTAGGCCTATACTTGTAATTTTCCCATGTTTACATTCGTTTACTTCCTGCCAGATCTATTCGTTATAATACAGGTCCGTATACTCGTCGGGTAAGGGGAATCCGTAACAATTCTTCCTTAACGATTTGGTTTCCAAAATACCCATTAATATCCTCCTTTTTGCATCTTATATATTTTTTCTTGTCGACCTAGATTGCATGAATAACAGACAAGAATATAGTAACGGAGAAGAATAAAAACTAAATCGGTAAGGAAGAGGTGTTACTAAGCTTCCTGACTGCAAGGGAACACCACCCACAATCTTACTCATCTGTTTACAAAAATATTAAGCAATGCAAATGGTTTGGACATCCTGCTGTACATCATAATACGATTTAACACTGGCTTCATTTGCGTGGCACATGAAATTCCTCTTCTCTCCATTTCCTCATATTTTGTGATCTTAGGTGAAAAAAAAAATAGTAATGATGATGAATTGTCAGACGAAAGTTCCTCCTAGGGAACGTTGGAGTCAGTATTATAATGTATTGTATTATACAGCAACTCTGGTAGCACTGTACATTCTTTCATGTTAAGTACTTTTATACTATTAAGATGAAAGTGCCCTTAACTTGACGTAATCATCACCATCATCATTACTCATTATTATTATTATTATTAATCTTCATCGTCAATACAGTCCTAAACGATTTCATTCTTTTCAAAATCTGGCATTCTTTTTGTCCCTCATCTAGCGTCCCATTTCGGTCCTTCCCTTTGTAGGTACACTTTCAGGTGGATTAACTGCGTTCATTCTCTCCCCTGGTCTCCCCTCCCTGGACTGCCTGTGTGCCAGAAATGACAAAATAATTGGTATTAGCCATTCATTAACAAAGAGATTGCTGCTGTGAGTGCTCCAATCAACAATCAATCCCAAAACTGCATTTCCTGTATCGGCATAAGAAAAGAAGAAGAAAAAAAAAAAAAGCACTCCCAGCCCTATCCTTGGCCCCAATTCTCGTCGGTTAAGGAAGCTCCCTAACACCTGTTCCTTAGAGATTTATTTTTATTATACTTTACCATCTTCTGTGTCGCTTAAATCATTCCAGTATCGCTCTGCATAAATAAGGTATAAAATTATTTCATCTACCAAGGTCCAAAAATAAACTGCTAAGGAAGAGGTGTTAGGAAGCCTCCTCAACCCACGAGAATACGAGATCTTGCTCCCCTCACTACGACGACCTAAATTTTAAGAGTAGTTTGTTCTTCTGACCTCTAGACGGTTGCATTCAATTTCACCACTACTACAGTAGATCATATTTCTATCGTTATCCCAACCATGAGAGGGTTGAGGTAGACAGAGTTGTTGCTTAGTCCTAACCTTCCTCCACAATACGAATACGACGGAAAACAGTCAATGTTACATCCAGGTCCGTAGTATTACAGCTTCTTTCAATTACCCCATCCTCATACCCTCTCTTACCTTATATAACTCCTCCTCATCCTTGGTCTATCTCTGCTTCTTCTTGAGTCATATACTTTTCTACTCTTCTCTGCATTTTATTCTTGTTATGCATCTCCTTCTTCCGTCCACATAATCTTCTCCTCCTCCTTATTCTCCGTCTATCACTCCTCCTTCCTGCCTCTCCACACCCAAACTCTGTCCTACCTCTGTCCCTCCACCTCAATCTCGATTCACCTCTCCTCCTCCTCCTCCCTGAGTTTCTTATTCGCTCAGTCTGGCCTTAGGCGTTGGGGCCAGTGATGAAAGCACCTGTTGACATCATGGTCAGGTGTGTGTGTGTGTGTGTGTGTGTGTGTGTGTGTGTGTGTGTGTGTGTGGAGAGAGAGAGAGAGAGAGAGAGAGAGAGAGAGAGAGAGAGAGGAAATTTATAAAAAATGTTTGTCTATCTATTTATCTATTGCCAGACGCCTCAATCCCGTTTGGGGTGGCCACAAACAAATCGCCTCCAAGTCGCCCTGTCCCCAGCCATTTCACTCCCCTGCTCCCAACTCACACCCCCCTCTCTCATATACCTCTCCACCCCATCTCTCCATCTCATCCTCGGCCTCCCTCTCCCTCTTTCCCCCTCCACCTCACTCACATACACTCTCTTCGTCAGTCTTTGACCCTCCATCCTCTCCACATGGCCAAAACACCTCAGTGTGTTCCTCATAACGCTTCCTATCACATCCACATCAACACCACAACGCTCCTTTATATCCTCATTCGTCAGCCTGTCTCTCCATGTGACTCCACAGGCTCCTCTTAAATAACTCATTTCCACGGCTCTCACTCTTGACTTGTGTCCTTCCAACAACGTCCAAGCTTCACTTCCGTACGTTAGAGTTGGTATCACAATACTGTCATGTAGTAACTTTTTCACTTCCATGCTCACTTCCCTGTTTCTTATCACTGCTTTCAAAGAACCAGCAACCTTTCTTCCCTGCTGTACCCTTTCAAGCACTTCACCCTCCAAACTTCCATCCTTACTCATCACACTACCCAAGTACTTAAACGTACTCACATTTTCCAATTCCTCACCATCCAACCTCGCTGTACATTCACTGACTTCACCTCTCTCAAAGACCATCACTTTACTCTTCCCTACATTCACCTTTAGATTCCGTTTCTTACACACTCTCTCAAACTCATCCACCAAGCCTTTGTTTGTAAAAGAATATATTTACTCGCTCGCGGGCGGGAAGTAATAGGACTGTGTGTGTGTGTGTGTGTGTGTGTGTGTGTGTGTGTGTGTGTGTGTGTGTGTGTGTGTGTGTGTGTGTGTGTGTGTGTGTGTGTGTGTGTGTGTGTGTGTGTGTGTGTGTGTGTGTGTGTGTGTGTGTGTGTGTGTGTGTGTGTGTGTGTGTGTGTGTGTGTGTGTGTGTGTGAGAGAGAGAGAGAGAGAGAGAGATGCTGGTCTTGTGTGTGTAACCTGAGTCATGGCGAATATAAGAAACATAAAGTGGGTGTTAGTAGCCAAAAATGTCAAATATATGCATATGTTCGCACTCGGTCGGTTCATAACGATAATATGCAGATTTTGACAAACAAAAACATAGCCACCAAACCACTTCAATTTTTGCATTCAGAACTCTCACTGCAGACATGTATTCCTCACTGTACCGCACTAGATCAGCGCGTGGAGGCGTTAAGGCTACCACTCTCCCTCCTGGGAATAGGTCTTGTCATGCATGGGACTTCATATCAGGCTATGGATTGTACTAGTTACAGTACAGGAAGCAACACAGTGCAACACCCGCATCAGATAGTTAATCCAAGGACCGAACACATGTCATTGCCCCGTAACCTTGACTCAGACAATTCACTTCAACCATGCCTGAACCTCAACCCTCCCGTCAAGTTTGGTTCAAATCGGATCAAACTGAGTTGACTTTGCCCTGTGACCTTGACTTTGGCCTATTGTTCTTAAAAAAAAAAAAAAAAAATCGTCCTTGACCGAATCTCAATCCTATCACACAGTTTGGACCAGATCGAACAAAACTATATAACTTGACCGTATCATGTGACCTTAACCTCTGACCTACTGTTCTCAAAACCAATATGTCAATCTATGGGCTGCCCCTCAGTTCTTCCACCAAGTTTGGTCTAAATGAGATTGAAACTGTTTGACTTATTTAACACACACACACACAAACAAACAAACACACGACGATGACAACAACGCTACTAAGGGGTTGCTGTGGCTCCGAAATGCTGTAGGACTGCAAGGACACGTCAATACAATGGAAGTCAAATAAATACAAAATAAGAACATAACAATATTTAAAACTAACTAAAATACAAAGACACAAATACTGCGAAGGTGATGGGTAAGAACAAAGACGATGGAAGGTTAAAGGTGACAACATTAACACACTAAACCTCCTATGGACACTAATTCCCTGGCGTCTGATGGAACAAAACACTAGGGAAAACAGGACAAAGGAACAGTTAACTCTCTCATGGTCGGCACAACTCAAGTAATGATGACCCTTCTGCTTTGAGTGAGTCCTAGCAGCCCGAGTGCTAACCCGGTCTTGGTCGTGCTTTAATATCCTTTAAACATTTTGTGGAAATGCGACCATACACAGGTGAGAGCAGCTGGTGTCATGTGGTGCGGTGTGGTGTGGCATGGCATACTACTCGTATGATGTAGTGTGGCTTGGGGTGACGAGGTGTGGTGTGACATGGCATAGTGTGGCATGGGGTGGCGAGGCGTTGTGTGATACGGCACAGTGTGGTGTGGCGTGGCATAGGGTGACGAGGCGTGGTGTGACATGGCATAGTGTGGCGTGGGGTGGCGAGGCGTGGGATGACGAGGCGTGGTGTGGAATGTCATGGTGTGGCGCGGGGTGGCGAGGCGTGGTGTGACATGGTATGGTGTGGCGTGGCGTTGCTACTGTTCACTCGTGTCGCGTCTCATCAGCATATTAATTATGTACCAGGTGAGAGCAGATTCTCGCCCTACCTGCGCCACTGCTGTTGTCACGCTCAGTACTGCGTTGTGTTGTATGTTCTTTCATGTTAAACATGATGTTCACATTAGGTGCTACAGAGGGGCACTGTCACGTGGTGCAGCCGATTGAATTCAGGTGGCTTTGGTACCCGGTTATGCAAATATCATCCCTTGGTGATGCTGACGAGGAACCTACACGCGGTGGCGCTGTGCATTCTGGGTAGAGCAGCTGCGACATCCACCTGGGAGCCAAACCTCCTCATATTGCTACACTTCTCGCTGTGGGATGGAGCCTGGTCGGACCCTGGTGAAACGCTGTCTATCAACAGGGGCCGCAGGAACCCTACACGGTGTATATACGATACTTTACCTGTAAGACGGTCCCACATAAGTAGTCGCTTACGAGTGGTCAACGTGTCTGCTTGGCCAGAAACGGACCCGGGTTAAGCAGCAGCAACAAAAACATCATAAAACAACAAAAACAATAACAAATGTCCCTCAACTTCCCATTCCCCGAAAGGAGGATAAAAGTAAAAGTGGAAGCAAGTTCAGCTGCAGTCACTGAGTTTACGTCCAGATAAGCATTCACTGAAGCATCAACAAAACAACGCTTTGCAGGCAGGACGGCCCTGGAGTATTTCACTGATTACACCCAGACAATTTAACGCAAACCAGGAAATTCTTCTCTTACTGAAGGAGTTGTGAAGCGCCTATTGTTCATTCCCGCCGGACATTGCTAGCGTTATTACCACACGCTTTGTGCATGCTCAACATTATGTATTATATACCACACCTATGAAAACACTGTCGGTGAAAGTGATGAACATTTGCTTCTCAACAGTCATGATGAAAAGGCTCCTGACAGATGAAAACGTGGTTTTGTCAGTTGTGAAGGGAAATACACAATCGGAAATAACTTTGAATGAACAAACTGAGAGTAATAAAGATGATAATGGTGATGATGATGGAAATGTGCCTCTCAGTAGTCTTGGAAAGAAGCTGCCTGCAAATGAAGCGGACCTGCCATTATCACTTTCACACACACACACACACACACAAAAAAAAACATACAGCTTAAAAGGTCTGATAACAGTGACAGTGAAAATGGAGCAAGTGTATCAAACTTCTCTAACAGTGATGCAGATCCTCCCTATATCCAAACCTGTGAAGTATCAGACTGTAAGAAGGAAGTGTTTAGTTCGTGCCACATTTGCCATTGCCTGTTGTGTTACGATCATTTTATAGATATGGGGCCATGTAAAAATTATCGTATGATTAAAGCAGCCAAACTCTCAGGCAGAAAGAGGAAATTATCTTTTAATTCTCAACAACAGAATGTAAATCCCCAAACTACAGTACTCCAGTATATGCAATACCTGAAGAGTTTCCTGTGGAGGGATCAGAATGAGAGGAAGGGGCACTGCCTCGCAAAGTGAAAAGAGAAAATAAGTAAAAGAAAGCACATGAAAATACAGTAGACTACAAGGTAATGAAAGTTAGTCCTAGAACTGGAAAACTGTTCATGCAAGAAACATTTTAAAACCTAGATGCAATGAAGTAATATGCAGTAAATTTGGCAAAGAACGTTCCACATTTTCAGATGAAAAAAGGGAGGACATTGTTCGGGCTTATTATGGGACCAATAGTTTGCAATTGCAAAGAGAATACACAACTCGGTTTGTGAAAGCATTTGCAGTAAAGCAAAGAACTGCGAAAGATCATGACTCAAGAAGAGCAGTCTCTTATTACTACCCCTTGCCAAAGAATGGACAACCTGTTCCTGTCTGTAAAACAATGTTACTTAATAGTGTTAACATTTCAGAAAAGATTCTATGAACAGCCATGCAGAAAAAGTTGCTCTCAGGTACTGTCGAGAAAGATGGGAGAGGAGGTAGATCGGCCAGCATTCAGGAAGATGAGCAGAGAGGAGATGCAAACACTGAACATAACAGATTTCCACGAGTGGAATCCCACTACTGCCGAAAAGAATCTAAGCAAGACTATTTACACCCAGATAAGAACAAGAGGAAACTGTATGACATGTTTGTTGACGGATATGCACCAAGGGGGATATCAGCAAGCTACACCACATAGTGCGACGTACTGAAGTCCCAGAATATTTCATTTCATAATCCCAAAAAAGACCAATGTAAAATCTGTGAAAACTATAGAAAGGGAAACAGTGAAAAAAAGAACGAACTTTTGGATCTGTATAAAAATATACCAAGGAGAAAGATGCAGGTTGCAAGAATAAAGCAAAAATTAACACATACAAATTTTGCTGCGTCATCATTCGACCTGCAACAAGTTATTTACTTGCCCAAGACAAATGATAACCAATTGTTTTACAACAGGAGACTGTCAGACTATAATTGCACTATTTATGAACTGAAATCTAAGGTTTGCCATTGTTTTATATGACATGAAGGTCAGGGAAAAAGAGGATCATCCGAAATCTCCACTCGCCTAGGAAAATACCAGGAAAATTTGAACGCCGCTCGGATCCGAGAAATAGTGTTGTTTGCAGACGGATTTCCTGTGCAAAACAAGAATTCTACTGTCACAGCTCAGGTTTTACACTCAGTATGTCGCTTGGAAAACACTGAAAGAATCAGGCTACTATTTTTTTTTTTTTAGCCCTACCGTGGACAAAACGAGGGAGACTCTGTACACAGTGCCATTAGCGGCATCACCATTGACAGTGCTGGAGATTTGTTTGTGTATTCCCAACTAATTCCAATTTTCCGACTTGCTAGAAGAAAGAGCCCCTACTCTGTACACACACTCCAAACCCCTGACTTCCTACACTACAAGACACTGGCAGACGACCTTCGTATACTATCAGTCAGAATTGACTGACATTTTGTTGACTGGACTCAAATGCGGGAGGTAATGGTATAGAAGACTAACAGGGATAAGATCTTCTTCAGAACAAGTCACCAGGTGGAGTCCTTAAGATCCATCACTTTGAAACAACGACTGTTGTCTGCACTTGACTGCAAACTGCCACCAAAATTGTACCTCCAAACACCAAAGGTTGCCAAGGAAAAGTGTTATGATTTGCTGTCACTTTGTCAGGGTTCCTTACCAGTGATCAGTGTCAGAATGTCGATTTTTAAAAATCTCTGCCCCACTGAAGTTAACTTCTTTAGGTAGAATAGCTTGACAATGAAGGTTTTTGTTCTGTTTGTCGAGTAGTATCATTCTCAGTTTAGGTGACGCCCGAATAATTGTTAAAACAGCATCCCCCAATATTTCACTAAGTATGTGAATGCGCAGTACCAAAGTAATGATGCCTTATATCATATAGAAACTTCAAAGGGTGTCACTTAGCCCAAAAGCTTGAAGACAAAGAAGTTCCCATATTTTTTCTTAATTTTCATGTTACTTCTACTTTGTATAGAAATATAATTTACGTTAACTGCACATCGAAATTCCATGGATCTTTCATAAAGAGATAAATAGACGTATCTGAGGCGTAACTTAGGTTTTCCCCGATGCCAATAAGTGTTACGATTGATATACATTTTCATTGTACATTTAGAGTTAATGTCACTATGGATTTTCAGTATAATGTCTCCTTTTTTTTTTTTTTTCTTGTATTCTATAGCGAGATTTTTTTTTCTCCTTGAGATTGGAGTTATCTGTAATCATTATAAGAACACATTAACTATGATTTATAAGAATAAACCAAGATTACTTTTGAGAGTAACTCAGTGATTACCTAATTTATATAGTGTTGTGCTGGATCTTTCATAAAGAGACAAATAGGCGTATCAGAGATGTAACTAAAGGTTTCCCCATCTGCGAAGAGTTTTTTCACAAGATGAACGGGCGCATCATTTTCAACCCTCGCAATCCCCCCTGAAACCTCATTCATGAAAAAAATCCTCTTACTCCCCCCAGAACACAACCTTCCAGCTGTTCACAGGTGTTAAAGAGGTGAACATATTTTGAAAATAAATAAACGATTGATGGACAGATTTCATTAAAAACTTTAATTACCTCTCTTGAAATCAATAAAACTGAGATGCACCCAATCGACTTGGTTGTAACGACCTATAGTCCGCTTCCTAATTAGCCAGTCTCTCTCTCTCTCTCTCTCTCTCTCTCTCTCTCGACGAGTGGGAGGGGCGGGGGGAGGGAGACCAAGAAAGATCCAATTAATTATACGGTACCCAACTGAGGACCAAGGATGCCAACTCGTCCCGGCCAAACAGTGGAGGCAACAGGGAAGTTTATACCGAAGCGAACATCGGCTGGTCGCACTCCCTCCACCTAAACTTTCCTAACAAAGTGAAACTGTGAAGACCAGCCAATGTAGCAGCCAGTTTCGAAATATGGCTTGTTTTTTCAATGATATTGTTGATGTTAGAGAGGTGTTTGATAATACTGGCTGAATTTCTGCTTAGATTTTATATGACTTCCTTCTTTAGACACCGATTATGTCTTCTTAAGCAGTTAATAGGAGCAAATACAGCAGGGAGTTATGAAATTATGGCATGATTCTCCAAGGCGTCTGCTGATTTTACAGGGGAAGGAATGATATTATAGCTTCGGTTAGGCTAGAGTGAGTATACAATACTTTCCTATGAGTATTTATATTTTTTAATGGTTTTTATTATTTTTTTTTATATCAGAAGTGAGATTCTATAATATGACTTAATAATATGGCGAAAATGTTAAAATAATTTTTCTTTCTTTTAGGTACAAGTAAATATTCCCGTTTCTGTTAAGATGCTGTTGATATCAGGTGATGCTGAATGGTTGCAGACGTTTGTTTCAGGTAACACCTGAAA
Organism: Coenobita brevimanus; assembly: GCF_032717465.1. Lineage (NCBI taxonomy): Eukaryota > Metazoa > Arthropoda > Malacostraca > Decapoda > Coenobitidae > Coenobita > Coenobita brevimanus. The sequence continues at coordinate 17,064,780 of NC_136954.1, forward strand.
CTTGTTCTATCCGGATATAAAAATATGCTGTATATAATAATAATAATAATAATAATAATAATAATAATATATAAACAGACAGACAGATAAATAAAGAGAGTGAATGGCTCAATTAGGCTACAGCATTACAACACAAAAAGGTGTAATATCCACGCGCAAGTCTCAACACAGCCAACACACTACCCTCACCCCCACACCCTCACTACCAGTCTCCTCCACTCCTACACCTTTCCCAACACTCTAATTATACAAGTCGCATTCTAGAGAGTATTGGGACTAAGCAAATAATGACTGTCTGCCTTAAGTCTCTCTTGTCGATAAGCTCCATAGGTTTGTCTTTGCTGAATTATATAAATTATTGACTAAAATTTCGTCGCTGCAACAGCAACAATTTTCTGAGCTTAAGAACATTTGACTTTGGCCGAAAGGAAATATAAACTTCTTAATTTCTGATCAAGATACTTTTGATATTTTTATTATTTTCATTTTTTTTACTGTAATATGTGTCTTTTGGCTCAGTACATTCGTCTGACGTTGGCCCTATATATATATCGTTGCCTATGAGAATGCTAATGATTAATAACTCTATTACTATTTAATACTGTAACGGTCCTTCATTTTGTTCTACACATACATTAATGCTATGAATGGCTGTAACTTCTCCAGCAATGAGAAATGTAAAGATTTTTCGAATGTTCTCACTCGCAGTTTATTTATTTAGCTGTCTGAATGTAGATTTTTACAAAATAGATCTTTGACTCGGACAAGGAAGTACGTGAATAATTATAACCCAACAGTACGAGTCTATCAGTGATGAATGCGCATACTGCAATGTTTTGAGAAGCTATTATTTATTGGCAAAATAAGATGAGATTCAAATTTATCTTACAATGTACAACAGAGTGAATGTGACTGAGTGGCTTTCAGAAACCTGTAATGTGACTGAGTGGCATTCAGACACCTGTAATGTGACTGAGTGGCATTCAGAAACCTGTACTCGTACAGAAATGAAAATGTCATGTAGAATTTAAAAAGCTAAGAAAGAAGAATTAGGAAGCATTCAGAGTAGACGAGAATAAGATCTTGGGAAGGTTGGGGTCAGACGGGTGGGCAGGGTGTGCTGGGAATGGTTGGTGAGCCACAACGAATTTAGGATGCACATCGGCTTGCAGGGAAAACAGTGTTAGGATACTGAGTACATCACATCAGTAATGGGTCGACTGGATGGAAAGGGCACGCCGAGATGGTCAATACAAATGCCAGACTTGTACCCACAGTTGGAAAAGCTGAAAGATACAAAAATTTCGGCAGGACCTGAACTCTCTAGTACGAATATATTCCAAAGAAACAGTTTTTCTATATATGTCTATGCTGCAGTTATTCCGTTTGTACAATTCATGGCACTGTGACGGTAAGAAACAAGGTCAATATAGGTCGCATCGGGTCACATCTATTAGGGAGTGTGCAGAAAGTCACCCATGACGGTGATGTAGTTGACATGTGGATCCGGGTCTTCAGGAATGGGTGGGTGGGAGGAGAGGAAAGGGCAAGATAGGCTGGGGTGATGGTGGACGACCGGCCACGATGGGATGGGAACAGGTGTCTCTAGTGTGGGAGGGTGAGGGAAGATTTTGGGTGGTGTGGGTGGAGAGATGTGGGTGGGATTAGCTGGCAAGCTAATACAACATGTGAATATGGAACTGATTTTGGCAAAAGGAAGGGATATGTAAAATTATCTCCTACAACAACAACAGAACCAACAGCAAAAGAGGAAGCTGCCCTCTCAAATACCTTGCGTCTGAAATCGCAGGTGAAAATGCAAGCCAAAAATTACGCAGATTTGTCCGCATTGCAGGTACCAGCGGCTTATCCAGCAGCGAACTCTGTGTGGTTAGGGCCATAGCGAGCAGGTTATAGACTTGGTGGAGGCTGGGCGTGCTGAGTCAGGAACCTCGGCTTTACTTTTGAGTGGCGGTATGAGCACAGTCTGTTTAAACGGCGGCAACGTGGCTTGGTGATTAAGTGGTTCGCGTCCTGGCAGGGGTAATCTGTCGGAATGAGGATGGAAGCGGTGGGGAGAAGCGTCCCCTGAAATTGCTTGAAGATGATCCGGAGTAGTGGAAGGGAGAGTGTGTGCGGGAATTCAAGAAAAACAGGAATAAGTCGTTGAGAGAGGGGGGGGGGGCGAGGGCGCCGGGTTCTGTCTGCTATGGAGAGAATACCTACACCTTGCAATGAGAGTGAAGTGAAAGGAACTACTAAAGAATAATGATAGTAAAAAGACAAAAAAAAAAAAAAAACGCCTTCTTTCGCTGCAAGATCCAGATTACTGCGGGAGGGCTCGAATCGTTTACTAAGTGGTTTTGGTAATTCCGTAGCATCTGTTCCATAGCGACTATTTCTGCGCATTTCAGTACATCTCTATTTCGTGCTGGAGAGAGACGCCTTCATGTGTTGGCATCAGTATAAACAAGTGACCCTGCTGTCCACTCATACAAACGTCCCTCAGCTCCCTCCCTATCCCTCAAAAGGAGGAAGGGAGTCTGTAGGATAAGGCCAGCTTCAGTCTGCATGCCACTGGGTTCACGTTGAGGTAAGCTTGAAACAACAACAACAACACCAACAACTCCATATCTTTTCGTTTGTCTCTGGTGTAAGCTACATTGATATTTTACTATATAAATATCATATAAGAGAATGCTATGGTGTAGTAGCCTAAATAAGTCGCTAATGAAGAGGTGTTACGAAGCCCTGCTATGCCACAAATAATGCAACTCTTAGACACTAGTTTTTTTTTTCTTCTCCCGTCCTCACTGCTGATTTTACAATTATGAGCGTATATACGAAGAATAACCGTGAAAATAAATAAGCAGCTCGTTTTCTAAGCGCCGGAGAGGCAGGGGGTTCTGTAAGAATGAATGATGTCTGAATGACTACGGGGCTCACTTCACACTGATTCTATATGCATTCCCACACTACCTCTCAGGTGTGCGCATTACGGTTGGGATGATGATAGTAAAGCTTAGTGCAAGGAGGTGAAATGATATTGTTGCACTGACCCCCCTCTCCTGTTTACCTCCTGCCTCTCGTCGGTATGGGGAGGGGGTGTTGAAAGGGAAAGGGTGATGGGGCGTTGAAAGGGGAGAAGAAGCAGCTGCTGAAAGAGGGAGAGGGTTATGTTGAATGAGGGGAGGAAGGTGTTGGGAGGGGAAAGGGGGAGGGAGAGGGAAGTGTAGAGAGGAGAGTGGAGAGGAGAGTGGAGAGGGGAGGGAGGTACTGAGAAGGGAGAGAGGGAAAGGGAAGGATGTGTATAAACTGGGGAGGAGGAAGGTGTGTTGCAATGGGGGCGAGGGAGGGAGTGTTGAAATGGGGAGAGTAGGAGGAGGAACGAGATGTATACAGCAGGGGCGGGAGGTAGGTGGATGTTGAAAGCCAGGGGGAGGGGCAGGGAGGTGCTGAGAGGGAGAAGGAGGAGGAGGAGGCAGGTGTTGATGGGGAGGGAGGAGAAGACAGATACTACCAAAGGGTGAGGGGTGTTTGGAAAGGGGGGAGGGGTTTCAGGAAAGGGGGGAGGGGATGTTGGAAAGCGGGGAAGAGAGGGTGGAAGGTGTGTTCAGGACTGACGTGACACCACCCGTGACTAAGCCAAGGTGACTAGACGACCTCTGCCCGGGACCGATATAGCGAAATTGACCCACTGACGCTCACCACACCTCATATAAAGAACGCTGGACACTCACCAATGGTCTAGAGCCACCAAGATAGGGCCAGTTGTTTGTCTTATGGGTAACTGATTTTTATTCCAGGAAGAACAAAGGATACTGTAAAATCTTCCCATGCCGTCTGCTCCTACAGCAAACACAAATCTTGCCTAAGTGAAATGTTAATCGTGGGTTATCCTTATTTTTCAGGAGGAATGACAAGGAAAGGAGAACACAGAACATCGTGTGTGTCGTATTCTTCCGGGAATAACGCACCAAGAGTTACGACGGAGAGTTGTTCTTACGAGTGTTTGTGACTCCGGGTCCTGATGCATGAACTTACGATTAATTCCTTGTCGTAACTAATATCTGTTTTTGTGGGAAGGATAAGGGACAATGTAAGATTTTTGCGTTTTCCTTGCATTGAGAAGTCTTCAGGGTTTCAGAACTTTGGCAGCTGGAATAAAAGTGAAAATATATCCTCGGCCTGACGAGTGTGTTCAATAGTAACCATCCCAGCAGACGTGGGATGGTTAGTTTCCAAGGGTGTGAAGTTATGTTTAGTTGCGGATAAGAACATCGCTTCATTTTTTCGTCCAGCAATTATGAAACAATTTGCACCATATTCTGAAGAAGTGTGTTGGGCTTCGATACTAACGTCAATGGGGTTACTAAAGACATTGTTTTGTGTCTCCTTATTTATCGAGATGAAGCTGATCGATAATTATGTAAGGACCTTGACAGAGACATGAGTATCTTCCCAAAATCTCACGAATACACAGGGGAAAACCATCTGAAACACACACTGGTAGAGATAGGGTTTTTCACTGTATTTCTCCAGGAGTAAATTTTCTTCAGAAGGAACTGGGATGATAATTTTGTGTACTTCACCGAGTCGGTCAGGATCACAAGAAGGTTGTATCAGCTTTATACCCTCCCGGAAGAGAGCTGAGAGCTCATATAGTCCGATCTAAGGGCAAAGCCTTGACCTTCACACACGCACACACCCATCCCCATGCTCAAGGGGGACAGTAACCACCCGTGTCAGTGAAACTTTTCGCATCCCAAGCATGGCACGAATCCCCGTCTTAGGAGATGCTAAGTGAGAACGTTACAACTGAACCGGCGAGCGATGTTTGTGTGTAATTCACCGGGCCGGTCAGGATCACCTGATGATCGTGATCGTCAGCTTTTACCCTCCCGGAAGGGAGCTGAGAGCTCATATAGTCCGATCTAAGGACAAGGCTGTGACCTTCACACACACACACACACACACACACACACACACACACACACACACACACACACACACACGTCCCCTTGCTCACAGGGGAGAGTAACCACCCACTTCATCAGTGAAACTTTTCGCAACCTGAGCGAGGCGCGAACTCCCGTCTACCAGATGGCAAGCGAGAACGTTACCACTTAGTCAGCGAGCGGTGTGTGTGTGTGTGTGTGTGTGTGTGTGTGTGTGTGTGTGTGTGTTATTAAATAGCAGAGGAGCTTGTAGAAAAAATCAGTTTTTTGTTACGAAATTCCAGTAACCAGCAGTGGGATAAGGTACTCAAAAGAACTTACGATCGTTTCCCTGTCGTAACTTAGATTCGTTTTCGCAGGAAGGACAAAGAGAGATATGTGCAGAAAATTTCGAATTACTCCTACCAAACAAAAAATCGTAGTTGCAGGGAATAATTGCCGTACGTTGCAAGTGTTTCTGCAGGAGGGACAGGAAAAGTTCAGTCTTCCCATATCTCTGACTCTTCCCGGAAAAATAAATCAAAGTTACAACAACAAATCGGTCGTAAATATGTTGGGATATTCCGTCCAGGACTGGTCCCTGCCCCAGTCTTGAATCAAACACGCACTGTGCAATGGATAAAAATGTATCGATGCATATTACGCCTGACACAAAATGACACCACAAACGATGGCCATTGCAAAATCCCATACGTTGCCACCGCACATTGCTGAACCTATTCATATGGATGACCTGTAGTGCAATTTCCTTATATTTATTGCAACTACTGTTATCATAAAACTATTTCGGTATAAAATCAGCTAATCAGTGACTGCAAATATACATAAAACATCTTCAAAAAACAGAATACCATTCCTCTGACCCCTCTGATTACAGACCAATAGCTGTGTCTTCTCTTGGTAAGGTATTTGAAACTTTAATTAATAAGCACATTGTTAAACATCTTGAATCCAACAACTTAATTAGTGATAGACAATATGGTTCTCGCCACGAAAGATCCACCATTGACATACTCAATCTCCTAACTCACACCATCCATCAATCAATTGATCTTCATGGAGAAACTCACGCAATAGCTCTTGATATTTCTAAAGCTTTCGACAGAGTATGGCACCGTTCCCTGCTGTCCAAACTCCCCTGCTATGGACTAACGACTTTTGTTCCTTTGATTTCTTCATATCTTAGTGACAGGAAAATAAGAGTAAAAGTAGATGATGTATATTCCATTTCCACTCAATTAACGCCGGCGTGCCGCAGGGGTCAGTTCTGGCACCAACCCTATTCCTGGTTCATATTAATGATCTCTTATCTGTCACCCACAATCCCATCCATTCATACACAGATGACTCAACACTACATAGTTCATTCACACTCAAACATCCATTTACAAAGTCTAATATCTATACCTCTCAACTCAGTACAGCCATCTCCATAAATCGAGACCTATCTACGATTAGTGAATGGGGACAAAACAACCTTGTCTCTTTTAATGCTAGTAAAACTAAATATATACAATTTACTAATAGACAGATATTGCCAGATTCGTACATTACCTTCAGTGCCACTAATATTCCCATCTCCAAAAGTATTGAAATTCTTGGCATCTCACTTAACAATGCCCTCAGCTGGACCTCTCATGTTAGATCACTTGCTAAAACCGCCTCTAAGAAACTTGGATTATTGTACAGAGTCCGTAACTTCTTCGCTGATGAGCAGTTGGCTACAATTTATAAGTCATGTGCACTCTCAGCTTAAATATTGCTCACCCTTGTGGAATGGAAGTGGAGAGGTAGCATTAAAACAACTAGATAAAATTCAGAACAAAGCTGTTAGAATGATAAACAACCCTGTCATTACAAATAAACTACCTCCCCTGCAAGTAAGAAGGAATGTTGGCTCCCTTGCATTATTTTAAAGATATTTTTTTAGCAAATGTTCAGACGAAGTTGCGTCCATGGTGCCACCTCTCCATGCCTTCCCTCGTGCTACTCGGGCATCTGGTAGAGCTCATGACTGGAATGTCACTCAGCCATATTGCAGAACTTCTGCCTATCAGAATTCTTTCATTCCCCGAACTGCATCTCTCTGGAACTCGCTTCCCCAGAATTGTTTCCCTCCAAATTTCAACCCACAACTGTTCAAGTCTAACTGTTACAGATATTTAATGAACAGAGGACACCACTAATCTGGTGTATGGATTATTTTTTTTTAATCATTTGTTTTTCCTTCCTCCGTTCTGTTATTTAAAAAAAAATCTATCTGTCAACCTATCTATCTCTAGCGAGATGCCACAATCCCTTAAGGGGTGGCCGTTTGTCTCTGAGTTAGTTGTTTTCCGGGGTGGGGCACTAGCCCTCCGCCAACGCACTGCTGACACAGAGGGAACACGTGTGGGTTGTTATAAAGTTACTACCCAGCTTTGTAAATGGTTTCCTGACTTACAGGAAACCATTAGGCTTCTCCAATGTAAAGCCACCAGAAATGGAAAGTAATAAAAAAAGCCAGGGAAAATGCGAGAAATACGAAGAGGGGACGGCAGACAGAAAAAAATGATAAAGTGATGGATGAAGTACAGTAGGCAGCACTACATCAAGAGAGTGGATGATTCTACTAATACAAAATTAAATGCCGATAGAAAACGGAGTGGGGATGGATCCTGAGTGCATCTGGTAGGAGTTCAGAAGGGTCGTAGGTAAGTTTGGGCAGTTAGGTGGCGTTAGGTGGAGTTGGGGAAGTTAGTGTAGGGTATAAGAGTGTAGAGAAAATTGGTGTGGTGTGGAATGGAGGGCGGTGAACTGTGGTGTACTGTGGTGATAAAGTGGTGTGAGAATAATGCAGTGGTGAACTGTGGATGTAATGAGGATGAAGGTGCATTGTGGTGGTGATACAGTGATGATGAAGGTATAATGTGGTGGTGAGACTGTGGAGTGAAGATGTACTGTGGTGGTGGTGATGATGGTGAAGATATGTTGTGGTGGTGATAGTGGCGGTGAAGATGTATTGTGGTGGTGATACTGTGGTGGTGAAGATGTATTGTGGTGGTGATACGGCGGTGTGAAAGTGTAATACGGTGGTGATACAGTAGTGGTGAAAAAGTATGGTGGTGGTAATATACTGTGGTGAAGGTGTATTGTGGTGGTGATACAATGATGGTGAAGGTGTATTGTGCTGATGGTGATACAGTGATGGTGAAGGTGTATTTTTTTTTTTTTTATGCGAGGAAGAAGGAACCAAAGGCCATGAGTCCGCAGTAACAGTTCCCTCCAAGAGAAAAACAAAATACAATAGAGAGCCAAATTCAAGATCCGATCATTTTGAGATCCCTGGACACACTGCGTTTGAAAGACTGGAGATCATAGGCAGCAGGAAATACAGACAGATGGAGACAGTTCCAGAGTTGACCTGTTGCATAAATGAAAGACTGGGAGTAACGGTTAACTCTTGCATTAGAGAGCTGGACAGAAAAGGGATGAGAGTTTGCTGCCAGACGGGTGCTACGCGCCCGTCGTAGAGGTGGAGGAATGCAAGCAGACAGTTCAGAGGAGCAGTGACCATTAAAGTAGCGATAGAAAAGAGATAAAGCTGCAACAGTGCGGCGAAGAGACAGAGGTTGAAGGGAGTCTGTAAGAGGAGGAGAGTTAATAAGACGAAAAGCCTTTGACTACACCCTATTGAGAAGAGCTGTGTGGGGGGAGCCTCCCCACACATGAGAGTTGTACTCCACACAGGGGCGGATAAAAACCCCTGTATAGAGTCAACAATTGTGCAGGGGTAAAGAAAGAGCGGAGTCGGCTTAGCACACCCAATCTCTTGGAAGCAGATTTTACAAGAGATGTAATATGATCTTTCCAAGATAAGTCCCGAGTAAATGAAACCCCAGGCATGTTCAAGGATGATGCAGGATTAAGCTGAATATTATTAAACATTAGTGGGTATACCTGTGGAAGATTTTGTCGGGTTGATAGGTGTAAGAACTGAGTCTTAGATGCATTAAAAACAACCATATTATTTTTACCCCAGTCAGAGATACGAGCTAAGTCAGACATTAGGTGTGCCATAGCCTCATCCCTTGTTTGTTGAAGTAACTGTTGAGATGGGCGTTGCGAGAACAGAATGGAAAGGTGAAGGGTGGAGTCATCAGCGTATGAGTGGATAGGGTTAGATGTACAGCTTAGAAGATCATTGATGAATAAAAGGAAGAGAGTTGGTGATAGGACAGAGCCCTGAGGAACACCACTGTTGTTAGATCTAGGAGAAGAACGATGGCCGTCTACAACAGCGGCTATAGAACGACCAGAAAGGAAGCTAGCGATGAAGGCACAGATAGAAGGATAGAAACCGTAGGAGGGCAGTTTGGAAATTAAAGATTTATGCCAGACTCTATCGAAAGCCTTTGAGATGTCAAGTGCAATGGCAAAGCTTTCGCCAAAGTCCCGAAAGGAGGATGACCAGGAGTCTGAAAGGTAGGTGAGAACATTGCCAGTGGAGCGTCCCTGACGGAACCCGTACTGACGATCGGAAAGAAGGTTGTGATAGGAAAGATGCCTTAAAATTTTTCTATTGAGAATTGACTCGAAAACTTTTGAAATACAGGACGTTAAAGCAAGTGGACGATAGTTGGAGGGTTGGGAGTGGTCACCCTTCTTTGGGACTGGCTGAATAAGAGCAAACTTCCAGCAAGAAGGAAAGGTACAAGTTGACAGACAAAGGCGAAAGAGTTTGCCTAGGCAGGGAGTAAGCACAGAAGCACAGTTCTTGAGAACAACAGGAGGGACCCCATCAGGCCCATATGCCTTGTTAGTACTGAGGCCAGTGATGGCAGAAAATACATCAGCTGAAGAAATTTTAATGTCAGCCATGAGGAAGTCAGAGGGGGGAAGTGATGGAGGAACAGCACCGGAATCATCTAAGGTAGAATTGGAGGAGAAAGTCTGTGCGAAGAGATCTGCTTTATCAGTAGAAGAAATAGCTACAGAACCATCAGAGTAGAAAAGAGGAGGGAAGGATGATGAGGTAAAGTTGTTAGAAAGATTTTTGGCAAGGTGCCAGAAGGAGCAGGAAGAATTCGAGTTGGAGAGTTGAGAGCATTTAGTATGGATGAAATTATTTTTAGTAGAGCGAAGAACAGACTTAGCACGATTCCGGGCAGAAACATAAAGATGATGTGATTTAGGGGTGGGTTGGCTCCGGGACCTTTTGTTGGCCCTCTCCTTGTTGCGGACAGCATTAGAACAAGCGTGATTAAACCAAGGCTTTCTTGCGTTAGTCAAAGGATATGAGAAAGGAATGTATGCTTCCATGCCCGAGAGAATAACCTCTGTAATGCGCAAGGCACACTCAGATGGCTCACGGCCATGGAAGCAATAATCATTCCAGGGAAAATCAAAGAAGTACTGCCTGAGGGCCTCCCAGTCCGTGGCTCCAAAATGCCACAGACGACGTTTCCCTGAAGGGTCCACAGGCCGTACTGGAGTGATAGGACAGGTTAAGGTAATAAGGTTGTGATCGGAGGAGCCCAACGGAGAGAAAAAATTAACAGAGTAAGCAGAAGGATTAGTTGTGAGGAAGAGGTCAAGTATGTTGGAGCTCTCTCCAAGGCAGTCAGGGATACAGGTAGGGTGCTGTACAAGCTGCTCTAGGTCATTAAGGATAGAAAAGATGTAGGCTTGTTCACCAGGTGGATCAGTGAAAGGAGAGGAGAGCCAAAGGTGGTGGTGAACATTGAAATCTCCTAGAATGGAGATTTCAGAGAAAGGAGAAATGGATAGAATGTGTTCCATCATAGAAGTAAGATAGTCAAAGAATTTTTGATAGTAGAATTAGGGGATAAGTAAACAGCACAGTTATGTTTAGTCAGAGAATGACAGGAAAGCCGAAGCCAGAGTGTAGAGAATTCAGAAGAATCGAGTTCAGGAACACGAGAGCAAGATAAGTCGTTGCGTATATATACACAACAGTCACCTTTAGCTTTGAAATGAGTATAGAGAAAGTAGGAGGATACAGAAAAGGGTTTGCTGTCAGTTGCCTCAGACAGCTGAGTCTCAGTTAGAAAAAGAAGGTGAGGTTTTGAGGAGGAGAGGTGGTGCTCAACAGAGCGAAAGTTAGAGGAAAGGCCGCGAATGTTGCAGAAATGAAGAAGAAGAGAGTCAGACAGTGGTTCCAGGCACCTCGAGTCGTCACCGGGAGAGGGGCGGATGGTGGGGGCATTTATGGTCCCCTTCCCCCTGGGGACTCCGAGGCTTGGTGATGAGACGCCATTTTAGTGAATTTTGAATAGGATGTGTAGTGTGTACTGTGCATGTTGTTTGGTGTAGATAGTTAGAGAAATTTGTACTGGAGAGCATGCTGGCCTACTCTCTGTGTAACCGAGACACTGAAAAAGTTCAGCAAAGGGGAATGGTCAGGAACTAGTCCTCAGGGCTGATGAAACGGGAGCTCCAGCACTCCCTGTCATCAGCTTTCCATCCACCTCGGGAGTACTGCCCTGCTCGACTGGTGCTACATGATGGTGGTGGTGATGATGTGATGGTGAAGGTGTATTGTCGTGGTGGTGATACAGTGGTGGTGAAGATGTATTGTGGTGGTGACACAGTAGTAATGAAGGTGTATTGTGATGCTAATGCAGTGATGGTGACGGTGTATTGTGGTGATGATACAGTGGTGGCGAAGGTGTACTGTGGTGGTGACAGTCATGTGAAGGTGTATTGTGGTAGCGATACAGTGGTGGTAAGGTGTACTGTGGTAGCGATACAGTGGTGGTAAAGTGTACTGTGGTAGCGATACAGTGGTGGTAAGGTGTACTGTGGTGGTGATACAGTGGTGGTAAGGTGTACTGTGGTGGTGATACAGTGGTGGTAAAGTGTACTGTGGTGGTGATACAATGATTGTGAAGGTGTACTGTGGTGGTGATACAATGATTGTGAAGATGTACTGTGGTGGTGATACAATGATTGTGAAGGTGTACTGTGGTGGTGATACAATGATTGTGAAGGTGTACTGTGGTGGTGATACCACAAGTGAAGGTGTGGTGGTGATAATGATGGTGAAGGTGTAGTGGTGATGCAGTGGTGAAGGTGTATTGTGGTGGTGATACAGTGGTGAAGGCTAACAGTGGCAGTGGAGCATGATGGTGAGGGTGTGTAGCTTGGCGAACTGTTGCGCTGGTTAGGTGTTGTTGCTCAACCTCCGTCATGCCTGCTTCAGCAGATCAATCGACCTCAGACAAGCAACTGCACCTATGGTCGTCCCATAGGTCTCCTAGACCAAGGATGTTGTGTCTGTCTCTGAGGGCCTATGCATGGCTGAGCCAAGATGAGAGTTTTCCGTCCGTTCGTTCGTCCGTTTGCTCACGCTATAAAGTCTAGAGGCTGCAATCATGGACGAATTTTGATGACTGAGATGTCAAATGAATCATCGCCTTACGGTAATCCTTCGTCGGACAGGTGGACTCGCTCAAAGAAATCCCACCTCACAATGGCCGAAAAAAGGGCAAGGCAACTGAGAACACATCTTAATTTACAGGAGTATAAGCAGAACATTGGCATCATGGAAAAAGGCGATCAACATGCAGTAATTAATACCCTCATCACCATTTTGATACAACCTACTGCATCCTGGCAAGTGAAAAAAAAAAAAAAAAAAGTGCCTATGTCGTTACCTCATTAAGTGGTGAAGACAGGCAGGGAGGCAGGTAGGGAGGTAGGCAGGCAGGTCGGCAAGCAGGCAGGGATGTAGGTGGGTAGGTAGTAAGGTCGACAGGGATGCAGGGAGGTCAGCAGGGAGGTAGGAAGGCAGATGGGTAGGAGGCTAGGTAAGTAGGTCTGAAGGTAGAAAGGAAGATAGCAAGAAAGGAAGATACGGTATATAGGGAGATTGATAGGGAATCAGGAAAGGAGGTAGGTAGGAATGCAGGCAGGCAGAAAAGTAGGCAGGGCAGTAGTTAGACAGGTGGAAAGAAGGGAGGTTCGATAAATGGGAAGGTAAGTAGGTAACGTGGTTGGTAAGTAGAGATAAGCGATACAAAGTGCCCAAAAAAATAAAATGCGCCACATTATCTCTGAAAGGATCACATAGTCTACGAGAGTGGCTGCAAACCTGAGATCAGCGCAGTACAAAGAATCAGCTGTACACGGCAAGGATCACACGGGACTTGGCGTTCGGGATCCTAACAGGGCAACACAGCTAATATGTCAGTATCCATTATGCTTGTCTGTATTATGCTGTTTTTACTCTAACTTGGCCTAAAATTGCCATCTTTCTATATTGAGTGCTAAGATATAAGACAAGATTAATATTAGAATACTATGTCCATCCATCATCCAATCCTACGTTGCCCCATGAGGAGCGTAGGAGCCCGGGGCTAGGCAGTTGGTCCTGACATTTAAGATGAGAGTGACCAGCCTCACTCATCCCTGAGTGGCCTTACATGAGCAATAAACTCCAACCATTCCTTGGATATAAACCTTCACAGGCTCAATCCGACTGGAGCATAATAATTACCCACTAAACCACCAGATGCCAAAATATGGTTATATGGTTACCACACAGCATAGTAAATGGTTTCCTAGTGTACAGGAAACCATTTGGCTTGTCACTCAATGTAGAGTCACCCACAGGCAGAAGGAAGAGGAAAGACTGAAGGAAAGAAAGACGGAAGAGGGAGTGTAAAGTTACTCGTAGGCAGAAGGACGAGGAAAGACTGAAGGAAAGAAAGACAGAAGAGGATGGAAGGAAAGGATGGAGGAGAAGAAAGGGCAGACACCCGAGAGCATCATTACATCGTGTGAGTGGATGGTGAGCGCCCCTACCTACCACAATGAATTAAAAGGTGGTATGAAAAAGTGTAGGGGCACTACGTTGTCCTTTTATGCTAATGACGTATGTGAAATAAGCAACAAAGAGACGAAAATCTCGGCCAGGTTAGTGCAAAAGACCTGTAGTTCTTACATCATTCCTGGTGTCTGTACACCATTCAACCCAAAGAAGACCCATCGCGGTGGAAGGATGAATACCTTTACCTTTACCGAAGTGCCGGTCACGTGACGTTAGCGTCCATGGGGCGCCATCTTCCTCTATCCTCAGCTATCCTGATCAACTCCATATTGCTTATTCTTTCTTGTAAATCGCTTCTTATACAATCCATATACTTTAATCGTTGTCTTCCTCTTGCTCTTCTTCCCTCTATTCTTCCAAGTAAACAACCATTTTCAAGTTCTTTAACTCTTATAACATGTCCCAAAAATTTCATGTCTTTTCCTTATAGTCTTCATCACTCCTCTTTCCACTACTCCCCTTCTCAGAACTTCTTCATTTGTTACTTTTTCTCTCCATGATATTCGCATCATTCTTTTAAAAAACCATACCTCAACTGCTTGTAATCTCTCTCTCTCATTTTCTTCTTTACTGTCCACGTTTCGCACCCGTATAATAGCGTTGTCCAGACAAAACATTTCAACACTCTTATTCGTGTCCTCATACCCATAGTTATGTTAGTTAAAATTTTTCTCATTCGTCCGAAAGCTTCTTTAGCAATGCCAGTTCTTCTTACAATTTCCTTCTCACTTCCTCCGTCATCTGATATAACAGCACCCAAGTATTCGAAACTTCTCACTTATTCTCTATAGCTTCTGTGGATATTAAGTTGGATATTTATCGTTTCTCTCCGTTTTGTTAGTACCACTGCCTTTGTTTTCCTGATGTTAATCTTCATCCCTATCTGTTGACATGCTTCCATTAATCTATCCACCAGTTCTTGCAGTTTCTCTTCCGGTTCTTGCAGTTTCTCAGATTATCAATGTCCTTACCACCAACCTTGACCCCTTCCAATTTCTTCAATTCGGCCATTACAACTTGTCCGTATAAAGAAAACAAGTCTGGCGACAGAACACATCCCTGTCTTACTCCTCTTTTGATAGTCACCCACTCCGTCTTCTCCTCTCCGACTCTAACAGCACCTTTTGATTCCAGTACAGGTTTACAATGATTCTTATATCCTTATATCTACCCCAACCATTCGCAACATTCTCACCATCTTCTTCATACCTCACGGTGTCAAAGGTCTTTTCAAAATGCACTAAACACAAGTATAAATCCTTCTGTACTTGCAGAGATCTCTCCATCAGTATTCGCAATGCAAAAATAGCATTTCTAGTGCCTTTGCTCCTTCGAAATCCATACTGTTCCTTTGCCACATGGCAATACTTAAGCTAAATATAATCCTTCCAGTTTGAAAAATCTCTTAAACTGAGTATTGATAAATGGGGGAAACAAGAATCAGCTGAAATAAGACAACAGTGCACTAAAAGACTTAATCCCTTCACTGTGTTGAAGTCTTTTCTATTTAGTTATTGATGTCACTGGAAAATTGTAATTAACCTAGATATATTTTACCCTGAAGAATATTGTATAGCCTTCATTGACCCTTGCATTACCAGACGCCACCATTAAGTTGAACAAAATCACTTAGAGTTAGCAAGGGTTATAAGAGGTAACTGTATTGTTGGAGTGACACTCAGATCCCTTTAAAGCATTCTTTGTTATATATACGCAACGACTTATCTTGCTCTCGTGTTCCTGAACTCGATTCTTCTGAATTCTCTACACTCTGGCTTCGGCTTTCCTGTCATTCTCTGACTAAATATATCTGTGCTATTTACTTATCCCCTAATTCTACTGACTATCAAAAATTCTTCGACTATCTTACTTCTACGATGGAACACATTCTATCCATTTCTCCTTTCTCTGAAATCTCCATTCTAGGAGATTTCAATGTTCACCACCACCTTTGGTTCTCCTCTCCTTTCACGGATCCACCTGGTGAACAAGCCTACATCTTTTCTATCCTTAATGACCTAGAGCAGCTTGTACAGCACCCTACCCATATCCCTGATCGCCTTGGAGAGAGCTCCAACATACTTGACCTCTTCCTCACAACTAATCCTTCTGCTTACTCTGTTAATCTTTTCTCTCCGTTGGGCTCCTCCGATCACAACCTTATTACCTTAACCTGTCCTATCACTCCAGTACGGCCTGTGGACCCTTCAGGGAAACGTCGTCTGTGGCATTTTGGAGCCGCGGACTGGGAGGCCCTCAGGCAGTACTTCTTTGATTTTCCCTGGAATGACTATTGCTTCCATGGCCGTGAGCCATCTGAGTGTGCCTTCCGCATTACGGAGGTTATTCTCTCGGGCATGGAAGCATACATTCCTTTCTCATATCCTTTGACTAACGCAAGAAAGCCTTGGTTTAATCACGCTTGTTCTAATGCTGTCCGCAACAAGGAGAGGGCCAACAAAAGGTACCGGAGCCAACCCACCCCTGAATCACATCATCTTTATGTTTCTGCCCGGAATCGTGCTAAGTCTGTTCTTCGCTCTACTAAAAATAATTTCATCCATACTAAATGCTCTCAACTCTCCAACTCGAATTCTTCTCGCTCCTTCTGGCACCTTGCCAAAAATCTTTCTAACAACTTTACCTCATCATCCTTCCCTCCTCTTTTCTACTCTGATGGTTCTGTAGCTATTTCTTCTACTGATAAAGCAGATCTCTTCGCACAGACTTTCTCCTCCAATTCCACCTTAGACGATTCCGGTGCTGTTCCTCCATCACTTCCCCCCTCTGACTTCCTCATGGCTGACATTAAAATTTCTTCAGTTGATGTATTTTCTACTATCACTGGCCTCAGTACTAACAAGGCATATGGGCCTGATGGGGTCCTTCCTGTTGTTCTCAAGAACTGTGCTTCTGTGCTTACACCCTGCCAAGGCAAACTCTTTCGCCTTTGTCTGTCAACTTATACCTTTCCTTCTTGCTGGAAGTTTGCTCTCATTCAGCCAGTCCCAAAGAAGGGTGACCACTCCCAACCCTCCAACTATCGTCCAATTGCTTTAACGTCCTGTATTTCAAAAGTTTTCGAGTCAATTCTCAATAGAAAAATTTTAAGGCATCTTTCCTATCACAACCTTCATTCCGATCGTCAGTACGGGTTCCGTCAGGGACACTCCACTGGCGATCTTCTCACCTACCTTTCAGACTCCTGGTCATCCTCCTTTCGGGACTTTGGCGAAAGCTTTGCCATTGCACTTGACATCTCAAAGGCTTTCGATAGAGTCTGGCATAAATCTTTAATTTCCAAACTGCCCTCCTACGGTTTCTATCCTTCTATCTGTGCCTTCATCTCTAGCTTCCTTTCTGGTCGTTCTATAGCCGCTGTTGTAAACGGCCATCGTTCTTCTCCTAGATCTAACAACAGTGGTGTTCCTCAGGGCTCTGTCCTATCACCAACTCTCTTCCTTTTATTCATCAATGATCTACTAAGCTGTACATCTAACCCTATCCACTCATACGCTGATGACTCCACCCTTCACCTTTCCATTCGGTTCCCGCAACGCCCATCTCAACAGTTACTTCAACAAACAAGGGATGAGGCTATGGCACACCTAATGTCTGACTTGGCTCGTATCTCTGACTGGGGTAAAAATAATATGGTTGTTTTTAATGCATCTAAGACTCAGTTCTTACACCTATCAACCCGACAAAATCTTCCACAGGTATACCCACTAATGTTTAATAATATTCAGCTTAATCCTGCATCATCCTTGAACATGCTTGGGGTTTCATTTACTCGGGACTTATCTTGGAAAGATCATATTACATCTCTTGTAAAATCTGCTTCCAAGAGATTGGGTGTGCTAAGCCGACTCTGCTCTTTCTTTACCCCTGCACAATTGTTGACTCTATACAGGGGTTTTATCCGCCCCTGTGTGGAGTACAACTCTCATGTGTAGGGAGGCTCCCCAAATACAGCTCTTCTCAATAAGGTGGAGTCAAAGGCTTTTCGTCTCATTAACTCTCCTCCTCTTACTGACTCCCTTCAACCTCTCTCTCTTCGCCGCACTGTTGCATCTTTATCTCTTTTCTATCGCTTCTTTAATGGTCACTGCTCCTTTGAACTGTCTGCTTGCATTCCTCCACCTCTACGACGGGCGCGTAGCACCCGTCTGGCAGCAAACTCTCATCCCTTTTCTGTCCAACTCTCTAATGCAAGAGTTAACCGTTACTCCCATTCTTTCATTTATGCAACAGGTCAGCTCTGGAACTGTCTCCCTCTGTCTGTATTTCCTGCTGCCTATGATCTCCAGTCTTTCAAACGCAGTGTGTCCAGGCATCTCAAAATGATCGGATCTTGAATTTGGCTCTCTATTGTATTATGTTTTTCTCTTGGAGGGAACTGTTACTGCGGGCTCATGGCCTTTGGTTCCTTCTTCCTCGCATTATAAATATATATATATATATATATATATATATATATATATATATATATATATATATATATATATATATATATATATATATATATATATATATATATATATATATATATATATATATATATATATATATATAATACGGTCTGGCGTTGTCTGAAATAAAATGCTAGAGTTTCCCCGATTCTGACCGGGTTAATGATGCCAGAATTATTACTCAGGACCGGGACACACAAACGCACATACGACCCATTCCCTGTCGTAACTCAGGTGTTGATTTACAGGAAGGGCAAGGAGGCTGTCGAATCTTCTACTGGATCATGTTCTAACTTTATTTCATAGTTACGAGACGAAAACTACTGCAGGATTTTATCTGTTTGCTGCAGGAACATCAGGGAATGGAGTGCAACATCTAACTTACGGCAGGCAATTGATCGTGGAAATGTTTCAGAATCCCATCCCAGGGTCTCATGAACTACTCCCAAGTAAATATACTGTACTAGTCTGGAGTTAGGTGGAATTTAATATCAAAGAGAGAGAGAGAGGGGGGGGGGCGGTGCAGCTCTCAGTGGCGTTCATTAATATTTTTTCCTCTTGATTTATGGTCAAGCGGTGATGAGCCTCAGCATTTCCGGTCAGTTAATGAGGAGGCGGAAATTAAAAGCGGAGAGGCGGCACCAGCAGCATCCATGGTGTGTGTGTGTGTGTGTGTGTGTGTGTGTGTGTGTGTGTGTGTGTGTGTGTGTGAGAGAGAGAGAGAGAGAGAGAGAGAGAGAGAGAGAGAGAGAGAGAGAGAGAGAGAGAGAGAGGGGAGGCGGAGGCGAATGTGTGCTGAGGGTGGATGGATGTGTGCTTGTGCGTTTATGTGCTTGTATTTGCGTGTATGTGGGGAGAAGGAACAACAGGTTATATGTGCAAGTAGGTGGTAGGGGGCGGGAGAGGTGCATACTGGAAGGTGTTGATGAATAATTGATGTGTTTAAGTGAGTTTCTCTTACCTGTGAATATCAGTACGTGCGAGGCTCAGGGTGGGGGGAGGAACGTGTGTTTGTGGATTGATACGTGATACGTGTACATGTATGGATGGATGTGTGTGTTCGAGTGTCTTTATACTACTGTCTGTGTCTATGTGTGTGAGTGTGTCTTTGCCTGTGTAATGTAGCAGTGTCCATTTTTCGTATGATATGCATGTGTAATAATAATAATAATAATAATAATAATAATAATAAAAATCAAAATAAAATAATAATAATAATAATAATAATAATAATTTATATATACAGTAGTGTGGGTGGGTGGGTGGGTGGGCGGGTGTATTCGAATATATGTAATAATTATTATAATAATTAATAATAATTTTCGGTTTATTTAATCATCGCAGCCAGTGGCTGACAATACACGGGTCTTTAATCTAATATCCTACCCTAAGAAGGTCAACAGGTTGACCCTGGCTGCTCCTGAGGAACGCTGACACACTACCAAGCCTCACCTTGGAGTGAAGCGTAGGCACATGGGGTCAGACCGCCTAAGCTTTACCCCGATAAGTTTCGAACCCCTGCTGGTCACTGCATGCCTTGAGCTACAGATGATACGTGACAGCTTACCTCACCCACGTTAGCAGCACGGCCTAAGCGGTGCTCGACGAACTCGAGTCAACTGGATTGGGAGTCGAGTGCTCTAGTAACAGCATCCCAAGGTGTGTGTGTCTATATGTATGAGAGTGTTCGAGCACTTTTGTCTGTGTATGTCTGTGTGTATATGCTGAACCTTCCCCACTCGCCTGCTTAAAACAGGCTACCATCACCTTTAATCTCTCCAATGGAAATAGATATACGAGCAACATTGTTTTTTTAAGTTTTCCGAGTACTTGAGCATAGATATAACACACACACACACACACACACACACACACACACACACACACACACACACACACACACACACACACACACCTTTTTACTCCTCTCTCAACCCTGTTTATATTCCATCTCTCTATTCCCCATCTGCCTATCTATTTCCCAACCCACCATCCTGAATGAAATGCCCTCGACAAAGACCCTCTTCGTATTAGTATTCATATTCAGAAACGACCCCATCTCCCACGAGACATCAGTCTCCTCTGTCCTTGTCTGTGGATATTCACTGTTCAATCGTTCACACAAATAATGTCGATTCCTTCAATACAATGTCTTAACTTTCCCACAGCCAAGACAACTTTGGTACTATTTTCCACTTAATACCCGACGATTTTACTCAGCTAAGAATAAGCCATAGCAGCCTCAGTGTTAAGAATTCCTCTGAGATTATTTTGGTGCACAGCACTGTATTATTGACTCGTATACTGCTGAGGAAACCCATGCTGATATAAAAAGGGCATTACACATGGCAGCTGGGTTTAATCATCTCTGGAAAGACATCTTGTAGAGAAGCTGATGATGATTACAGCTATCCCTTTCAGTGTGATCTCACCAAATCTGAACAAAAATGTCTGACGGTAACAGACACTCATTTCACTTCAACTTGCCCAGATTTTCGTCCTTTTACAGTTTGTATCACGTAGTTGAATGGGCAAACTAAGATTATGTTGCAGCTCTACATCCTTTCCACAGCACATCTTCGTGATTAGCATCATATTACTGTGCCGATCTATTGCTACAACTCAGCATTTAAGATGGACAGGCAGAGATTTTAGGCCAAGTTAGAGTAAAGGAAGCAGAGTGAATAATGTACTTAGGACGTTCATCCTGGGTTTTGGAAAATGGAACACACAAACCAGTTACAAGATATCTCCCTACATTTGTACAAAATCGTCCCAAGGTAGGAAAAGCATAACACAATTACGTCTGGTGGTCTATTGGTTAGAATGCCCCAGTGGGAAAAACGGAGTAGAGTAGGTTCGATCCTCAAGTGATGACGGAAGGTGTTCGATCAGTGAATGCCATCAAGGGAATAGGATGGTCTTCTACTTTTGAGGGTACTGGACACTGATACCTTAGAGAATTTCTTAAACTGAAGGAGTTAAAAAAAGCCTTCATTAACGCCTTCACTCCTAGAGACAGTCCTGATCTCAATCACCTTTGTGTTAGAACAGTTTTAGGTGATAGCGTGATGAAGTGCTTTAATTTACTGTACTGTGATGGACTAGACCAACTATACTGTACCTGCACGCTAACTTGGCCAGAAATCGCCATCTCTCCATCATTAATGCTGAAATATAACAAGAAATTAAGACTAGAATTTTGACATTAGTAACGAAGAAGTGCTATGCGAAGGATGTTGAGCCATAGTACTGTCTTTTTATGCCACTGACAAAGAAAAGCCTATAACACTTACCTCACTGTGGAGATTGCTGGAATGCTGCTGATGATGATAAGAATGCAGCTGATGAAGATGATAATGAGGTTAAGACTGATGATGATGATGATGATGATGATAATGGAGGTGATGATGATGATGATGATGATGATGATGATGATAATGATGATGATCATGATGATGATGAGGAGGAGGAGGGGAAGGAGAATAATGATTATGATGATGATGATAAGGATAAGAATGATGATGATGATGATGATGATGATGATAAGGAGGAGGAGGAGGAGAATAATGATTATGATGATAATGATAAGGATAAGAATGATGATGATGATGAGCATGAGAAAATGATGATTATGGTGATGATGATGATAACGATTTTATTAATGATCTCTGTAAATATTAAGTATAAAACAGAGAACAGCGTCGTCGATGAGGAGGTATAAATACAATCGTCTGGAAGAGCATGAATTGAAAAAGAACATGCTTGGTGAATTAAATCGTTTGGAGACTGAACAAATATAATAAGAATGTCACTGAAATGAAAGTCATAGTGAAAGAGGGACAGAAGGGTCCGCAACACCTCTTCCGAAGTATTTTATTTCATATATTACACCTTAACATTCTTAGTATATTTTTATCGCTCTCACATCGACAAGTTTCCCGAAATAAACAAACTAACTTAACGAACTACCTTACCATGCCTCTACTGTCGTGTCTATGTTTTACTTCGCAGAATGGAGGAGAGTGCACAATATTCCTGCATTTCCTGTTGTTCTTGGGAATAAAAGAGTTACGAAGAAAATTATCGTGAGTTATATACTCTACTTTACAGGATGGACCAGGAAAAGAGAGTGTAGAACCTTCTCAAGTCTCAAGTTCATCCTACAAAAACAAATATTAAGTAGGGAACTGATTGTAAATGTTTGAGAATCTTACACCTCAAAACAAACCGCCTTGAACTAAATTAAACAGTAAACTAAAGTAATGAGATTAAGGTGTTAATAATGACTCTACATATGAACACGGCAAAACAGAAGGCGAGACAGAAAGCACCTCCATATTGACACGCATTGCCACCGCACTTGACACGCATTGACACCATACTTGACACACACTGATACCACACTTGACACGCATTGACGCCTCACTTGACACGCATTGACACCACACTTGACACGCACTGATACCACATTTGACACGCATTGACACAAAACTTGACAAGCATTGACACCACACTTGATAAGCATTGCCACCACACTTAACACTCATTGACACAACACTTGACACGCACTGACGCCACACTTGGTACGCAGTGACACCATGCTTGACACTGTTCTGGTGCCGGACATCGTTTCCATGATGAGTTGTAGTCTCACACTATTTTTACATATTACATACAAAGGTGTTTAGACATAATTAAAGAGCGTGTATATAGTGTGATGATAATCACCCAAACACCATCTTACTGTAAAGTGTGGCATGGAAAAGGATGAGCGTCCAGACTTGCAAAGCCCAGGATTTTCTATCATAAACAACGAGGGGAAGGGAAGGCGATAGAGAAATATGAACTGTATATATGTTTAAAGTCTTGGGGAAACATTTACTCTGTTGGTATACTTTAATGTAACTTATACTACTTTACTGAGGTGTATAATGTGCATGGTAGAGTTGTGATGCTTCTATTCATGTATAAATCCCAGTTGTCTGTGGAGTTTGGCACCTCTATATTTATGCTGACCTAGGGCCACTCCCAGAGAGGAAGCTGGCCAGCTAGAGCAGAACGCACTTATCATTCAAACGAGAGGGACGTATTACTCTGAGTTCTCTCTGTGTCGCAGTTGTATCTTTCTGTGGTCAATAAAGAGAGATAAATCTGCTCAATTTTCTGTCACCTCCACACGCTACCTACCTAGCTACCATTCCTTCAACAAGATCTACACCGATTCCCACCATCTCCTGTGTGTGAGATAAACATTGGTGGAGAGTGTCAGCTGGAAGTGACTTCGACCAGGCAGAACATTATATCTTGATAACCTGCTTGGAACAGTGCAGTCACGCCTAAGCTGATATATAATATTGGTGATCAGCTGTGGGGTTCCAACAGCTGATACATAATGGTGGCCAGTGGTGGAATTCCAACCAGCTGATACAACACGCATTGACACCATCTTGACACGCATTGACACTTGACACGCACTGACACCATATGACACGCATTGACACCGTCTTGACACGCATTGACACCACATTTGGTACGCACTGACACCACACTTGACACGCACTGACACCACACTTGACACGCACTGACACCACACTTGACACGCACTGACACCATACCTGACACGCATTGACACCGTCTTGACACGCATTGACACCACATTTGGTACGCACTGACACCATACTTGACACGCAGACACCACACTTGACACGCATTGACACCATCTTGACACGCACTAACACCACACTTGACACGCACTGACACCACACTTGACACGCATTGACACCACACTTGACACGCATTGACACCACACTTGGTACGCATTGACACCACACTTGACACGCATTGACACCACACTTGACACGTATTGACACCACACTTGGTACGCACTGACACCATACTTGACAAGCACTGACACCACACCTGACACGCATTGACACCACACTTGACAAGCACTGACACCATCTTGACACGCATTGACACCACACTTGACACGCACTGACACCATACTTGACACGCATTGACACCACACTTGACACGCATTGACACCACACTTGACACGCATTGACACCACACTTGACACGCATTGACACCACACTTGACACGCACTGACACCACACTTGACACGCACTGACACCACACTTGACATCGCACTGACACCACACTTGACACGCACTGACACCACACTTGACACGCACTCACACCACACTTCACACGCACTCACACCACACTTAACACACATTTACATACCCTGATCGACAAGGGCTTATCACTAAATCCCTAACCATTAACTGTCCACGTTCTAATGACGTCTGGGTCAAGTGCTGACATCTATGTGTACGTGTGTGTGTGTGTGTGTAATTCACTGGGTCGGTCAGGATCACTTGATGGTCGTGATCGTCAGCTTTTACCCTCACGGGAGGGAGCTGAAAGCTCATATAGTCCGATCTACGGGCAAGGCTGTGACCTTCACACACGCACACACCCGTCCCCTTGCTCAAGGGGGACAGTGACCACCCACTTCGCTAGTGAAACTTTTCGCAACCTGAGCGAGGCGCGAACTCCCGTCCACCAGTTGGCAAGCGAGAACGTTACCACTGTACCAGCTAGCGGTGTGTGTGTGTGTGTGTGTGTGTGTGTGTGTGTGTGTGTGTGTGTGTGTGTGTGTGTGTGTGTGTGTGTCATCGTAAACAATAATACTTCACGTTATTTCAGCGTCATATTCTCTTTTATGTCTTTAATCCTTTCAGTGCATCGACGTCCTTGGCTAGTATTCTCCTTGGTTAAGGAAGTTCCCTAACACCTCTTCCTTAGCGATTCATTTTTGGATATGGCTGGTTCATATCACTTTGTACGTTTTCTATGCAGACTTTGGCGATATTGGAAGGATTTATATAAAACAGAAGAGGTCAGTAAGGTGTAATAAGCAAAGCAAATCGCTTAGGAAAAGGTGTTATGGAGACCCCTCAGCATACGAGAATGCGAGCCCTTTTTGCTTCATTGTCGTTACCTTCATGTAATGTTACTCATTTCTGTAATTAAATTTCTGAACCAAGTGCTGAAAATAATATACACTAATCCTTTCATTAACTGCAACTCTCCCAAGGCAAACAGAATTGTCTTTTAGGATCAAATGTAAGTCAGAAAAAGTCCTCGCTGTGCCGAGAGTGATGATGTAATTATGTACTACTCCGTCACAGTCGGCATCAGTAACATTTAAATGTTAGTAAGCTGTTATGGGCAAAATTAGTCTCTGCAAGTCTTAAGAAATAACCAAAGCCAACGAATACAAAAAGTTACGATCAGCACCCTCTCGTATCTCTCATTTTTATTTGTAAGAAGACGAGACACGATAACTTAAGTTTCTGCACTGACCTTGTTCTTTGATGATGATGGATGATGAATGATGAATGATGGATGATGATGAAAAGAAGAAGAAGAAAAGAAGAAGAAAGACACGGAAAGTAAAAGAAGAAGAAGAACCCGCATATATCGTTCCTCTCGTAACTGGGATGCATTTGTTTGTAGAAGGAATGACACACCTGGAGGTTCAATATCCCGTTGTGCTTCCCGCAAAAACAAACGTGAATTACGAGAAGCATTTCATCGTAAGTTTCTTCGTGAATCTCAACCCTGACCTTGTGCCAAGCTTCGCCAATACAAAATGGTGGTGAGAAAAAAATTGAGATGATTTTGTCTTTTACTGTCAATAACTGTTATCTCTATTAGTCTTTATGTGATCCACTGCATGACCCGATCTTTTAAAAACAAAGAGGGAGAATGACAACCAGAATGAACCCCCTCTCATGCTAACCAAGTACGAATTAGGACGGGGTGTCAAACAATATGGAGGTTGCAGGCAACGGAGATTTGGTAAATGGACATTCATCAGTATTCATATCCACAACGACAAATCCTATAATGTAAAATTTGCCTTTAAACCCCTGCATCTCCCGTCCCTTCTCCCCAGCCGCTTCCCCCTTCACTTACCCCTGTATCTTCGCTCCCTGACCCCTTCATCCTTCTCCCCTGCCTAATTCTCCCTGTTTATTTCCCTCCCTTCCCCTCCTTTTCTCTTGCCTCTCCCCTGCCTCTTTCCCTCCTTTCTTCTTTCCTCCCCTACCCCTGCCTCCTCCCCTCTGCCCCTTCCCATTCACCTCATCCGACCCTTCCCCTGCCTCTTCCTTCATCCTCAGCCCTGGCGTCCGTCTTTCTCCCGCCTCTTTTTCCTCTACCCCTGCCTCTTCCCCCTCTGCCCATCCCCATTTGCCTCATCCGACCTTTCCTCTGCCTCTTCCTCCATCCCCAACCCTGGCTTCTGTCCGTCTCCTGCCTCTCCCACGCCCATTTTTTCCTGTTTCTTGCCTCTCCCCATCTCCGGTTTTTAAAGCCTCCTGCCTCTCCCCAGCCTCCCTTACTCCTGCCTCTCTCCACTCTCTTACCCCTTATTCCCTGCCTCTCGTCCTCCCTTCTTCCTACCCCTCTCTCTCCCCACACCCGCTCTTCCTGCCTTCTTCCTTTTCCCCCTGTCCCCCTCCTCTCCCCTCCCCCTCCTCCACGCTGACATTGTTCGATGGATCATCACATAAGCTCCGCATTATGATGTAACTCTTAATCAGCAACATAATTAACAAACAGATTAGCCTTTTAACACGATAAGTTCATGTAATATGTAAGGCTATATGTGTCTGGCTTTAGCTGATACAGAACACTAGAATTATCCCAACCATGAGACAACTGGGGCGTTAAAAAATATCCCAATTATATTTGGGGTAATAAAAGAGGTACAAGGTAGGGCAGTGGATGTTGGAGTGGCCCTGGTGAGAGAGGGTAGTGTTTGGAAACTCCCTGTACTGTTGTTTGCAGATGATGATACTGTGTTGTTGAGTGAAGACGAAGGGGAGCTGCAAGGCTTGGTGGATGAGTTTGGGAGAGTGTGTAAGAAACGGAATCTAAAGGTGAATGTAGGGAAGAGTAAAGTGATGGTCTTTGAGAGAGGTGAAGTCCGTAAATGTACAGTGAGGTTGGATGGTTAGGAAATGGAAAATGTGAGTACGTTTAAGAACTTGGGTAGTGTGATGAGTAAGGATGGAAGTTTGGAGAGTGAAGTGCTTGAAAGGGTACAACAAGGAAGAAAGGTTGCTGGTTCCTTGAATGCAGTGATAAGAAACAGGGAAGTGAGCATGGAAGTGAAAAAGTTACTACATGACAGTATTGTGATACCAACTCTAACGTATGGAAGTGAAGCTTGGACGTTGCTGGAAGGACACAAGTCAAGAGTGAGAGCAGTGGAAATGAGTTATTTGAGAGAAGCCTGTGGAGTCACATGGAGAGACAGGCTGACAAATGAGGATATAAAGGAGCGTTGTGGTGTGGATGTGATAGGAAGCGTTAGAAGGAACACACTGAGGTGGTTTGGCCATGTGGAGAGGATGTAGGGTGAGAGACTGACGAGAAGAATGTATGTGACTGAGGTGAAGGGGGGGAGAGGGAAGGGGAGGCCGAGGATGAGATGGGGGGAGAGGGAGGGGGAGGCCGAGGATGAGATGGAGGGATGGAGTGGAGAGGTATATAAGAGAGGGGGGTTTCAGTTGGGAGGAGGGCAGTGAAATGGCGGGGGACAGGACGACGTGGAGGCGATTTGTTTCTGGCCACCCCATACGGGACTGAGGCGTCTGGCAATAGATAGATTGATAGATATTTGTTTTTCTATGGACGAATTTGTTGTTTCATCCATACTAACATCAGACGATTTTCACTGAGCTGGGATGAATCATAGTACTCAAAGTGTTTTATTTTTCAGGCCAAAAACGTGTTTTTCACTTTATTCCGGCTGCCACGAGATTATTTTACTTACAAGCTAGTTGTGAAGGAGTTACTGAAGGCCTTAACTAACCCCTTTATTTATAAGAGCCTATCCTAGTATATTCATAATCGCTAGAAAATTACAATAATACAGTATAAGGAAGTGAGGTCCTCAGCTTGAAGGGGTGGAAGGTAAGCTTAGAGAAATCCTAGTAAACAGCGACTGGTCTCTTTACTCCAGCGATGTATTTTTCTTTTACATTTTTTGTACCGAGACACTTAAGACTGACCACTAGTGGTGAAGGGGCTACAGAGAGCTATAAACAACATCTCCTGGTTGTGTCGATGTGACGTAGTTAACCATAGCGAGAGAGAGGGGTATTGCTATGCTCGGTGTGTGTGTGTGTGTGTGTGTGTGTGTGTGTGTGTGTGTGTGTGTGTGTGTGTGTGTGTAAACTCAAGTAAACTTTACCGCTTTGAACCAAACTTGGTGGAAAGATTTGAGTGGTATATCTGAGCAGCATATTCAGCTAAGTATAGGAGCCTGACAATGTTGCTACAGGAACCATTTATCCTCAGGGTCGAAATATGCCAAACTCTATCCCAGCTAACGCCAGACAATTTTATTCAACTGACAGTGAGTCATAGGAGCTTAAGAGTAAGTCATGGGAGCCTGAAAGTGAGTCATAAGAGCCTGAGCGTGAGTCACTGGAGCCCGAGTGTAAATCGTGATACTGTACCAATGTCATTATGTATACGACTGAATGTGGGTCGGTCGAATGCATAATAACACTGTGTCACTGTTGTAACAAGAGGTCAGAACATTTTCGTTAAAACAGTTTTTGGTTCGTCACAGTCGATCCCTGATTCGTTTGCTTAACGCAATAATGACAGGAACATAAACCTTACGTAAAGCTTAAATTGCCACGTTAATATGAATTAATGGATGTCCAAAACCAACCATAACCATTGTTAACGATAAACAACCGTATATCCACGTAACACAAGGTACAACTTGCAGTGCGTATGTCACGTAACAGCTTACAACAGGATGATATAGCTGGCAGGTATACCGAAGTATTGTATGTTACTGATTTGTTGGTGCTTATTACAGAGGTGAATGATAAAATCATATAATTTAATCAATACCTGACGAATCAGTTCATCATTATATTAGTTTATGTTGGTTAACAAAGGGTGGGAGTGGAAGACGAGAGGGTAAGAGAGGCGTGTGGTGCAAGCAGACAGGAATCCACAGAAAAGGGTGGTGGAGGTGCAAGCGAGAATGGCTGTGAAATGACATCATAGCTTTCAACAGACGTTGTTAAATATACTATACTTATTTGTACCATTATAATATAGGACGTAAGTATAATCAACATAAAAAAAATTGTAGGTCTTCTTACTTTCGTCCCTTTCTCATATCCATAAAATTATGGTGTGGATAACAGTGCAGTAATACACATTACATGTCTTTATATACTTACCCCTACTGGTCTTGATCGTCAATAAAGGCAATACTGACACACTGTAACATTACCAGCTTTGGCCGTTCCACATTTATCCAACAACGTTTACACTGGGGTGGTGTGTGAGGGGTGTTCGATCGCCCGGTCGTCACTGGCCGCGACTGGGGGGTGGAGGGGCGTGGAGGGGGGTAGAAATTAGTGCTCTCGGGTGTACCTGGCAGTATGGTAGTCAATAAGTATCTCACGATAAAATATTATAATTGCACTACATGAAATGGTTATAAAATTATCGGCAAATGTTTTCAATCAAATGACGCAAAACACTTTTTTCATTAATACAGTTGCCAGTACATGGAACAAATGGCCTAGGAATGTGGTGGACTGCAATGCGATAATAAGATGTAAAGTGTCTTGGATAAGTACCTCGCTTCAAATCCACAGCTGAAGAGGTAAATAGATGAATAATACGAAAACTTGACTAATTAACCTTCCGCTCATTCATATCACGAAGAATATAGCAACAGCCCACCGTTCTCAGGAAATAACGTTATATTTCCCTTAGAGTTTAATACACCGTTGATTTTATTTTTCCTTTCAAACATCCCAATGAAATTTCCATCGTAGTTTTTCTATCCAGCATGATGGTTCTTCTCATCATTTGCTGCCAACTTCAGCTGGAAGGTTTGGCAGGCGGGGGCTGGGGAAGAGGGGGGGGGGGGTTGCCTTCTTGCTTTGCTATCCTGATCTTCAACTCATAGCCAGATATCCTAGTTATGGTCTTCTCTGTAACAAACAGTACTGAAAGGACCATTACATCTGTCGCTGTTTTCTTTCGTATGTAGGCTACTACTTTGTACTTCTAACTTCCTTCGTAATCCTCCTATGTTTAACTTCCCTCCTTATTTTCCTCCTCCAATATTCATCGTTCTCCACTTACCTTCCTCCTCCTCCTCTTCCTATGTTCATCTTCCTCCTACATTCTCAAGCATGCATATCCCTCTTAATCTTCCTCCTCCTCCCATCATCTTCCTTCTCCACTCCTCCTCTTCATCTTCCTCCTCCCCTCCACCACCTCCTTCTCCTTCTTCTCTTCCTCCCCCAATCTATCTCCCCATCCTAATTTTCCATCCTCCTCCCATCTTCCTCTTCCTTGTCATTTCTTTTACATTTTACTCATATTTCCTACTCCTCCTCTGTCTTCAGCTTCTTCCTCTTCCTCTTCCCTCTTTCGTCCTCCCAGCCTACTCCCATCTTCTTCACCTTCCTCCTCCTCCCCCTTATGCCTCTTCCTCCTCCCTTCTTCCACATCCTGGCCTCTTCTCCCTTGGTTAATTTCAACCTCTCTATTTTCAACTTGCGTCTCTTGTCTATTCAGTTCTCTCTCTCTCTCTCTCTCTCTCTCTCTCTTTCAGAATGTCTTCATTAAGAGAAACATCCAGGGGTAATTTTCTTTAGCTTCGACAGTAGCTGGCCATGTCTGCCTCCAAGCGGGGTGATTTTTCTTTTTTGTTTTTCTCAACGTCTGGGAGGCGTCTGGGAGTATACCAAGAGTTGATGGATCATACCCACTGAGGACGACTGACAGATAGGCAGAGACAGATATAGACAAACAGATAAACTGATTGATACGTGGATATACTCATATAGACAGACAGACAGACAGACAAACAGACAGACAGGCACACAGATTCGCGGATGGATATATATAAACAGATAGATAGGTAGATAGATAGATAGATAGACTGATGGGGACAAAGATCTGGATATAGCTCAATATATAAGTACAGTATATATAGAGGACATAGATACACGGACTCTCTCTCTCTCTCTCTCTCTCTCTCTCTCTCTCTCTCTCTCTCTCCACGTATATATTTATCTATCTATCTATCTATCTATCTATGAAAACTGCCTTATATCTTGAACACTGAGTCGCAATAAGAGATGAACACTAAAATAGAATACTCGTCACGAAGAAGCGCTAAGGCGAGGATGCAGACTCGTAGAGCCGTAGTATTATCTTATTCTATCAATCAACTGTAGGAAGAATGTAATACAAAACTATGATGCTAGTAACAAAGAAGTGCTATGGAAAGTTTAGGTAGACGTTTTATAGTTGGTGTTAAGGTCATGGTGATCGTAGTAATGGTGACTGTAGTAATGGTGACTGTAGTAATGGTGATTGTGGTGATAATGATTGTGGTAACGGTGGATCTGGTGACGATGATAATGATGATAATGATGACGGTGATAATGATGCTGGCATAATTTAGCTTTTATTCATTATATCCTTGAAATCTCAGGATGATTATATTTACACTGCGTGAAATCTCTCCAAATGAAAAAGGGTTATCAAGACACGCCATTAAATTTCTCCCTCACGAAGCATCTTGCCAGAGTTAAATTAAAGCATCAGGCAGTACTAATAACATCACAAAAAAGTCATGGTGCTGAAGGGGTTAAGTCTCCACAATAGCCCTTCATATCTGCCTCCAGCTCTGGAATGTTTCTTTATACTTCTCCCGCGTCTGTAATGATATCAAGAGCGGCTGGATTTAAGACCTGGGTCTGATTAATGTTTCTTGTGTGTGTGTGTGTGTGTGTGTGTGTGTGTGTGTGTGTGTGTGTGTGTGTGTGTGTGTGTGTGTGTGTGTGTGTGTGTGCGTGTGTGTGTGTGTGTGTGTGTGTGCGTGTGTGTGTGTGTGTGCGTGTGTGTGTGTGTGTGTGTGGACGGACAGACAAACAGATATACCGTAGTAGTGAATGCAACAGAAATACATGTGTGGTGAATGGAGAATGAGATAAAAGTTAAATGAATGCTAAATCTAACCACTTCAGTTCCAATGTGTCTCCAAACCTGAACGAAGAAATCTGGAAAGGCAAGAATAAAATGAAAAACACGTCATGGGACTGAAGGGGTAAGGTGGTATATGTACAAAAATGAAATAAGCAGTACTGGGAGCCTTCTAATACCACGAGAGCACGGCTTAAATATACCCCTTTACTGAGATGCAGGCTCGTATTTTCGTCGGTTACGGAAGCTCCCTAACGCCCCTTCCTTAGCGATCTGTTTTTGGATATGATGAACTATCTCCAATACATGTATGAAGGAATGTTGCCTCCCTTGCATTACTTTACAGACACATTTATGGCAAATGCACAGAAGTTGCATCCATTGTGCCATCTCTTTACGCCTTCCATCGCGCTACACTGGCACCTGGTAGCGCTCATGACTGGACTGTCACACTGCCAAATTCCAAAGCTCTGCCTATCAGAATTCTTTTATTCCCTGAACTGCATCTCTTTGGAACTCGCTTCCCCAGAGTGGTTTCCCTTCAAACTTCAACCTATGGCTGTTCAAGTCCAACTGTTACAGATTTTTTAAGAATGGAGGACACCTGTAATCTGGTGTATGGATTTTTTTTTTATTCAATTGCTTTTCCTTCCAATCTCTACTAGACAGCCTAAGCCACTTGAAGAGAGAACCTGTATTTTTTACACAGGATAAATCATCAGAGAAATTACCAATATGCCGGGAATCGAACCCGGGACTCTCAGGTGAGAGCCAGGCAGCATACCACTACACCACGACCAGGTAAAAGTTAACTCACGTTGTCACAATCTTGTAACCAACGTCCCTCCGCCCCCACTGTGGGCATGAAGAGGATGAGTTAACCCCCTGGCACTCGGGCAAGTAGATGCTTTTAATCTATCCCAAACACTTACGCCCACAGTGGGGGCGGAGGGACGTTGGCTACAAGATTGTGACAACGTGAGTTAACTTTTACCTGGTCGTGGTGTAGTGGTATGCTGCCTGGCTCTCACCTGAGAGTCCCGGGTTCGATTCCCGGCATATTGGTAATTTCTCTGATGATTTTTCCTGTGTAAAAAATACAGGTTCTCTCTTCATTCTGACTTGCCGTAAGTGTTGGGGATAGATTAAAAGCATCTACTTGCCCGAGTGCCAGGGGGTTAACTCACCCTCTTCAGGCCCACAGTGGGGGCGGAGGGACGTTGGTTACAAGATTGTCACAACGTGAGTTAACATTTACCTGGTCGTGGTGTAGTGGTATGCTGCCTGGCTCTCACCTGAGAGTCCCGGGTTCGATTCCCGGCATATTGGTAATTTCTCTAAGCCACTTGGTTGAGATACATTGGCTGTATCGTAACGACTTCGGTCGGGATAGGCCGGTCCTGCAGTGGATACTCAAACGGCTGATGATGATCATGATGATGTATATACATCTTTTCTGCATTATCATGCAGAGCATGGCGAAACTGGATGGCTTTATGTATCACACATGAGGAGAGCAAGGTGTATTAACCAAATTAAATCGATTAGGAAAACGTGTTAGGGAGCTTCCTTAACCCACAAGAATAAGGGTCGTCGTAACTTTTTCGCTGGTCATACCGTATGTCTATTTTTTTTCTTTTTTCAGATTAGTTTTTCAAGCTGCTGGAGTTGGATATAGCATTCAGTAACCATTAAGTCCTCCCTTAGCTGAATAAAATCATCTCCA
Source organism: Coenobita brevimanus (assembly GCF_032717465.1). NCBI lineage: Eukaryota > Metazoa > Arthropoda > Malacostraca > Decapoda > Coenobitidae > Coenobita > Coenobita brevimanus. The sequence goes on from NC_136954.1 coordinate 17,098,833, forward strand.
GGTTGTATGAGAGATGTAAAAATAAATAAATAAATAAATAACGCCGTTGTATTTGGGAAGCAGTCGGATTAAAGTGCTATCTATTTTTTCGTCTTTTTTATTTTTAATCTTCAGAGTATTGCCATGTCATTTCCACGCAAATTGTGAGACAGAGACAGGTATTCACGTCGGTTAAGGAGGCCCCCTAGCACCTTTTCTCTAGCGATTTGCATTTGGATACAGTTGGTTAATAACCTTTTGCAAGTATCTATCCAGAATGATGGAGATGGAATGTAAAGTGTAATGGGCAAAATAAATTTAGGAAAAGGTGTTAGGGAGCTTCCTTAACCGAGATAAATATGGGCCAGAGTAAACCACGAATGTGGGTATACTAGTCTGACATATTAATGCCGTCATCAACGGCGTAGTAGTATTCATTAAGTATACACACAAGTCCTGTCCGATAACCTTTCTTGACATTGGCTTGAGCTCAACTGATGGGGCTGTTCTGGAGTGGTCAGGGCTACTTTACTTATTTATTTATTTTTATTTAGAATATTTTTTTACCAGTCAATACAAGCACGAACTCTTGGGAACGTTGTCGCTGAAGGCCAAGCAGGAGGGGTACATGAGAGAAAAAAGGCAGTGACACATACATTGGTGAGAGAGAGAGAGAGAGAGAGAGAGAGAGAGAGAGAGAGAGAGAGAGGGAGAGAGGGAGTAGGAGTTATTTCCACCCGGGTGATGAATTTGATGTTATGATGGGGTTTTGTCCAACACCTTTTCCAACGCCAGCCGCTGATGTCAAAGTAAACCAGAGTGGACGTTTGTGGATCTTTTCTCTCCTTGAAATTCAGGCAAAGTTACTCGTAGATGATGTTCCCAAGAATCGCATACCGGTGGAGTTGAGAGAGAGAGAGAGAGAGAGAGAGAGTATTGAAACGGGGCGAAGATCGGGATGGCAATATTAGGCTTTGATCAATATATTCCCTGTGCAGTACACAGATCATTTATACCCTTTTCATTTTCACTTTCAAAATTGCCGTCTCTCCATCTTGAATTCTGAGTTATAACAATATATTAATGAGAACACGATGCTTGTCACGAAGAAGTGGCATGGAAAGGATGTAATGTCCTAACACTGTTTCTTTCTGCCACTTACGTGAAATAATCTGGAAAACTGGACGAAAATCTGGACAAACTTTGAGTATATATAAAGAAAATTGTATGTCATGCCCCCAGCCAAATTGCTCTCTCTCTCTCTCTCTCTCTCTCTCTCTCTCTCTCTCTCTTTGTGGGAAGGGGCAGATGGAAAAGTACGATAACATCAAACATGAACAAAAACTCAATATTCTTGAATAAAAACTGGTAAAAAAAAAAAAAAAAAAAAAGAGGCTTGGGCGCTGCCATGACTTTAATTAAAAACAGCTGTTATATACTGATATTAAATTTTATCCTTAAAATGTTCTCAGTATTTCTCATCTTCTGAAATTTGCTGATATGAAACTTAATTACACGTCAGATATTAACTCTCGCCTCGATATACGGCATGAGAGAGAGAGAGAGAGAGAGAGAGAGAGAGAGAAGAAAAAGGTATATAGTGCATCCACTTTAATTTGTCTGATTTTCTTAGAGAGAGAGAGAGAGAGAGAGAGAGAGAGAGAGAAGAAAAAGGTATATAGTGCATCCACTTTAATTTGTCTGATTTTCTTTTCGTAGCCTTATTTTCGTAGGTCAATGGCAGAAGATAATATACAGGCCCTTCCTCCTTTCTAAAACTCCCTTTCGTGATTAGCACCTAATTCCAGTGTTAATTTCTTGCTATAACTCTGAATTAACCCTTCGACTGCCAGGATATCTCTCACCTGAGCAATATCGTCTCGTGAAATCCTAAACAGAATCACTAGTACTTGTATTCTCGTTGGTTAATGAAGCACCCTAACACCTCTTCCTTGGCGATTTATTTTTGGATATGACTGGTTAACATCCCTTCGTACTTTGTGTAGGCAGAATATGGTAATACTGGAAGGGGTTACGTACCACAAGAGGACAGGATGGTGTAATAAATAAAATAAAATCACTTAGGAAAAGGTGTTAGGGAGTTTCCTCAATCGGCGAGAATACGGACCCAAGTGTACCCGCTGCCGAAAAGAATCCCCTTATTTCAGTCAAGTGCCCAAGTGTTCCCGCCACTGAGAAATTATTAAGAGTAGACTGATCACTAGTATAGGTCAAGTTAATGTGAACAGAGTATAGTATATTACATAAAAAATAAAAATAAAAATAATCATTATCATCATCATCATCATCATCATCCGGACCTACTTTCCCACCCAAGGGCAGGGTGAGGAATAGCAATGTCCAGACAGCTCAAACTTGCCCAATCCAATGGGCCACGCTTCCATTCACTCATCATTCAAGCCCCCGGAATCCTGGTCTATCGGATACGCCAAAAAATTCACCACATTCTGTAGCTTCATACAAACGTATCCGACTGTCAATCCAGACGCTGCCACGCTCACAAGCGGTGCCAAAAGCCCTGATCATGCATTTCTCCTCACAATATTCATCCAGCTAGCTCGATCTCTTGTCAGTTCCCTAGCCTCGCCGACTTCCAAACCTCTCTTCCTCACACACTCATCCACCATATCTCTCCACTTTCTCCTTGGCCTACCTCACCTCCTCCTCCCTTAAAGTTCGCTCAGATATACCCTTTCACCACTCTATTGTTATCCATTCTCTCAACGTGACCATACCATCTCAGTACACTCTCTTCGATTCTGGTGTCCACAGACTTCCTCACTCCACATCTTTCACGAATCACATTATTTCGTATCCTATCCACCCTCTGTACTCCACATACATTCCTCAGCAGTCTCATATCCACTGCTCTTAGTCTTGACTTTTCATTTTCATGCCACACCATAGTCTCACACCCATATGTTAGAATTGGCATTAACACTTCCTCATGTAAGCGTCCATGCAACTGCAACACTCAAGCCTCTGTTTATTATTAAGGCCTTCATTGCACCAGCTACTTTTCTTTCTTGTGTCACTCTGCTTTCAACTTCTTTTGTATATTTTCATCTCTTTTCTAACTCCTTCACCACTTCCAGCCTCTCTCCATTCACTGTAACATCACACTGGGAGTCATCTTCTCTCTCAGTAACCATCACTTTACTCTTTTCTGCATTTACTCTCAAGGCATAACGCTCACAGACAAGAGCAAAACTCTGCACTAGCCCACCAAGTCCTTGTCCGGTACTTACAAGAAGAACTGCATCATCAGCATACAACAAATTTGAGATATTCCATCCATCACCATTCATTACCAGGGCCATCCCTCTTTCCATTACACGTGTTTTTACTTCTCTCATCCCCGCATCCATATACATATTGAACAACCATGGGGACATCACACAACCTTGTCGCTCGCCCACACCGATCGTGAACCATTCACTTAGGTACCCATTAACCCTTACACATGCTTCGCTACCTTTCATAAAAACTCTTGACGGCACCTAGCGGCTTACCATCTACACCATGCATGCGCAAAATTTTCTACAGTCCCTCTCTATCTACTTTGCCGTATGCTTTTTCCACATCCATGAATGTCATAAACACCTTATGGTCCTTTTCACAAGCCCTCTCTGCTATCTGTCTCACTGCAAATTCTTGGTCCAAACATCCTCTGCCACTCCTAAAGCCGCCCTGTTCATCACACATTAGGACTGATGATATCTCTCTTACTTTCTCTATAATAAATCTTCCATATACCTTCCCTACCACACTCAATAAACTTATGCCACGATAATTTTTGCACTCACTTCGCTCACCTTTATTTTTGTACAGGGGTACAATCACAGCCTTTTTCCACTCTGCAGGCACAGTTTCACTCATCCATGCCTTCATACATATTTCCAACATGCACTTCATTCCACTCTCTCCACTACACTTAAACATCTCTGCATACACCTTATCAACCCCAGCTGCTTTCCCATTTTTCAGTCGCTTCACAGCATGCTTCACCTGTGCGAGTGTCACGTCTCCTGGCACTGCATTTCTTCTCTGCACACACCCCAAACCAATCATGTTTACAGCTGCTCTTCTCTCTCTTTTCCCATTTATCAGGCTTTCAAAATATTCTTTCCATCTGGTCCTTACTTCATCTCCATGGGTTAATAATCTACCACCTACATCCTTCACACCATCATATTTTCTTTCCGCTTTCACTCTAACATTTCCACACCTCTTTCCAGAATAACTTCCTATATTCAGCATAGTTTGCATTCATTTTTCTTCCCAGATCATCATTAACCTCCTCAATTTTCCACTTCACTAGCCTCTTTACGTGCTTCTTGCTCTCAATATACTCAGTTCTTATTTCAACCGAACCCCTATCCTGTAACCACTTTAGCCACTTCTTCCACTTTTCTTCCACCGCTCTCTTAACCTCCTCATCCCACCATGCCGTACCTTTCTTATTTGTTGATACTCTTGCCACACCACACACCACTTTAACATTCCTAACTAAGCAATCCCTATATGCATTCCACAGGCTGTCCAGATCCATTTCATTCCAAGTCACTGATTCTAACTCTTCCTCTGCTTTGATCCTGTAATCATCTGCCATTTCTTTGATCCTCAGCTTCTCAACTTTCAGTCTTTCTCCCTGACTGCTCCTCTCTCTCTTGATCCACCTCACTCCTCTCAGCTTGATCTTGCATACCACAATCATATGATCTGACAGACCTCCACATCGTCCTCTCACGGCCCTCGTACCAGCAACCATTCCCATCATTGACCTCTCTACGAGCACGTAATCAATCAGGCTTCTTTCAACACGATCCCCGTTTCCTCTATACCATGTATATTTATGTGCATCTTTGTGTTTGAAAGACGAGTTACAAATGCACAAACTACTCTCCTGACACATATCCTTTAGTCGCTTCCCATCATCATTTTCTCCTGGTACTCCATAACAACTCATTATGTCATCCTCAGGATCTGTGTCTACTCTTCCGTTCATATCCATCACGATCACTTTATAGCTCCTGGGCATTTCTCCCACTACTTCACCCAGCTCATCTCAAAACCTGTCTTTCTCTCTCTCACTCCTGTCCTCACAAGGTGCATACGCTACAATCACTGCCACTTTCACCATCTCAAACTTGAACTTGACATACATACACCTCGAGCTGACACATTTGTAGTCTCTCATTCCACTCTGCCATACCTCATTCATCAACAAAGCAACTCCTTCCATACACCTTCCTCTCCCATTCATTCCCGCTCTTACACATTTCACACCCTTCCACTCCTCCACTTCACACCCTTTCATCTTTGTTTCACACAATGCCATCACAGCATATCTTGCACTCTTGAACACATTCACCACTTCCACCCTCTTGCTCTCCTCATTCACACCTCTCACATTCCACATGGCCACGCGAGTCTGCCCATTTGGTTGAGTCCCTGGGCAGGTATTGGGTCCTCCAAGGCTCTCTGAAACGACTGCCATGATTAAGGGATTTTGACAGGGGAATCTAGGGGACACAACCCTGCCAGAAACCCCGGTTATAAGGTTACAACCCAGCGTAGTAAACGGTTTTCTGGGTCAGGAAACCATTTGGCTTGTCACTCAGTGTAGAGCTCATATGGCATCACTCTACATTGAGTGAGTGGATGACGGGCGCCCCCCCCCCCACATTTGAAGTCCAAGCTCCTTACAAATATCAATGATACAGCACAGACATTAAAACCCTCATAATATTGAATGGATACTTGTACACAAATACATTCCTTACATAACAAGGCACTTTTCATCCTACACAATATGGTGGTCTTCATAAGCTGTATAAAATCACTTGGGGACAGTAATACGCTGGAAAATCTTTAATAATACTGAAGTGGTTACTGGAGGCTGTTCTTGGCTCCTTTGTGTGGTGACACTGACAAAACCAGGAGGTGAAGCTGCCCAGTTATATAAACATCCCTCAGCTCCCCCACTAACACCTTCATGTGGTGACACTGATATAACCAGGTGGTGGAGCTGCCCAATTATATAAACGTCCCTCAGCTCCCCCACTAACACCTTCATGTGTTGGCACTGACAAAACCAGATGGTGGAGCTGCCAGTTATATAAACGTCCCTCAGCTCCCCCACTAACACCTTCACGTGGTGACACTGATATAACCAGGTGGTGGAGCTACCTAATTATATAAACATCTCTTAATTCCCCTTAGATATAACACTTTGAACCCCTTGAATCACTGGACGTCCTTTATGGGTTTATTTTTGTCTTTCCCAACATTAGGGTTCTCCAAAGCTGAATATGATCGTTTGGCAGCAACTGCAGTAAATAAAAATGACGCCTCCAGACACAAAACATTAATCAGAATCTCATCTTCTTTAGCGTTAGTACATGCTTCCCCCCCCCCCACTCAAATTTGGAAGGATTTATAGTGAAGACGTTAAAGACTATCTATTCTCCCACATCCAAGTCTCCCCTAAACTGAATAACTCGTTTGAAGGAGGCACGAATAAAAGTCGCCGATCATATATAAGAAATTAAAACTTCCAAGAAAGAAGAACTGTTGTGGGATTTATGAATGGTTGGAATGAGAGAGAATATAAGGTCAGTAGTAGAAGAATATGTGTGTGTGTGTGTGTGTGTGTGTGTGTGTGTGTGTGTGTGTGTGTGTGTGTGTGTGTGTGTGTGTGTGTGTAGATGGTGTGGATGTGAGTATTGAATACGAGTGTGGGAATTGGGCGTGGATAGTTTGGGAAAATGTAGACAGAATGGGTCCTGAGGAGTGAAAGTATGAAAGTGTGTATTTGAGGAAGGGAGGGTGTGGGAGCGGGTATGTCTTGAGTGTTTAAGTGCAAAAGTTTGTGGAGAATTGTGGACGTAAAAGAGAGAGTGTGGGTGTGGTGGGTGTGGGGAAATGTGGGTGTAGGTGTATCTTCGTCACCTCCCCGTCATCACTATCCTAATAGACCCATAAATTAGTGATGAGAGAGAGAGAGAGAGAGAGGGGGGGAGGGCACAACATAACTACGCATATTACAATCACTACACAAACATTACCAGATTCTCTTCAGTAACATCTCACCTCCAGACAATCCAACACTATCAATGAAGAAACACCTACATAATCAATTCATGTGCAGGGCAATACAACACCTCCATCAGAACACTATACTACAAGCCCCCCTCCAGACATCTACCCATCAGAGGTATCCTTGAATAGAGCTGATCGAGTTCGCCTGATTAGGATTACAGCAGGACATCACCCAGCCCTCCTTAGTTAGCTTAGACATGGGTTGGGTGGAATCACAGTTGACATCTTCCCCGTTTATAGAAGAGACCCACAAACATAACATTCTGTGAAGAGCACTGTACATGCAGCACTAAGACGCAGACAAATCAACAGTGAAGGGAACCTGTGGGATGACTCCATAGGGACAGTTGTTTAGTTTACCTTTGGTCACCAGGTCTGCTTGGCCAGGCATGACCGGAGTTAAACAACAACAATAACAACTTTCCTCATCACAACAGTCCCCATCGCCCACACCACAACCATGGCAGCCATCACCACCACCATCACCCAAATCACAATCACTTCCTATAACAACAGCCGAAATCACCACCATCACCATCACCTCTTACCACGTCGACGACCAGCATCTCCACCATCACCACCACCTCTTACCACGTCGACGATCACCATCTCCACCATCACCACCACCTCTTACCACGTCGACGATCACCATCTCCACCATCACCACCACCTCTTACCACGTCGACGATCACCATCTCCACCATCACCACCACCTCTTACCACGTCGACGATCACCACCTCCACCCACCATAGCCCGCACCACCACTACCCTCCTTACCACAATCACAGCCATCATCCCCCACCACCACCATCCCCATACCATTAATTCACTGTTGTCACAACCACAACCGCCAGGACCACCACCACCATTACCCTACCAAAACCATAAAAACAAATACTACTGCCATCATCTTCAACTAATCTATCTCTACAAATGATTATCACCACCACCTCCACCACACTCACATTCACGGCTGCCAGCAACATGCTGACCACATCTATCCATATAAATAATCACAATCACAACAACAAACATCACCAGCACCACCATAACTGTCTGTACAAACTATCACAACCACTGCCATCACCATCAGCATCCTTGCCACCACCACATCTACCCTACCACACTCACCACATCTGTCCCTACAAACCATCCCAACCACTACAACCATCGCCACCTTCTAAAGTCACATCCATCCCAACCATCTCCGTCATCATATCCCTTCCTATAAATCATCACAACGACAATCACTACCCTTACTACTACCACATCCACCACAACCACCACCCTAATCACATCCCTCCCTACAACTCACCACAACGGCAACCACCACCCTCATCACCACAACCACCACACCCACGCCAGCCCAAGACCTCACTAGCACCGTGGCAACTCGGCACATCTCGATACGTAATCCTGAAATAATCACCAGCTTAAAGCACCACCAGAACCCAAGACTGACGCTTCGACAGGTTTTGTTTTGTGTTATATTTGCTGGGTGGCTTGATGGCTGGATAAATGGATAGATAGATGGATGGATAGATAAACGGATAAATATGTGGACAGATGGACAGAGAAATGGACGGATAGATGGATAATGGACAAAGAAATAGATGGATTGATAAAGGGATGACTTAGCTGATGGTTAGATGGATTAATGCGCGGATAACTGGGTGAATAAACACAAAGGTGGTTGGACAGGTCGTTGGATAAATGGATGAGGCCACCGGTATATGGATAGCAAGGCGGATAAAAGGGTTGACTGATAGACAGATGAACTGATGTGTACGTGGATACATGGACTGGGAGAGGGAGGAGGAGGGTTTTAAAAATGGGTAATGGGCTTAACGGGCTAGGATTTGTTGGGTGAAGGAGCCCGAGAAGGTAAGCATTCTATGTGAAAATGGGCGGGGTAGGTCGGCTGGCAAAGATTTAGTTTAGGGTTTTCCCTCTACGTTAGCGATTTATTTTGCATATTACTCCTCTGTGTGGTGGAGAGGGACGGCCTCACGTGCTTGAACCGATATAGCAGGACAACTTCGCTGCCTGATTATACAAACGTCCTTCACCTCCCTCTCGGTCTTTTGAAAGGAGATGGTGGACGGCAGGACAAGGGTAACTCCATCGTACAGTCCACCAGGTTCAAGTTCAGATGGGAAATGGTGTATAGTATGATCATCAGCAATAACACCACCATGTGAATGTCGTGGTTGTGGTCAGAAGAAACGTGACTGTCGTTGTTATGAGTTGTAGGGATGGATATACAGTAGTGAGGGTGTGTGTGTCACGAATCAAATTCGCGACATTTCCCTTTTGTGAGAAGCCACGAACTATTAGTGGAAAACTCACTGTTTATCGTTCAGTTAACCGCTCATTCGGACGGAGGCTTTGTCAAATCAATTTTACATTGTCATACATGATCGTCTCTGTGTGAGACATTAGCGCTTCCGCTGAGCGATTTGTTTTGGGCGCGTTTCGCTCACTCGACCGTTAAAAAATGCGGCCTACTGCTCCCCTTTTTTCCCACGACTTGGGCAGTCGAGTGTTTGTTGTGACGGAGAAAGGTCCTGTGCTCCAGAAGTGTGAGAGGTCAGCTAGCACCCAAGCTCCACTAGTACAGTTGCCCAGTCCTCCCACCTTGAATTGGGTGATACACAGCATTCATCGACCAGTATTTCATTTTTGTATTTTCCTAGACTTAAGAGTTTAATTAAGGTGTTTTTTTCCTAGGCGTAAGCATTTAGCTTTTGTGTGAGTGAGTCAGTGCGATCTCTTTATTTGATTTTGAAGTGTAACGTTAAATTTATTTTTGTAATCAATAAATTTAACAGTTCTTTTGCTTGAGCTTAATGTAATGTAAACTCTTGTTTCATTTCTCCATAATTAAGCTTATTTCCCACATAGCTCCTAGCTTGCATAGACGTTTTGCTATTCATAACTGGTACTTAGACCAGTCTTGTTGTATTAACTTAAAATCCGTTGTGCCACCTAGAAGTTAAGCATCAGCAAGAACCTGTTGTTAATATTAGTTATTTATTGTCAGGGGTGAAGTAACATCCTCCAGAGGCTAACAGTACACTAACAGCAATTGAGTAATTAGTCTCTGTTGTGTACTTTTGAGAAAGTTTATAAATTCTCGTTCTTAGAGAATCGTGCGAAAAAGCAGCGTAAAGTAATCATTGCTTGATGTAGCAAGACAATCATTGTCCCTGCTCTTTAATATTATTGAATATTATTATCATTAAACAATATTTAAGCATTTATTTTAAAAACCTAGTGATATTTTAAAAACCCAGATATACTTAAAAAACCCCGTGACAATTGGCGACCTCATTCCAGGATATTAACTCCTAGCTCTAAAGCTATTCCCGAGATAGTGCTCACTCGTTCATATTTAGGAATTTATCATTAAAGTTTATAGGCGCAAGCTTACTGGTGTTTACCGTTAATTTAGCAAGTGAATTTTTGCTTTATTAATCCATAGAGTATTTAACTCTATTTAGTACTTTATTTTTAGTAACGCCAGACGATTTTATTCGCTCCTGGGTAGCCGCCGTACCCATTGTGTTAATTATTGAGTTCTCAGTTATTTGCATTTTTGCTTTATTTTTGCCAGTTAACTAGATAAGACTGGTCACCACTAGCTTGTGTCTGTATTCTTTATTTGTGTCATTAGCATTCGTTTGCGAAGCAGTATCAGCCATGCAACCGACCGTCGGGACAAACTTTTTCACCACCGGCTCAAAAGAGGCAGGAAGCGAACATAGCCTTCATTCCTCAGCAGCAGCCCGGTGGTCACGTCCCTACCAGTATGGGTACTTCCCCACAGTTCACTAGTCCCACTGTGACAGTGAACCCCCCTCCACAGATGGCCAATGTTCCATCTTCCCAATATAATCTTCAAGGCACAATGTTTGCCGCATCAATTCAGTAGCCTCATGAGTGGCTAGCTGCTTCTTGCACAGGCTCTCCCACAGGTGACAGTACCTTCCTTGTTCAGCAAGGGTTTGTGGGAGACATCCCTGTGAAGGTCCTGAGAGACAATGGTTCCTCAGGTTGCTCTGTCAAGCAGAGTCTAGTTCGGCCTGAGCAGTATACAGGTCGACAGATCCATGCAAACCTTATTGATGGATCAGTGAGATTGTTCCCTGAGGCATGTATCCAGGTGGCATCTCCATTTTATACTGGTACGACACTAGCAGTTGTCATGCCAGAACCTCTATTTGACCTTATCATTGGAAATATTAATGGTGTCAAGGATAGTTGCACCGAACATGACGCTACTCAGACTTCGGCTGCTGCGGTAACACGAGCCATGACTGAGGCTCCAGACTGTGTCACCCCAGTGATCATTGAATCGCCACAAGATCTGATGTGTAGTCAACTTGTTGTACAAGAACAACATTCTGACCCGACACTTGCTGCCGTGTGGAACAAACAAAAGGGTCGAGTGATCAAGTATTCACGGGGAGGTCGAGCCAAGTTCCTTCACAAACAAGGACGGCTCTACCGTGAGTCACAAACACCCGAGGGCGAGGTTCGACTGCAGTTTGTCGTTCCCGCCAGGTACCGCCTAGCAGTGTTACAGTGGGGTCATTGTTCAGCCTCAGGAGGTCACATGGGCAAAAGGAAGACCCAGGGCCATATCCGAGCTGACTTTTTCTGGCCAGGGATGGGACGTGACATAGATAGTTTTGTCCGTTCCTGCAGTGTGTGTCAAAGTAACACCACTAATCAGGGACATGCTCTTCCTGTGCCGTTTGTAACCACACCTGTAATCTCTGAGTCAGTTGAGAGACAGGGTAGTGGTGAAGTGGGTGCAGACCTGACGTCTCGCCCATTGGCCCCACAGGACACAGTATGTCCAGGGTCTGTACATACATATTATGTACCGTAGGTTAAGGGGGAAGTGAGAACTCCGCAGAGGCGACTTGAGGCTATGGAAGACCCGAGTTTGCACAAGGATTCTCAGCTCCCCAATACTAATATAAGTACTGTAGGTTAAGGGGGAAGTTCAAGTGAGAACTCCGCAGAGGCGACTCGAGGCTATGGAAGACCCGAGTTTGCACAAGGATTCTCAGCTCCCCGATATTAATATTAAGTACTGTAGGTTAAGGCACAGGCTGAGGACCCGTGTGCAGTTCGAGGCTATGGAAGACCCGAGTTTGCACAGGGATTCTCAACTTGCCGACACTAATCGTGTGTTATAATTAATGGCGACCTCGAATGTACGAAGCTTAGGCTGTCACTCGTATTTTTCAGCCAGAGCGTACTTTTCGTACCATGTACTGATTGCTAGGCAGAGAGTAATTGTAACTTAATAAGAATTTTGTCTCATTGACACTTTTGATGCTCCACCTTAATTGGTTTTGCTGGTACAGCAATGGGCATAGCAGTTTTGCTGTGCGGGCCAGCTGATCGTCTGCCGCACGCTGCCGCCTCTTCTCTGCCTTCGTTGTCGCCATATTATTATTTACTGTGTCATTTTACATGTAGGTACAGTTTTTTTTTTTTTTTTTTTTTTATGTGTCCGACTCTGGGCATAGGCTTCACAGCCTGCTATCAAGGCCCAGCAGTCCTCCTACATACCATACACCTCTACATGTCACCACTTACACTACAACTGTCACACCTACACCGTGTATTACATACACCACGCTACACAGCAATTAGTTGTCAGTGTAAATGTAGCGAATTTTCGCTCAGTTTGACCTGAGTACACTATTTTCACCGTCATCACAGAGTTTTTCCCTCAAGCTTGCTTCTATTAATGTAAATACGAGGTTTTTTTTCGCTCACTGGCGACTGCGACTTTCTCCTGTAGCAGGATAGCACACACACCACAGTGTGAATCTTGTGTGACTGAGTTAGGATGTGTACATATATATATATTCCACAAATTTTTTCCCATAAGGTAAAAATTTAATTTTGTAGGGGCGTAATGTCACGAATCAAATTCGCGACATTTCCCTTTTGTGAGAAGCCACAAACTATTAGTGGAAAACTCACTGTTTATCGTTCAGTTAACCGCTCATTGGGATGGAAGCTTTGTCAAATCAATTTTTCATTGTCATACGTGATCGTCTCTGTGTGAGACATTAGCGCTTCCACTGAGCGATTTGTTTTGGGCGCGTTTCGCTCACTCGACCGTTAAAAAATGCGGCCTACTGCTCCCCTTTTTTCCCACGACTTGGGCAGTCGAGTGTTTGTTGTGACGGAGAAAGGTCCTGTGCTCCAGAAGTGTGAGAGGTCAGCTAGCACCCAAGCTCCACTAGTACAGTTGCCCAGTCCTCCCACCTTGAATTGGGTGATACACAGCATTCATCGACCAGCATTTCATTTTTGTATTTTCCTAGACTTAAGAGTTTAATTAAGGTGTTTTTTTCCTAGGCGTAAGCATTTAGCTTTTGTGTGAGTGAGTGAGTGCGATCTCTTTATTTGATTTTGAAGTGTAACGTTAAATTTATTTTTGTAATCAATAAATTTAACAGTTCTTTTGCTTGAGCTTAATGTAATGTAAACTCTTGTTTCATTTCTCCATAATTAAGCTTATTTCCCACATAGCTCCTAGCTTGCATAGACGTTTTGCTATTCATAACTGGTACTTAGACCAGTCTTGTTGTATTAACTTAAAATCCGTTGTGCCACCTAGAAGTTAAGCATCAGCAAGAACCTGTTGTTAGTATTAGTTATTTATTGTCAGGGGTGAAGTAACTTTCTCCAGAGGCTAACAGTACAGTAACAGCAACTGAGTAATTAGTCTCTGTTGTGTACTGTTGAGAAAGTTTATAAATTCTCGTTCTTAGAGAATCGTGCGAAGAAGCAGCGTAAAGTAATCATTGCTTGATGTAGCAAGACAATCATTGTCCCTGCTCTTTAATATTATTGAATATTATTATCATTAAACAATATTTAAGCATTTATTTTAAAAACCCAGTGATATTTTAAAAACCCAGATATACTTAAAAAAAACCGTGACAGTGTGCTACTGACGAAATTGTCGAGATAATAACAAGGTACAATAAATAAAATACAAAGGCACATCTTACAGTGTCCTAAGCGGAGAGTACATGTTACGGTGTCATAAGAGCACATATTATGGTATCATAAGAGGAGAACACATGTTACGGTGTCATAAGAGCACATATTATGGTATCATAAGAGAACACATGTTAGTGTCATAAGGGGAATGCACATGTTACGGTGTTATAAAAGGAGAGCAAGTGTTACGGTGTCCTAACAGAGAAGCACATATGACGATGTCATAGGAGGGAAGGACATATTACGGTGCCATAAGGGAAGAGCACATGTTACGGTGTCATACGGGGAAAGCACATGTTACGATGTCACGGTGTCATACGGGGAAAGCACATGTTACGGTGTCAGAAAGGGAGAGCACATGTTACGGTGTCATACGGGGAGAGCACATGTTACGATGTCACGGTGTCATACGGGGAAAGCACATGTTACGGTGTCAGAAAGGGAGAGCACAAGTTACGGTGTCATTAGGGGTGTGCACATGTTACCGTGTTAGAAGAAACTAAATTGCTGAAGAAGAAGTGCTAGTAAGGCTCTCTTGCCACCAAAAAATGAATCAATAATACAGTATTCCACACGTCCTTTGTAATATCGATGTTGTAAGCCGGCCCATGAAATTTTAACTCCTTCAATCCGCTGACTTTTTTTTTTTTTTTTTTTTTTAACATATTCTTACTTCTTCCTGACGATTTTATTCACCTTGAGATAGACTTTTCAAACTGAACGGCTTAGATATAACCTTCATTAACTCTTTGACTACCAGAGGCCTCTCCTAAGCTGAACAGAATCCTTTTAAAATAAGTCACAAAAACAATCGCCGTTCTCATATTTGACGTCTAAAGATGTATATACGTAAAAATTTGCTCACTTATTTGCCCTTTCACTGTTGACTGATGAGGCGGAAACGAGGGAGGAAAGTTAATGGGTAGAAAGGGTGATTTATTCATGCTTAAGACTCGTACGAATTAAGAATATCTGTCTATCTATCTATCTACAACCAGACTCCTTTCTCTTACAGATCACGAACAAATCGCCATGCAACTCTGTCCTCCGCCGTCTGGATGCCCTTCCTCCTGCCCACACCACCCTCAGTCATATACCTGGATATCTTACCCCTCTGCTTCCATTAATCATATATATGTAAATTTAATTATTACCGGGTACCGTTTCTTTTCGTGTTAGTACACACACACACACACACACTCATATACTGTAGACAGATAGACAGATAGATAGGTAGATAGATTAGATAGAGATATAGATAGATATAGAATAGAAAACAAAAACACGATAAGCTACGCGGGTAGGTGAATCAAGTGTTAAAGGCATTCCTATCGTAAATCCCTTGACTCTTGGTTGAATGCATAACAGAACACCACACGCTGTCCGAAATCTGTACCAATACCTAAGCAACCTGTTCATTATAATGCACGCAAACTATAGGTAAAGCATTAAAAAACAATGCACATATTTACTGCGCTAAGGAGATGGGAGGTCTCAGCACAAAGGAAGAAAGGAAACGTTCTGGGACAGGCACACACTCATGCATACTTCCATCTGTTTACTTATGCATACTTCCATCTGTTCTGCACACTCTGGGCACGCACCATCATGAGAAGATCCCTTTCTTAATATCGTTTTACCTTACAGTCGCTATGATTATTTACAGCGATAATCCAGAGAGCTAACGTGATTAAACATACCTTTTACTTTAACCAGCAGAAGCACCTTGCCAAATTAGTTTCTCTCTCTCATAGTCTTTTTCTTCTTATTATAATTTTTGGGGTGGTAAATAAACGTTTCACGATAAAGTTTTTTACCCTGTTGTTTTAAGCCATGTTCCTTCTGCTCTGTCAACTGTTCTTCGAATGTAATGCCAAATATTTATTTCAACATACCCAAATCTACCAAAATTGTTGTTGACGTCCCAGTCGCCTTTTTAGTACCTCTACCACACATTGTAATCAAACCTGATGCAACCTAGCCCTGCAGTTTAACCTAGCCTAACCTATTCTAGTAAGTTTTAATAAGTTCGCCATCACGCACGTGAAATAAAACGTCAAGAACAGAGAAACAATATCAACAGTACACATTATTTATGCCCATAAAAATAGTAAACAAAAAAGGCAGAAAAAGTAAATACAAAAGTAAATTAATCTGGGTGGATTTAAGTACTTTAGGTATGAGTGCGTCTCTTCAATTTCGCCTGAGGAAAAACAAACGTCGTTGAGGCATACGGAACATTATGACAAAGGGTGGGACGGGGGGGATAAAAAGAAAACTGTTTACCGCCATGAAAATATTCAGAAAAAAAAAAAAATTGGAGGAATAGGAACTGAACACTTAAGGTCTTTCTGCTGCTTAAACCATACATTTACCATGTATATTACCAACATCTTAAGCTGGCGATGTTTCTACCTGCCACCTTTCTCCTTTCGGCACTCCCATTTCCTCCACTTATTCCCTTCTCACCCTCCCTTCCTCCTCCACCTCACCTAGGGCGCGAACACACTTGCTCAAAACATAATTTATGATCAACGAGAGAAAACGAGACAGGGTTCCGTCAAAGATCCACACTCTTAGCTCAGCAAAACATACCCGGTGCTTCGTTTCCTTTCTTTTTGTCAATTAAATGTTTCATGTAAGATTCAGCGCCAATAAACCCTCCCTCTGCTCTTCTCAGCTTTATCAACCACTCATCTGTTCATCCTTATTCTCCTCTTGCGTCTTTTTTTTTTTTTTCTAATTACCCAAAAATGCAGACATTTTGTCGGTCACTGAGCTCAAGGATTGTATATAATCAATAAAATGCCGGTAAATATACTAAGCCATTTCCATCACACCTGTTGAGAGGCCACCCTCAGTGTGTGACCCCCTCCCCCCACACACAAACAACACATGCTTCATGGTGTTTGAGTACGTCGCATATTTAATACACCGCACTGTATTTCACCCATACGTCATTCTTCACCCCTTTTAACGACACGAAGTACCACAGTAGGTAAACACTGAGATAAAATAAACAGTTCGAGTTTAACACACGGCCGTAAGCTTAAAGCTCTGGGGCCTTTTCTAAGTCCCCTATATCAAAATGGTATGCTAAAAGTTTAAGGAGAGAAAGATTTCACTCTCTCTGTAAGGGTTGTTCCAAATTTTTTTTGAAGGGGAAGTATGCTATGACTTTCACAAACCCTATATTTAATTATTCGTAATAAAGTAGCTCTGTACATGCAGAAAACAATGTAAATAGTTTGTAGACAATATCATGACATGCCAAAAATATAATGCAAGTATACACTGAACTGAATTGTTTATTAATACCCGCGGACTATACTTTAAGGAGTAATAGGTCAGGGGCAAGTCAGGCCCTTATGCGCTTGTAGTGGCATGCACTATTTTTTTTTTCACAGTCGACAATAGTTGGGTAAAATCCTCAAACTGACATACTTAAACCACACTTACACATTATCCGAGTGACTTAACTGAATGTCGGACGTTCAGTCAATGCTACAGGAAATAATATAAAGTACAGTACATGCTGTCTCACATAACAAGTTACCATCCTTAGCACATAGGCAAACTATGAAGCGTCGTGACGGCATCAGATCTCAGGCACTGCAAACTATTTTTTTTTTTTCCTAATACCGTTTTTAAATATTTACCAGCGGCATCCTATTCATAATTCTTGGTAACCCTTGAGGAGACGGGACCGCCTTATTTTGCAGTTTTCTCACTTTTTCAAGTATTCTCCAACTGCGTTTTTGTTTCTATATATATATATATATATATATATATATATATATATTGAGTGGTAAAAAGAACCTAAGAAAGCAGTTTGTTCACGTACACTATCTTGCAGTCCATGAATACAGACGGACGCCATCTTAGAACGCTACCTATATGCAAAATTACCCTTATCATGGCCTACTTATCCAAACCTAACCTAAATTTTCGTAACATGACAATCTTATTCATCCTAACCTTACCTACCCTATTTTTGGCTAACCTAACCAAACTTATCCTAACCTGTGCGCGAAGACAGAAAGAAGCCATTTTAGAACGCCATTTTTAAGCACTTTACCTTTTATCAGTGCCCATTTACCCAAACTAACAAATTTTCCTACTTCAACCCAACCTTATTTGTCCTAACCTTTTCATGCTAACCTAACATTTTTTGCTAACCTAACCAAATTTATCCTAATCCCTTACGTAATCATCTTCCTTGTTTATTGGTGGATCCTCTTCCTACTTGCAAACACACTTCAGTACACTTTATTAAGTCACTAATTAGGGTCTTTTTTTTTTTTTTTTTTTTTAGGTGGTCCTACATCTCCCTATTACCTATTTCTTATAACCGCAGCGTTAGTCATATATACAACTTAAGTACTGACTGAAAAGTTTATTCCTGTAAAGGTATATACAGTATACATAAAACAAGTGCTAAAATATGTAACGGTCAGGATTTTTATCCCACCGTTGTTCATCAGTGTAACGATGAGAAATTGGATTTCCCACCGTTGTGGTTCTGTTTAGATACTCGTTGATAATACAAAGGGTACTCAACTTAGTCTTCCCTCAATGACTGATAAAGTATTCACCTAACAAAAAACAAAGGGGGAGGGGAGTAACTTCGACTTTGAATGATAAAGGTTAATTGCTTAAAGGATATTTTTGGTAGCGTTTGTATTTTTTTGGCCGAGTCGAGAATAAATTAGTACCACGTGTGTTAGTCGTTCCCAAAGCGGAAGAATAACTAGAAGGGGAGTGAGTCATGCGTGAGAGAACATAATTCCCTTGGTTGGATATCAAAATTGCATATACTTTACTTTAATAATTCTATACTTGTTAAACAACAGACATTTTTTTGAATTACATGACCTTTAATAATATGAAAAAGTTTGAGAGGAATGAAGTCACAGAGTGTGCAGTGAGGTTGGATGGTGAGGATATGGAGAATGTAAGTGCATTCAAGTACTTGGGTAGTGTGATGAGTAAGGATGGAACTTTGGGGGATGAAGTAGTTGAAAGGGTACAGCAGGGAAGAAAGATTGTTGGTACACTGAAAGCAGTGATGAGAAATAGGGAGGTGAGTATGGAAGTTAAGAAGTCACTGCATGATGGTATTGTGATCCCTACCCTGACGTATGGAAGCGAGGCGTGGACCTTGCAAGAGGGGAACAAGTCAAGAGTGAGAGCAGTGGAAATGAGTTACTTGAGAGGAGCATGTGGAGTGACGTGGAGGGACAGGTTGACGAATGAAGAAGTGAAGGAACGTTGTGGGGTAGATGTGGATGTGGTTGAAAAGATTAGGAGAAATACACTGAGGTGGTTTGGACATGTGGAGAGAATGGAGAATGAAAGACTGACTAAGAGGGTGTATGTAGGTGAGGTGGAGGGAGGGAGAGGGAGGGGTAGACCGAGGATGAGGTGGATGGATGGAGTTGAGAGGTATATGAGGGAGAGGGGGGTGAGTTGGGGGGAGGGGAGTCAAATGGTGGGTGACAGAGTGACTTGGAGGCGTTTTGTCTGCGGCCACCCTTTGCGGGATTAGGGCGTCGGGCTATAGATAGATAGATATAAATTAAGTAATAGTTTGGGCGATAGTAATCCAGTACTGTTACCAAGCGAAACAATTTGAATATTTAACTTACCCCTGGGGGTAGGGGGGTTTTCAAGAATACTCCCCCAGTATCCCTGCTTGTCGTAAAAGGCGACTAAAAGGGTTGGCGGAGGGTTAGTGCCCCTCCCCGGAAAACAACTAACTAAAAAAACAAACAAGAAGCCTCGGACAAGGACTGACCAAACGTTGACGACCCAGGACCGGACAAAGGACTTGGTAATGTGTACATGGAATGTAAGAGGAGCGAATGATGAGGTGAAAGAGAGAGAGATTGTCCAGGTGCTTGAGGATGCGAAAGTGGATGTATGTGGAATAACTGAAACAAAATGGAGAGGAGAAAGTGTGAGAGAATGGGAGTATGGATGGGGTATATGTGCAGGAGTAGATGAGAATGAGAGGGCAAAGGAAGGAGTGTGTATAGTTGTGAGTAAAAGATGGAAGAAGAGCATAAGACAGTATGGATCAGTTGGGTCAAGGATTGTGTGGGTAAAGTTGAAAGTTGGAATACAAATGTGGGCGATTGTGTGTGTGTATGCGCCAACGCAAGATCGTGCTAGAAGAGTGAGAGAAGAGTTCTGGACAAATGTGGAATTGTGCATGGAAAAGTTTGGAAGGAATGAGAGAGTGTTTTTGATCGGTGATATGAATGGTAAAGTTGGTAATGTGAAGGTGGATGGAATAGTTGGTGAGTGGGGTGTGCCTGCTGAGATAGATGAGAATGGGAGTGCGTTAGTGGACATCTGTGCTGGGAGGGGGTTTGTAATAGCCAATACCCTCTTCAGGCATAAAATGATCCACAGGTATACATGGCGAGTGATGAGAAGGGTGGGTGGTGAACTGAATGAAAGGAAGGCAATGATTGATTATGTGTGTGTGGATGAAAGGATGCGAAGATGTATATTGGATGCAAGAGTTTATAGAGGTTGGGGAGGGCCTTTCTGACCACTACTTGGTGGTGGCCAGAATTAGGATGCAAGTAAGATGGAGGAATAGAAGAAGGAAAGACGAGAGGAAGGAGTAGTTGCAAGGAGAGTGGAAAGGTTACAAGAGGATGAGAAAAAGGCAGAGTATAAGAGAGAAGTGGAGGAACGATTGGGCAAATATGAATTGGAGCAGATGGGAGACGTGGAAGGTGTGTGTAGGATATCTACAGAAGAAATATGTGCAGCATGTGATGTGGTGTGTGGAAGGAAGAGAAGACGGAGGGGGTGCAAGGAACAGCGTGGTGGACTGAAGAGGTGAAACAGGCTGTGGCACAAAAGAAGAAAGCATACAATGAATGGATGAGAAATAGGGGCGTGGAAGAAGTTGAGAGGCAGAAGAGAGAGTTATATGTGGAAAGGAAGAGAGAGGTGAAAAGTTTAGTAAGAGAGAGTAAGAAGAGAGTGGATGAGGAATTTGGAAGGAATTTGAGTGTAAAGTGGAGGGACTGTAAGAAAATGTTCTGGAGAGAAGTGAAAAGAGTAAGACAGGGTGGAAGTGAAGTTAGCAGGGGAGTGAAAGATAAACATGGTAGATTACTAGTGGAGAAGGGAGAAAAAGTGAGCAGATGGAGAGAACACTTTAAGGAATTGTTGAACGTAGAGGATGGAAGTAATGCGAGTATAAGTGGCTGGGGAATGGCTGGGAGAAGGAGGGAGGTGAGAAGACAGGTAGAAATCAGTAGGATAGAGGTTGTGGAAGCAATGAAGAAAGTTAAATCAGGGAAAGCCCCAGGAATTGATGGAGTGTGTGGTGAGATGCTGAAGCATGGGGGAGAGATAGTAGTAGAATGGATGTGGAAGATGTGCAGATTGGCCTGGGAGGAAGGTAGAGTCCCGGAGGATTGGAAGTCAGGTATAATTATTCCCTTGTACAAAGGAAAAGGGGAAAAGAAGTGTGTGGTAATCATAGGGGCATTTGTCTTCTTAGTATAATAGGAAAAGTGTATGGTAGGATACTTATAGACAGAGTTAGAGAAAGAACAGAGAAATTAGTTGGAGAAGAACAGGGAGGCTTTAGGGAAGGGAAGAGGTTGTGTAGATCAGATATTCATTCTTAGATCTTTAGTGGAAAAGTTTCTAGAGAAGGGAAAGAAGTTGTATGCGGCTTTCATGGATTTGGAGAAAGCATATGACAGGGTGGATAGACAAGGATTGTGGAAAGTGTTAAGAATATATGGAGTAGATGGGAAGTTGTTGAATGCTGTGAAGAGTATGTATGATGGTGCTAAGGCTGCAGTGCGTGTGGATGGTGAACTAAGTGAATTTTTCTGCTTGAAAGTTGGTTTGAAACTGGGATGTGTCATGTCTCCATGGTTGTTCAATCTGTACATGGATGGGTTAATAAAAGAGGTACAAGGTAAGGTAGTGGATGTTGGAGTGGCCCTGGTGAGAGAGGATAGTGTTTGGAAACTCCTGTACTGTTGTTTGCAGATGATACTGTGTTGTTGAGTGAAGATGAAGGGGAGCTGCAAGGCTTGGTGGATGAGTTTGAGAGAGTGTAAGAAACGGAACCTAAAGGTGAATGTAGGGAAGAGTAAAGTGATGGTCTTTGAGAGAGATGAAGTCAGTGAATGTATAGCGAGGTTGGATGGTGAGGAATTGGAAAATGTGAGTACGTTTAAGTATTTGGGTAGTGTGATGAGTAAGGATGGAGGTTTGAGGGTGAAGTGCTTGAAAGGGTACAGCAGGGAAGAAAGGTTGCTGGTTCCTTGAAAGCAGTGATAAGAAACAGGGAAGTGAGCATGGAAGTAAAAGTTACTACATGACAGTATTGTGATACCAACTCTAACGTACGGAAGTGAAGCTTGGACGTTGTTGGAAGGACACAAGTCAAGAGTGAGAGCAGTGGAAATGAGTTATTTAAGAGGAGCTTGTGGAGTCACGTGGAGAGACAGGCTGACGAATGAGGATATAAAGGAGCGTTGTGGTGTTGATGTGGATGTGATAGGAAGCGTTGTGAGGAACACACTGAGGTGGTTTGGCCATGTGGAGAGGATGGAGGGTGAAAGACTGACGAAGAGAGTGTATGTGAGTGAGGTGGAGGGTGGAAGAGGGAGGGGGAGACCGAGGATGAGATGGAGGGATGGGGTGGAGAGGTATATGAGAGAGGGGGGTGTGAGTTGGGAGCAGGGTAGTGAAATGGCGGGGGACAGGGCGACTTGGAGGCGATTTGTTTGTGGCCACCCCAAACGGGATTGAGGCGTCTGGCAATAGATAGATAGATAGAACAATGACTCCAGAGTACATCACATTTCATTCTCGATTATCAGTTATTCTTGGGCTCGCCAATAGCCTCAAGACTGGGACATTCAATGCCCTGGACTGTCTTTTCTGGCTGGCATAGCCTCGAACCAAAAATATTCACTCATGGACTAGTACGTCGGGCCAGTCTAAACTCATCACACAATTCACTAATATTTCATAATCACTCGGGCTTGCTTAGCCTCGAGGAACAACTCACAGTTACATTTCCTTACAACCCCTAAATTCACTTCATCACTCCCAATATTCCTATTAATAAAAGTGGAACAAAAAAAAAGGTTGATGAGTTTAAATTCGCCTTTCCGTTACATGATCACATTAACTTTCAAAATTCTGTACCTTATCTACTATAAAAAAAAAAAAAAAAGGGTTCACCTGATTGATTCATAATTCAATTGCTACTACATTCAGTTATAGAGCTATTCGTGGGTAGTGTAAGCGCGTGTGTACGTCAAGTCTATGGGCAATATCACATGATGGCCTCGTGCATGCCCCAAAATCACGGTGTCTGTGAACTGAAACAACGTCTGTTATCCATAACGTCTGGGTAGCCAATGTCTACGTTAAGCTTTTAACATTACTTCATACTATTCACGACAAACAAGAATTAAAACAAGCAAGGGGGGCAGAAAGGAGGAATGTGTACAGCTCACCTTAAACAACGTCTATTATTCACAACGTCTGGGCAGCCAATGTGGCTTACCGGGCACCCAGGGACGCTACTGCTAGATCAAAGGAGACTGTGTTTTTTGCGATATGGTGGGTTTTAATTCTCTTCACTATTTATATAGTAGAGTACACATGACGTTAGGACTTTTGATTGAATTGGGGAAAATTTGGGATTCAATCCTTACTACATTTAAATACTGAATTTACTGCCATCCCGTGCTGAGTTTGGGGCAGCTCATGCCATCTAGTGACGGCTAAGGCAAGCGGAACTACTTGGTCCTCACAAATTACATTATCTTTGCCTTTTTTGACTATGAATTTCACATATTTGGATTCTAGCAGCTTCATTAGTTAGCATTTCCCAACAATGATACGGAAAGTAATGTATACCCATTATTATTCTGTTTAAGGTTTAAACTTGGCGCCCGGCAACGACGCACCACAAGCAAGGGGAATGTTGCCCGCATCTGGTATTCGTTAACAACCAGATGGGGGGGGGGAACTCCCATAGCTCAACACTTCCCGTTACACTACCTATGCATAGATACAGAGATAAATACATATAAAAATAAAGTTGTCCCTACATCGATCATGAACACATGAACTACTACTTAGAACAGGAGCCTTATAGACTAGTATTCAGATTACACTCTATCTAACTTAGAAATTACAGTACCTCTAAACATATACATGAATACTAAATTTGTGGCATTACAAATATAAAAATAAAAAACGAAAAATTTTGTTTTGTTGTTGATGGACATCGAAATGAATTGTTCGGTGACTCCCTTGGGAGCGGACCTTCCGACATACCAACTACGCAGGACTACCAACCACCCTTTTTCCCTTAATGCTGTCACAGCATACCACGTAAAAACTGAGGGCTTGCTTGTGCTTTCCTTACTTTGTAAAGTAGGGACCAATGCAGGGCCTCTCCATTTGTGTTTAAGCATACGGCCATCAGTGATCGGCTAATATATTCCTACAGACGCTGCGAGTATCACTGGAGATGGAAAATAAACACCTCGTCCCACTGTCTGATAACTTGGTCGACTCCTTCCTGCTTGTTCTTTCACTACCCACAGCTATTGCCCTAACGTCTTGTCTAGAAGCACACACTCAGGTCGTTGATAAAGAACCACTAAGGAAATAAAACTAAGCAACAGCGCCATGCATCCAGTTAGCAGGCAGACGCATAAGTAAACATGAGGTTGAGGAAGCTTAGGCGTGACGTCATGGGATCCAGCCAATAAGAGCCTTCGCTGAGTTTCTATATATTTATTTGATTGCTACTCTTGCTGGTAGTGAAAGCAGAATACACTCATACATTTACGTGATACTTATGTCGATGCGATTCACCATGCTTTTTCTTAACAAGATGCGTCATCATCATCAATCATACGATCCACTGCAGGACAATGTTCGGTAAAATTGCGCTTTACTTGCAGCAGTAGAAGGACCTTACCAAGTCAAATCATATTCTTCCAGTTTGTTTTCTGTATTTCTCTGACTATTTTCTGGGTGATAATTTATCTTTTCCTGCTGAAAAATGTCCCACTTTTTATCATTTATCTTTTGCGGCTGAAAAATTTCCCACTTTTTATCATCACGCTCCCGTAGGCTACCTACGATTGTCTTACTGATGGTAGTCAAAGGTGGTTTTCGTTTCTCAACTTTCCGACTGTATGCTAGGTTAGGTTAGGTTAGGTCCGGTTAGGTTAGATTAGGTTAAATTAAATAATTAGGTTCAGTTAAGCTAGGTTAGGTTAGGTTTAGTTAAACATTTAGGTTAGGACAGTCCCTTCCGCCATTACCTTGACGAGTTAAACGAGCTGACACCGTGGAACATGGCTAATAACAGCGGAGAAACAGACATCGCATGAAACATTTAATTACCATCCCAGAAATAATAAAAAAAAATATAACAGACCATCAGGAAGAAGAAAAACTGGTTTGGTAAGGTGCTTCTACTGCTTCAAATATAGCGTATGTTTACCCACTGTTCTCTTCAACTTACGTCACTTGTTTATTTATCAGTTAGTATGCTCCACCTAGTTACACCAAATTTCCGAATTTACACACACACACACACACACACACACACACACGAATACCTACGTTTTACCAATCAGTTGCTATGAACGTTTAGAGCTCTTACACAAACAATTGACGAAGGAAAAAAAAAAAATGCTGCCAAATAATGAATAGGTGATACAATGCTTCTTGATTTGGCCCATTTCGCCTCCTGACCATCTCACCTCAAGGACACATTCTCGCTAGGTTGGAGGGCTTTTATATTTTTTTCTTTAACTTGGTTAAAAATTGCTATCTCTCACCTGACTTGTAACAATAGATTAACAACAAAATAACATGCTAGTCACAAGGAAGTGCAACAAAAAAAAAAAAAGTTAACTCGTATGTGAAATAATATGCAGAAGAACGAAAATCTTGGCCACAGCAAGATGGAAGAACTATTAGCACCTCTTCTTGAGAGATTTATTTTGCTCTCTACCCCTTAGTATTCTTTTTTTGACTATCGTTATGTCTCTAATATTTACATAGACTGAATTAATAACCTGTAAGAAAATATTACCTCTTCATATGCGGAAACAGAACTGGTAAGGAAGAATTGTTAAAGAACTTCCATAACCGATGAGGTAAGGTTATTCTGTCTCTTGTTTATATCATCATTTTACAGTCATGAAGATTTAGAATTTCACACACACACACACACACACACACACACACACACACACACACACACACGATCACGTCCATCAAGTGATCCTGACCGACCCGGTGAATTACATGCACATAACCTTCTCGCTTGCTCTTCCTCAAATATACACACCCGTCTCTCTCTCTCTCTCTCTCTCTCTCTCTCTCTTTCCATCCCGGATATTAAAGAGCCACTCCAGATGTCACCTCACAGGAAGGAGGGGGGGAAAGAAAGAAAAAATTATTGAGAGAGAGAGAGAGAGAGAAGTATACGGCCGTCAGCTTCAAAATTCTCATTGCTAATAAAGAATGCTCAGCAGCTTACTACGCCATGACAGAATAATTAAAAGGGAGAGCCTATGCAAACACTAAGGCACCTATTCCCGTGAATTAAGGAAGCTCCCTAACACTTTTTCTTAAGCTATTTATTTTGCTTATTACGCCTTATCGTCCTCTTCTGTTACCGAAATCATTCTAATATCACCATACTCTGCATAATAACGTACGAAACGGTAGCCATCCGTATCCAAAAATAAACTGCTAGGGAAGAGGTGCTAGGGAGCTTCCTTAACCGACGAGAATAAGGACTAAATCCCCCTCATCCTCCGGATGCATCTCCCTATGGGTTGTACTATTGCGGCCAGGAGTTCTTAGCCACCCTCGTCCAGCCAACCCGTGAATGTGGCAGCGTCGCATTCGATGCATTTCTGTCGAAAAATATCCCTTCAGCTTTGGGCTTGTACTAATGGATAAAGCAATAGTACTATTTACTTTGAAGGTTTGACTCTGATATCACGAATATATCATAATGATTATTTAATAACTTGTTTCTCGTACAGAGCCAAACAAGTGACAAATATATATATTTGGTTCCACTCCAACACGTCCTATAGGTTTGAACCAGCGAACACAGAGTGAACAAGTTCGAAACATTCATTTGTTAACAGAAGAGAGAGAGAGAGAGAGAGAGAGAGAGAGAGCGTGTATGGTGGGAGCCTGTGAATTTTGGAATAATGAGGTGGAGGCAGACTGGCGCAGGGAAATGCAAGGGGTGAGAAACCCTGGATTTCTGTGATCCATTGAAAACAGGCCGCAGTGTGATTATTTCTTCCATCAGTCACTAGAACTTTCATTGCTTTGTGATAAATATTTTTAGGATTGCTTTCGTTGAAGTAATGAATTAAGAGATAAATGCTGTTGGTTTAACAAAAAACTGTGCTTAAGAAAGTAATTTGCCTCTCTGTCCAGAGAGATATATCCAGTTAATGAGAAAAATACTCATGAGTTTGCCAAAAATCTCCAGGTGCCAACCACCAGAGAGAGAAAAAAATGCGAACATAAGGCATTTAACAGAAGTTACGCGGCCTGCCAAATCATTTGACAAAGTCTACTGGCGTTACCCAGAATAAAACCCATCTTTCATTATGTCCGACGAGACGTTATCGTGGGATTAAACTCCTTCATCAGCCAAAGGAAAGATTCCCTGTTTAGCTCGAGCACCTTATTTACTCATATCGCATAAAATCATGTGTATGTAGCCGGAATGAAGCCCCTTATCTACGGCCTGGCAAACTCCCTGTAAAGAGTACCCGGTACTATTTTCTACCGACAGACTGAGTTAAGCGGTGAGACTCATCTTTCGTGTAAGGAAATCCACCCCGCCTGTGTGTGTGTGTGTGTGTGTGTGTGTGTGTGTGTGTTTGTGTTGAATTGAGTCATCTGACTTGTGGAGCATGGTATGCGGGTTGGTAGGTTGGTGACTGGGTGGGTGGATTGGTTAGCGTAGGCTGGTTGTTTCACAGGCGGATTAGGTGGGGTGGGTGGGCGAGAGGGAGGGGAAAGGGTTGTTGGGCTGGTTAAGTGGGGTGGAGTGGGGTTCGTGCATTAAGTGGGGTGGGTGGTGGGGCTACTAGTAGGACAAGGCAAGAGACGGGTTTGTGTCGTCCTACTTTTGAGACATACTGTATTAAGGTTGTGGGTATGTGCGTTGATGGGTGGGTGTGTAGGTGGATGGACGGATTGTGGGAAAACAGGCCACTGGGACTAGGTGATATGAGTTAATGTCCGAGTTGGGAAGAGTTCAGTGTCCGGAAAATCAGTCCACAGGGGATATTATTCTGGAATTATGCTGAAGTAGGTATATATATATATATATCCAGTGGGTTACAACAGGTCCATCGTGCAATACGTCTGTTGGTCAAGAGGTCTGTTTCAACTGCACGCATCAGTGGGTGATATAACCACGTTGGATAACAGGTTTATGGGGAAAATAGGTTCATTTATGAAAAATACATCCATGGGTATACGACCATGCAGGAAACCTATATCCATGGACAGATTCAAGGTTGACGGAAAAATTGGTCCGTGGGGAGAAAATACATCAATGGGGAAAATTAGTTCGTGGGAAAATAGGTTACGTAGAAAAGTAGGCGTCTTTGAAAAAAAAAAAAAAAAAAGTCATTAAGGAAAATAGATCCATGGAGGATTGTGCTCGGAGTGGTGAAAATGTCCATTGCTAATAATATTCATGGGGTAAACATACATGGAATATTTAAAATAAGTGGGACACAAAATATCCAACTTTTAACAGCGACCGTTGCCTGGAATTAGGCTTACCACTGCACACCTTGCACCAAACAACCATTACCCAGACCCTATTACCACTTCGTCATCCAGTTATTATATTTCATAATTTACCTTCATTTAGTCATTTAGGCATAGAAAGCCAACCGAAACGAAAGGAAAAATCCCTGTTTAATTGTGTTGAGCACCTCATTTCTCCACCTCATTCCTCTAAAATTCACTAGCACCCACTATTCTCTCTCTCTCTCTCTCTCTCTCTCTCTCTCTCTCTCTCTCTCTCTCTCTCTCTCTCTCTCTCTCTCTCTCTCTCTTCTGTTAACAAATGAATGTTTCGAACTTGTTCACTCTGTGTTCGCTGGTTCAAACCTACAGGACGTCATGGAGTGGAACCAAATATACATATTTATCATTTGCTTGGCTCTATACGAGAAACAAGTTATTAAATAATCAGTATGATATATTCGTGTTATCAGAGTCAAACCTTCAGTGTAAATATTACTATTGCTTTATCCATTAGTACAAGCCCAAAGCTGAAGGGATATTTTTCGACAGAAGTGCATCGAAGGCAACTTCTGTGCTCGTGAATGCGACACTGCCACATACACGGGTTGGCTGGACGAGGGTGGCTAAGAACTCCTGACCGCAATAGTGCGTATTGTAAATGGCTTCGGAATCTTTCGTAACACCTCTTCCATGGTGATTCATCTGGTACAATACACTTTAATATCCTCTTGTGTGTTAATGATGCAAGATACGTATATACTGAAACATAAAAGACAGCATACGAGGGAAAATGTGTAATACTCAAAACAAATAGCTCGGGAAAGGTTCTACAAAGCCTCCTATGCCGCTTAAGAGTATCTGTGAAAACCAAAATGAGTAAAGAGCGTTTGTCTTCTCTGCTTTGCTGATCAGTGCGGTATGTATCACTGCACACAGCCTGACCAAACCAAATGCTCGTAACTTTTCCACAGTAACCCTAAGAATTTTGAAAGGTTACACACACACTCGTCCCCTTGGTTTTAAGAATACCAATATTGGTTTCTCTCTCTCTCTCTCTCTCTCTCTCTCTCTCTCTCTCTCTCTCTCTCTCTCTCTCTCTCTCTCAGCTGAAGGAAGTACAATGATGATCCGAAAATGAGAGAATTTCTGACCAGAAGGGGAACCACAAGGTAACGGAAATGAGAAAGGAGAGGACAAACAGGGGAAAGATGGGTATGAAGAGAGAGCACAGACTTTATGACCTCAACAAGACTATCTGGCCTAAACAGTGGTACCAGTAATAATACAATAGTTTATGCAGTCTTTATATGCCAGTCACAGATATAGATATAAGACAAGGATAGTACCGTACAGCAAAAGGCTCTCTCTTTCACCTCCCAGATTCCCTGTAATACGCCGCCAGTAATATAATTAATATGCATAAATAGACAAATAATGAAAATAAGAGAAAAACAGTACAGTGCAGCATAGGAAATCCTGATGGAAATTTCAGAGAGTAAGAGAGAGAGAGAGAGAGAGAGAGAGAGAGAGAGAGAGGTAGTGCCTGGGTGTTACATATTAACCAGGTCATTAGCCTGATTAATCCTGGACCTTCTGGATCATTTGCTTATGAGTCTGGATCCTCGGCTCACTGATGGGGAGCGGGGAGGGAGAGGTAGAGGAGAAAATGATGCTGGGGGGGGGGGAGAGGGTAGGAAGGAGGGAGGAATGGTTGGAGAAGATATACAATGAGGAGGAGGCAGAGGGAGTAGATGAAGGAAGGAGGATGAAGGCAGGGGAGAGGTAGAGTGGTGGAGGAAGGACAGAACGGTGAGGGAGGGGAAGAGGGTGTGGAGAGGAAGAAGAGTTGAAAGTGGTGAGGGAGGAGGAGATAATGGAGGTGGGAGAGAGGGGAAATAATCGAGGAGGGGGAAAGGTGAGATAAGGAAGGAGGGGGAGGAAAAGTAATAGAGGAGGGGGAGAGGGGAAATAATGGTGGAGGGGAGAGGGGAGATAATAGAGAAGGGGAGATTATGGAGGAGAGAACAGGGAGATAACGGAGAAGGGGGAGAGGGGAAAATTTACTGTAATGGAGGAAGGGAACAAGGGAGACAAAGGAGGAGAGGGAGAGGGGAGATAATGGAGGAGAGAGAGGGAGGAGATAATGGAGGATGGGAGAGAGGAGACAAAGGAGGAAGGGGGAGTGGGGAGAATGGTGGGGAAGTGAGAATGAGGGAAAGTCTGGAGAAGCATAAGGAGTAGGAGGGGTGACTATTTTCGCCATGTTACTGGCCATATTTAAAGCCACTAAGTTAGTATAAACAAATTGCCGGTTGTCTGCAGGGCATTTGGTTACCACAGGAAGGTTGCTTCGTTTAGATTAAGTTAGATAGGCTGGGTTATTTGCAAAACATTTTAACTGCAGCACAAATCACTATCAAAATGGAATAAATCACACTATACGCCACAAGGAAAACTTAGATTTGATGTAAAAAATTGTTGTTTGTGTGAAACTGCAACTTGATCGAGAAGGGCATGTTCTCGGACTAAGCAACCATCCACATATCCGGGAAAGTGAACTAACAAAACGTGCTAATTTAATGATCAGAAGAATCTCATGCAGCACTGGAACACGTAAACAATCCAAAAGTTAATGCCTGGTGTCTTGTTACGTGATCCTGTGATTGGATAAGTAAACCTCTGCCAATTATCTGAATATATTTAATAATTATATTGATCCAATATTAGAGGAACTAAGTTTCGGCCTGAAGTATATTTATAGCAAGATGGTGCACTGCCACATCAAAATCTGTTGGTACCACCCCTGATGCAAACTACAAAGTCCCCTGGATTGGCCGTGGAGGATCCATCTCCTGGCCAGTCACATTCAGTACTGGTGAGTTGATATTTACGATGGGTGTTGTGGAATTTCAGTAAAGCCCGCTATAAGGATATTCCAAATAATCAAACTGTTCCTTGCTCCTGCATGAAATGAAACTCGCATTCTCTCGAACATTAGATCAATTCGTCTCTTTCTCGTACTTTTCCTCATTCCTTCTCTCCCCTTCAGGCTCTATCTTACCGTTTCTCTTCTCCCTTAACTCCCCACCTCTTGCTCGCTCAGTCTCACCCCACCCTTTCCTTTCTCCCTCCCTACCCCTTTTTTCTCATTTCCTCCCAGTTAGTTTCCCTCCCTCCCGCTTCTCTCCGTCGTGTGGGCCTGTGAGCGAGTCCCGTGCACAAATTCCCGCCGGCTGGCCACCAAAGGACTCGGTAATTATGTCTCAAATACTTGTCAAACGCATCAAAGGCTCCCACGACGCTGCGTTATCATCAAAGGCCTGCAGGTAAAGAGCGCATCTCTCCCTGAATGGATTACGAGGGGTCTTAATGGTCATGCTCTGTGCGGGATACGATGCGGCTGCGATGGGAATGTGGCCCCGGGGATGATACAATGTGAGTCGGATTTCCCCCAAATCATATCAGTGCCTGTTTGCCAAATATCCGTGTAACATTAAACGCCTACTTGTTTCCCTAAATGCCTGAACGTCTGACTTTAGTCGCAGATGAGTAATGTTGCCAGTAATGCAGATTAGCAGTCAAGGGCGTCTGTTAGAAAAATGTTCGTGGTGTATTGTAACGTCAGGTAAACGTAACATGAACACCTTTTGCTGAAGATGTACAAATGACTGCCTAATGTTGCCCCCTTTTCATGTACCGTTCTATATATCTTCCCTAATTCTTAAAAATCCAGCAAGAATTTTAATGTTTTAACTCACCGATATTAGTCACTGGAGTTCCAAATAACCCATGGAAAAATTACAGGGTGTTACTGGTAGGCTGTGTCTTCAGATGTGACTGGCCAAGAGATGGATCCACGATGGCCAATTCAGGAGACTTTGTAGTTCGTATTAGGGGTCGTACCAGCAGACTTTAACGTGGCAGTGCGCCATCTTGCTCTAAAAATACTTTA
Organism: Coenobita brevimanus; assembly: GCF_032717465.1. NCBI lineage: Eukaryota > Metazoa > Arthropoda > Malacostraca > Decapoda > Coenobitidae > Coenobita > Coenobita brevimanus. The sequence goes on from NC_136954.1 coordinate 17,131,766, forward strand.
GGTTCAAACTTAGTTCATGTAATGTTAGATTATAATAATAGTCAAATATAATAAGACAGTTGGCAGATGTTTACTGTTTGCTTAGTAAAGAAAAAGTATCCATTGCACCCAGGATCACGTAACAAGCCACTTTGGATTGTCCACGTGTTTCAGTGCTGCATGAGGTTCTACTGACCCCTAAATTGGCATGTTTTGTTTGTTCACTTTCCTGAATATGTGGATGGCTGCTTAGTCGAGAACATGTCCTTCTCGATCAGGTTGTAGTTTCACACAAACAGAGATTTTCTATATCACAATTAAGTTTTCCTTGTAGCGTATAGTGTGATTTATTCGATTTTGATAGTGATTTTTGTTTCAGTTTAATCGTTTTACAGTCAGCCTAGCCCAAAATAACCCAGCCTCATCTTGCCAAAGCTGAACGGAGCAGCCTTCCTGTGGTATCCATATTTCCTACACAAATCCAGCAACTTGTTCATACTAACATTGAGGCTTTAAATATAGCCAGTAATGTAGCGAAAAGTCACCCCTTCTACTCCTCATGTTTTTTTTAGACCTTCCCTCATTCGCACTTCCCCACCATTCTCTCCTCTCCTCTCTCTTCTCCTCCATTAGCTCCCCTCTACCCCTTCTCCATTATCCTCCCTCTCCTCTCTATTATCTCCCTTCTCCCTCCTCCATTATCTCCCCTTTACCCCTTCTCCATTATCTCCCCTCTCGCCCTCCACCCTCACCGTTTTCACCCCTTCCCCTGCACACCCTCTTCCCCTCCCTCAGCGTCCTGTCCTCTCTCCACCACTCTGCCTCTCCCCTACCTTTATCCTACCGCCTTCAACTACTCCCTCTGCCTCCTCCTTATTTTATATTTTGTCCCACCATTCCTCTCTCCTTTCTTCCCTTCCCCCCTCCCCATCAATTTCTCCTCCACCTCTCCCTCCCCGCTCCCCATCATTGAGGCGCGGATCCAGACACCTATGCAAATGATCCAGAAGGTCCGGGATTAATGAAGCTAATGACCTGGTTAATATGTAACACCCAGGCACTACCCCTCTCTCTCTCTCTCTCTGAAATTTCCATCAGGATTCTCTATGCTTCACTGTACTGCTTTTCTCTTATTTTCGTTTTTTATGTATTTATTTATGTATTTATTTATTTATATTACTGGCGGCGTATTACAGGGAATCTGGGAGGTGAAAGAGAGAGCTTTTTGCTGTACGGTACTATCCTTGTCTTATATCTATATCTGTGACTGGCATATAAAGACTGCATAAACTATCGTATTATTACTGGTACTACTATTTAGGCCAGATAGTCTTGTTGAGGTCATAAAGTCTGTGTGGTCTATCCATCTCTCTCTCTCTCTCTCTCTCCCCCCTATTCATTCCCATCTTTCCCCTGTTTGTCCTTTCCTCTCTCATCTCCGGTACTTTGTGATTCCCCTTCTGGTCAGAAATTCTCTCATTTTCAGATCATCAATTCATTTCCTTCAGATGAGAGAGAGAGAGAGAGAGAGAGAGAGAGAGAGAGAGAGAGAGAGACCAATATTGGTATTCTTAAAACCAAGGGGACGAGTGTGTGTGTAACCTTTCAAAATTCTTCGGGTTACTGTGGAAAAGTTACGAGCATTTGGTTTGGTCAGGCTGTGTGCAGTGATACATACCACACTGATCAGCAAGGCAGAGAAGACAAACGCTCTTTACTCATTTTGGTTTTCACAGATACTCTTAAGTGGCATAGGAGGCTTCGTAGCACCATTTCCTGTGCTATTGGTTTTGAGTATTACATATTTTCCCTCGTATGCTGTTTTTAACGTTTTAGTATCGACATATCTTGCGTCACTAACACACAAGAGGATATTAAAGTGTATTGTACCAGATAAACCGCCATGGAAGTGGTGTTACGAAAGATTCTAAAGCCATTTACAACACAATCCTTGGGGAGATGCATCCGTAGTTTGAGGGGGATTTAATCCTTATTCTCGTCGGTTAAGGAAGCTCCCTAGCACCTCTTCCTTAGCGCTTTATTTTTGGATACGGATGGCTATCATTTCGTACGTTATTATGCAGAGTATGGTGATATTAGAATGATTTCAGTAACACAGAAGAGGACGTTAAGGCGTAATAAGCAAAATAAATAGCTTAAGAAAGAGTGCCAGGGAGTTTCCTTAAACCACGAGAACAGGTGCCTTAGTGTGTGCATAGGTTGTCTCTTTTAATTATTCTGTCAAGGCGTAATATGCTGCTGAGCATTCTTAATTAGCAAAGAGATTTTTGAAGATAACGGCCGTATGCTTCTCTCTCGCTCTCTCTCTCTTTCTCTCTCTCAATCCTTTTTTCTTTCTTTCCCCTCCTCCTTCCTGTGAGGTGACATCTGGAGTGGCTCTTTAATATCCGGGGTGGAGAGAGAGAGAGAGAGAGAGAGAGAGAGAGAGAGAGAGAGTCGGGTATGTATATTTGAGGAAGGGCAAGTGAGATGGTTATAATTGTGTGTGTGTGTGTGTGTGTGTGTGTGTGTGTGTGTGTGTGTGTGTGAAATTCTAAATCTTCATGAATATAAGATGATAATGACATAAACAAGAGACAGAATAACCTTACCTCATCGGTTATGGAAGCTCTTTAACAATTCTTCCTTACCAGTTCTATTGCTGCATATGAAGAGATAATATTTTCTTACATGTTATTAATTCAGTCTGTGTAAATATTAGAAACATAACGACAGTCTAAAAAAGAATACTAAGGCGTAGAAAGCAAAATAAATCTCTAAAGAAGAGGTGCTAATTCTTCCATCCTGGTGTGGCTAAGATTTTCGTCCTTTTGCATATTAATTCACATACGAGTTAACTTTTTTTTTTTTTTGTAGCATTTCCTTGTGACCAGCATGCTATTTTGATGTTAATCTATTGTTACAAGTCAGGTGAGAGATAGCAATTTTTAGCCAAGTTAAAAAAAAAAAAAAAAGGCCCTCTAACCTAGCGAGAATGTGTCCTTGAGGTGAGATGGTCAGGAGGCGAAATGGGCCAAATCAAGAAGCATCGTATCACCTATTCATTATCTTGGCAGCATTTTTTATTTTCTTCGTCAGTTTGTGTAAGCGCTCTAAACCATCATAGCAACTGACTGTGGTAAAACGTAGGTATTCGTGTGTGTGTGTGTGTGTGTGTGTGTAAATTCGGAAATTTGGTGTAACTGGATGGAGCATACTAACTGATAAATAAATAAATGACGGAAGTTGGAGAGAACATTGGGTAAACATACGCTATATTTGAAGCAGTAGAAGCACCTTACCAAACCAGTTTTTCTTCTTCCTGATGGTCTGTTATATTTTTTGATAATTGTTGTGGTGGTAATTAAATGTTTCATGCGATGTCTGTTTCTCCGCTGTTATTAGCCATGTTCCACGGTGTCAGCTCGTTTGACTCGTCAAAGTAATGGAGGAAGGGACTGTCCTATGTGTTTAACTAAACCTAACCTAACATAGCTTAACTGTACCTGATAATTTAATCAAACCTAACCTAACCTAACCGGACCTAACCTAACCTAACCTAGCATCCAGTCGGGAAGTTGAGAAACGAAAACCACCTTTGACTCCCATGAATAAGACAATCGTAGGTAGCCTACGGGAGCGTAATAATAAAAAGTGGGACATTTTTCTGCAGGAAAAGATAAATGATAAAAAGTGGGAAATTATTCGGCAAGAAAAAATAAATTATCACCCAGAAAACAGTCAGAGAAATACAGAAAACAAACTGGAAGAATATGATTTGACTTGGTAAGGTCCTTCTACTGCTTCAAGTAAAGCGTAAGTTTACCGAATATTGTCCTGCAGTGGATCGTATGATTGATGATGATGACGCATCTTGTTAAGAAAAAGCATGGTGAATCGCATCGACATAAGTATCACGTAATCGTACGAGTGTAGAGATTCTGCCTTCACTAGCAGCACGAGTAGCACTCAATTAAATATATAGAAACTCAGCGAAGGCTCTTATTGGTTGGGTCCCATGACGTCACGCCTAAGCTTCCTCAACCTGATGTTTACTTATGCGCCTGCTTCCTAGCTGGGTGCATGGCGCTGTTGCTTAGTTTTATTTCCTTTGTGGTGCTTTATCAACGACCTGAGTGTGTGCTTCTAGACGAGACGTTAGGGCAATAACTGTGGGTAATGAAAGAACAAGCAGGAAGGAGTGAACCATGATATCAGACAGTGGGACGAGGTAAGTGATTATTTTCCATCTCCAGTGATACCCGCAGCGTCTGTAGGATTATATTAGCCGATCACTGATGGCCGTATGCTTAAACACAGATGGAGAGGCACTGCATTGGTCCCTACTTTACACAGTAAGGAAAGCACAAGCAAGCCCTCAGTTTTTACATGGTATGCTGTGACAGCATTAAGGGAAAAGGGGTGGTTGGTAGTCCTGCGTAGTTGGTATGTCGGAAGGTCCGCTCCCAAGGGAGTCACCGAACAATTCATTACGATGTCCATCAACAACAAAACAAAACTTTTCCTTTTTTATTTTAATGTTAAAGCACTTGTTTTATGTATACTGTATATACTTTTACAGTAATAAACTTTTCCGTCAGTATTTATGTTGTATATATGATAACTAGCGCTGTGGTTATAAGAATTAGGTAATCGGGAGACGTAGGACCACACACACACACACACACAAACAATACCCTAACTAGTGACTTAATAAAGGTGCACTGAAGTGTGTTTTCGAGTAGGAAGAGGATCCACCAATAAACAAGGAAAATGATTGCGTAAAGGATTAGGTTAGCATAAATTTTGTTAGGTTGGCAAAAAATTGGTTAGGTTTGCACGAAATAGGTTAGGATAAATAAGGTTGGGTTGAAGTAGGAAAATTTTTTAGGTTTGGGTAAATGGGCACATCATGATAAAAGGTAAATTGCTTAAAAATGGCGTTGTAAGATGGCGTCCGTCTGACTTCGCGCACACGTTAGGATAAGTTTGGTTAGGTTAGCCAAAAATAGGGTAGGTAAGGGTAGGATGAATAAGATTGGCTTGTTACGAAAATTTAGGTTAGGTTTGGATAAGTAGGCCATGATAAAGGTAATTTTGCATATAGATATCGTTCTAATATGGCGTCCGTCTGTCTTCATGGACTGCAAGATAGTGTCCGTGAATAAACTGCTTTCTTAGGTTCTTTTTACTATATATATATATATATATATATATATATTGACACAAAAACGCAATTGGTGAATACTTGAACGGTAAAGAAAAAGTGAGAAAACTGCAAAATAAGGCGGTCCCGTCTCCTCAAGGATTACCAAGAATTATGAATAGGATGCTGCTCGTATTTTTTTTTAAATTTTATTAGAAAAAATATATATATAGTTTGCAGTGCCTGAGATATGGTGGCGTCACGACGCTTCATAGTTTGGCGTATGTGCTAAAGATAGTAACTCTGTTATATGAGACAACATGTACTTTATTTTATTCCCTGTAGCATTGACTGAACGTCCGATATTCATTTAAGTCACTCGGATAATGTGTAAATGTGGTTTAAGCATGTCAGTTTGAGGATCTTACTATTGTCGACTGTGGAAAAAAAAAAAAAAAAATAGTGCATGTCACCACAAGCGCAGCTTAGGGCCTGACTTGCCCTTGACCTGTTACTCCTTAAGGTATAGCCCGCGGGTATTAATAACAAACAATTTAGTTGCAGTGTATACTTGCATTGTATTTTTAGCATGTTATGATGTTGTCTACAAACTATTTACATTGTTTTCTGCATGCACAGAGCTACTTTATTACGAATAATTAAATATAGGATTTGTAAAAGTCATAGCATACTTCCCCTTCAAAAAAAATTGGAACAACCCTTACAGAGAGAGTGAAATCTTTCTCTACTTAAACTTTTGGCATACCATTTTGATGTAGGGTCCTTGGGAAAGGCCCCACAGCTTTAAGCATACGACCGTGTGTTAACCTCGAAGTTTATTTTATCTCGGTGTTTACCTACTTTGGTACTTCGTGTCGTGAAAAGGGGTGAAGAATGACGTATGGGTGATATACAGTGCAGTGTATTAAATATGCGACGCAGTCAAACACCATGAAGCGTGTGTTGTTTGTGTGTGGGGGGAGGGGGTCACACTGAGGGTGACCTCTCAACATGTGTGATGGAAATGGCTTAGTATATTTACCGGCATTTTATTAATTTCATACAATCCTTGAGCTCAGTGACCGACAAAATGTCTGCACTCCTGGGTAATTAGAAAAAAAAAAAAAGACATTTGCAAGAGGAGAATAAGGATGAACAGATGAGTGGTTGATAAAGCTGAGAAGAGCCGAGGGAGGGTTTATAGGCACTGACTCTTACGCGAAACCTTTCATCGACAAAAAGAAAGGAAACGAAGCACCGGGTGTGCTTAGCTGAACTAAGAGTGTGGATCTTTGGCGGAACCCTGTCTCGTTTTCTCTTGTTGATCGTAAATTATGTTTTGAGCAAGTGTGTTCGTGCTCGAGTGGAGGTGGAGGAAGGGAGAGTGAGAGGGGAGTAAGTGGAGGAAATGGGGGTGCTGAAAGGAGAAAGGTGGCAGGTAGAAACATCGCCAGCTTAAGATATTGGTAATATACATGGTAAATGTATGGTTCAAGCAGTAGAAAGACCTTACTTGTTCAGTTCCTATTCCTCCAATTTGCTTTCTGTTTTTTTCTGAATATTTTCACGGCGGTAAACAGTTTTCTTTTTATTTCCCTTCCCCCCCCCACACCCTTTGTCATAATGTTCCTTATGCCTCACCGATGTTTGTTTGTCCTCAGGCGTACCTGTAATGGGAGAGACGTACTAATACCTATTTAAACCCACCCAGATTCATTATCTTTTGTAATACTTTTTCTGCCTTTTTTGTTTATTTTTATGGGCATAAATAATGTGTACTGTTGATATTGTTTCTCTATTGATCTTGACGTTTTATTTCACGGGCGTTATGGCGAACTTATTAACACTTACTAGAATAGGTTAGGCTAGGTTAAACTGTAGGGCTAGGTTAGATCAGGTTAGATTAAAATGTGTGGAAGAGGTACTAAAAGGCGACTGGGACGACAACAACAATTTTGGTAGATTTGGGTATGTTGAAATAAATGTTTGCCATTACATTCGAAGAACAGTTGACAGAGCAGAAGGAACATGGCTAAAAATAATAGGGAAAGAACTTTAACGTGAAACGTTTATTTACCACCCCCAAAATTATAATAATAAGGAAAAAGAGTATGAGAGAGAAACTAATTTGGTAAGGTGCTTCTGAAGGTTAAAGTAAAAGGTATGTTTAATCACGTTAGCTGTCTGGATATTCGGCCTGAACAGTCTTAGCGACTGTAACTAAGGCAGAACGATATTAATAAAGGGGTCTCCTCATGATGCTGCGTGCTCAGTATGTGCAGAACAGATGGTGACGGTCATGGATGTATGCATGTGTGCCTGTCCCAGAACGCATGCGCCAACTGTTTCCTTACTTCCGTTGTGCCGAGACCTCCCATCTCCCTAGCGCATTAAATGTGTGCATTGTTTTTTAAAGCTTTACCTAAAGTTTGCTTGCATTACAATGAACATGTTGCTTAGGTATCGGTACAGATTTCGGATAGCGCGTGCTGTTATGCATTCAGCCAAGGGTCGAGGGATTTACGATAGGAATGCCTTTAACACTTGATTCACCTACCTGCGTAGCTTATCGTGTTTTCGTTTTCCATTCTGTCTATCTATCTGTCTGTATCTATCTATCTATCTATCTGTACATACATACATACATATATATATATATATATATATATATATATATATATATATATATATATATATATATATATATATATATATATGTATATATAGGGGGATGAATATAGTTTTGAGAGTTGCTTGAGGAGGTAGATTGTTTTAAATATCTAGGGTCACATGTTGCTGTGGATGGAAGAATAGATGCAGAAGAGAAGTTTAGAATAAATGAAGTAGGAAAGGTGCTGGGAGGAATGAAAAAAATGTTTAAATGTCGTTCGCTTAGAATGGATGTAAAGAGAAGGCTGTATGAGGGTGTTGTGGTACCGACTGCGTTATATGGGGCTGAAACATGGAATATGGGTGTAGTAGAGAGGAAAAGTTTGAATGTAATGGAGATGAGGTGTCTGAGGAGTATGTGTGGAGTGACGCGTATGGATCGGGTGCGAAATGATGAAGTGCGAAGGAGAACTGGAGTTGTTCGGGAGATGGCTGGTAGAGTTGAGCAGAGGGTGTTGCGATGGTTTGGGCATATGGGGAGAATGGATAATGAGCGATGGGTGAAAAAGATAACTAGGTCTGATGTGAGAGGTGTAAGGCTGAGAGGAAGACCACGAATAGGATGGATGGACAGTGTGAAGAGAGCGTTGGATGCGAGAGGGATGTCTGTTGAGCAAGGAAGAGTGGCTGTGCGTGACAGAAATAAATGGAGAGAAATTGTGAATGAATAAGTGATGACCCAGCCCTGAGGGGATATTCTCCCGCATTTGGTTTGATCAGCTAGTTAGGTCAGGTGCGGGTAAGGGGATGGGTCTGTTATGATGTGGCAGGGGTAAACCAGTTCTGCTGTCGGGCCCTGCTGCTGATGTCACTGATTGCATTGCGCAGTTGACCCTTGTGCGGTGTGGTGCGGTGAGGATCTGTCCGTTCTCCCCTTTGGGGCTAAGATGCGAATGAATGTGTTTGAATGGATGAGTAAATGGGGAGTGTGTCGTCCTGTCTCGGCTACCTCCCTTTCCTTGGGGAAGCAGCCTTGGTATATAGATATATATATATATATATATATATATATATATATATATATATATATATATATATATATATATATATATGTACTAACACCAAAAGAAATGGTACCCGGTAATAATTAAATTTACATACATATGATTAAAGGACGTAGAGGGATAAGGTAGGCAGGTATATGACTGAGGATGGTGTGGGCAGGAGGAAGGGCATCCAGACTGCGGAGGACAGAGTTGCATGGCGATTTGTTCGTGATCCGTAAGAGAATGGAGTCTGGTTGCAGATAGATAGCTAAACAGATATTCTTAATTCATAGGAATCGTAAGCATGACCAAATCACCCTTTCTACCCATTATCTTTCCTCCCTCGTTTCTGCCTCGTCAGCCAACAGTGAAAGCGCAAATAAGTGAGCAACTTTTTGCATACATCTTTAGACGTCAAATAGAGAACGGCTATTGTTTTTGTGGCGTATTTTAAAAGGATGCTGTTCAGCTTAGGAGAGGCCTCTGGTAGTCAAAAAGTTCTTGAAGGCCATAGCTAAGCCGTTCAGTTTGAAAAGTATATCTCAAGGTGAATAAAATTATCAGGAAGTAGTAAGTATATGGTAAAAATAATACGTCAGCGGATTCAAGGAGTTAAAATTTCATGGGCCGGCCTACAACATCGATATTACGAAGGACGTATAGGAAACTATTATTTTATCATTTTTTGGTGGCATGAGAACCTTACTAGCACTTCCTCAGTAGTTTACTCTGTGACCGTAACATGTGTCTGCTCTTCTGACACCGTAACATGTGCTCTCCCCTAATGACACCGTAACATGTGCTCTCCCTTTTTGACACCGTAACATGTGCTCTTCTCGTATGACACCGTAACATGTGCTCTCCCTTTTTGACACCGTAACATGTGCTCTCCCCTAATGACACCGCAACATGTGCTCTCCCTTTTTGACACCGTAACATGTGTCTACTCTTCTGACACCGTAACATGTGCTCTCCCCTAATGACACCGTAACATGTGCTCTCCCTTTTTGACACCGTAACATGTGCTCTTCCCGTATGACACCGTAACATGTGCTCTCCCCTAATGACACCGCAACATGTGCTCTCCCTTTTTGACACCGTAACATGTGCTCTTCCCGTATGACACCGTAACATGTGCTCTCCCTTTTTGAGACCGTAACATGTGCTCTCCCCGTATGACACCGTAACATGTGCTTTCCCCTTATGACACCGTAACATGTGCTCCCCTCTTATGACACCGTAATATGTGCTCCCCTCTTATGACACCGTAATATGTGCTTCCCTCTTATGACACCGTAACACCTGCTCTCCTTTTATAACACCGTAACATGTGCATTCCCCTTATGACACCGTAACATGTGTTCTCCCCTTATGACACCATAACATGTGCTCCTATGACACCGTAACATTTACTCTCCGCTTAGGACACTGTAAGATGTGCCCTTGTATTTTATTTATTGTACCTTGTTTTAATCTCGACATTTTCGTCAGTAACAAACACCCTGACTACGGTATATCCATCCCTACAACTCATCACAACGACCATCACGTCTCTTCTCACCACACCCACAACATTCACATAGATGTTGTTATTGCTGATGATCATACTATACACCATAGCCCATCTGAACATGAACCTGGTGGACTGTGCGGTGGAGTTGCCCTTGTCCTGCCGTCCACCATCTCCTTTCAAAAAACCGAGTGGGAGATGAAGGACGTTTGTATAACCAGGCAGCGAAGTGTTCCTGCTATATCGGTTCAGGCACGTGAAGCCGTCCCTCTCCACCACACTGAGGAGTAATATGCAACATAAATCGCTAAGGTAGAGGGGAAATCCTAGACTAAATCCTTGCCTGCCTACCTACCCCGCCCATTTTCACATAGAATGCTTATCTTCTCGGGTTCCTTCACCCAACAAATCCTAGCCCGTCAAGCCCATTAGCCATTTTTAAAACCCTCCACCTCCTTCCTATCCCAGTTCATGTATCCACGTATACATTAATTCCTCTGTTTATCAGTCAACCCTTTTATCCGCCCTGCTGTCCATAGACCGGTGGCCTCATCCATTTATCCAACAACCTGTCCATCCACCTATGTGTTTTTTCACCCAATTATCCATGCATTAATCCATCTATCCATCAGCAAAGTCATGCCTTTATCAGTGCATCCATTTCTTTGTCCATTATCCATCTATCCGTCCATTTCTCTGTCCATCTGTCCACATATTCATCCGTTTATCTATCCACCCATCTATCTATCCATTTATCCAGTCATTTGCCACCCATCAAGTATAACACAAAACAAACAACCTGTCGAAGCGTCAGTCTGGGGTTCTGGTGGTGCTCTAAGCTGGTGATTATTTCAGGATTACGTATCGACACGAGCCGAGTTGCCACGGTGCTAGTGAGGTCTTGGGCTGGCGTGGGTGTGGTGGTTGTGGTGATGAGGGTGGTGGTTGTCGTTGTGGTGAGTTGTAGGGAGGGATGTGGTTAGGGTGGTGGTTGTGGTGGATGTGGCAGTAGTGAGGGTAGTGACTGTCGTTGTGATGTAAAGGGAGGAATATGGTAAGGGTGTTGGTTGTGATGGATGTGACTGTGTTGAAGGTGATGATGGTTGTAGTGGTTGTAATGGTTTGTAGGGACAGTTGTGGTGAGTGTGATGGGGTAGATGTGGTGGTGGCAAGGATGGTGATGGGGATGGCGCCGTTGTGATAGCTTGTAGAGACGGTTATGGTGGTGATGGTGATGGTTGTTGTGATGGTGATTTTTTTTTAGGGATAGCTGTGGTGAGCATGATGCTGGCAGCCGTGAATATGATTGTGGTGAGTGTGGTGGTGGTGATAATTTGTAGGGATGGATTAGCTGAGAATGGTGGTGGCAGTATATGTGATTATGTTTTGTACACTGGAAAAATAATCCAATATATTACCAATATGCCGGGAATCGAACCCTGGACTCTTAGGTGAGAGCCAGGCAGCATGCCACTACACCACGACTAGGTAAAAGTTATCTCACATTGTCACTAGCTTGTAACCAATGTCCCTCCGCCCCCACTGTGGGCCTGAAGAGGATGAGATAACCCCCTGGCACTTGGGCAAGTAGATGCTTTTTAAATCTATCCCAAGCACGTACGGCAAGTCAGAATGAAGAAAGAAACCTGTTTAGTACACAGGAAAAATCATCCAATATATTACCAACATGCCGGGAATCGAAGCCGGGACTCTCAGGCGAGAGCCAGGCAGCATACCAGTACACCACGACCATGTTAAAGTTATCTCACATTGTCACTATCTTGTAACCAATGCTGCCTGGCTCTCACCTGAGAGTCCCGGGTTCGATTCCCGGCATATTGGTAATATACTGTATTGGATGGATTTGTGATTATGGTTTTGGTAGAGTAATGGTGGTGGTGGTCAATGTAGTTGTGATAATAGCGGATTAATGGTTGTTGTGGTTTCAGGATGGGGGAGGTGTGGGGATGATGGCTGTGATTGTAGTATGGAGGGTAGTGGTGACGGTTGTGGTGGGAGGAGGTGGTGGTCGTCGTGGTGAGAGGCGGTGGTAGTGGTTGTGATGAGAGGTAGTGGTGGTGGTAGTTGCGGCTGTGGTAACAGGTGATGGTTGTGTTGTAGGTGATGGTTGTGGTGGTGGTGATGGTTGTCGTGGTTGTAGTGTGGGGGAGGGGGGTTGTTGTAATGAAAGTTGTTGATGTTTTTTAACCCCGATCATGCCTGGCCTAGCAGACATGTCGACCGAAAATAACGAACTGTCCCTATAGCATCGTCCTATAGGTTCCCTACACTACATGTATTGATGTGTTTGTGTCTTAGTGTGGTAATGCTGTGCAGTGCTCTTATATGTATGTTATGTTGTGTGGGCCTATTCTATGAGCGTTAAGGTAACTGTGATCGCACCCAACCCTATCTAAGGAAGGTTGGGTAATCTGCCCTAAGCCTAGCCAGGTGAACTCGATTAGCTCTGTTTAAGGATACCTCTGATGGGTGGATATCTGGAGGGGGACTTGTAGTATACTGATCTGATCGAGATGTTGTATTGCCCTGCACATGAAATGAGTGTATAGGTGTTTCTTCACCGGTAAGTGTTGGATTGTCTGGAGGTGAGATGTTATTGAAGAGAGGCTGGTAATGTTTGTGTAGTGATTGTATTATGACTAGTTATGAAATGCCCCCCCCCCTCTCTCTCTCTCTCTCTCTCCTACCGTATATCCAGGCAAGAGTTAATATCTGACGTGTAATTAAGTTTCATATCAGAAAAATTCAGAAGGTGAGAAATACTGAAAACTTTGTAATGATAAAAATGTCAGTCTACAGCACCAGCTGTTTTTAATTAAAGTCATGACAGCGCCCAAGCCTCTTTTTTATCAGTTTTTGTTCAGGAATATTGAGTTTTTGTTCACGTTTATTGTTATCGTACTTTTTCATCCGCCCCTTCCCAGAGAGAGAGAGAGAGAGAGTGTGTCTGACCGCCGACATGACTGGGACAACCTTTTTTTTTTTTTTTTTTTTTTTTTTTACTTGGTCAAGATTTTCGTCCATTTTTTTCAGATTATTCTAGGTAAATAAATGGCAGAAGGAGACAGTGTTATGGCGTTATATCCTTTCCATGGCACTTCTTCATGACTGGCATCATAGTCTCGTATTAATATATTGTTACAGCGCAGAATTCAAGATGGAGAGATGGCAATTTTAGGCCAAGTGAGAGTGAAAAGGGTATAGTTGATCCCTTTACTATACAGAGAATATATTGATTAAAGCATAATATTGCCATCCCAACCTATCCCGCGTCTCTCTCTCTCTCTCTCTCTCTCTCTCTCTCTCTCTCTCTCTCTCTCTCTCTCAAGTCCACCGTTGTGCGACTCTTGGTAACTTCATCTGTGGGTAACTTTGCCTGAATTTCAGCGAGAGAAAAGATCCACAAGAGTTCACTCGTATTTACTTTCACATCAGCGACTGCCGTTGGAAGAGTGTGTATTGGACCAAAGTCTACTATAAAATCAAATTCGTCTTCCCGGTGGAAAGAAAACGAACTACGGGTGACTCTCTCTCTCTCTCTCTCTCTCTCTCTCTCTCTCTCTCCCCATGTATGTGTCATTGTACCTGCTTGATCACATGTACTCCTCCTGCCTTGCCTTCAGCGACAGCGTTCCTAGGAGTGTTCGGGCTTGTACTGTATGGTAAATAAAGAATGAAAATTAAAGTATAAAAATAACTAAATAAATAAAAATAAATAAAGGAGCCCTGACCATTCCAGGTTAGCCCATCAGTTAAGCTCAGGCCATTGTCTCCCGCCGAACCACGAAATCGGACTGGAAAATTGTTTATCCTTAATGAATACTACTACAGCATTCATGGCGGAATTACTATGTCTGAATAGTATAGCCACATTCATGGTTTACTCTCTCACAATATACATGGAAATGACATGGGAATACTCAGGAAAAAAGGAAGACGAAAAAGTAGATAGCACTTTATACCGATTGCGTCCTAATACAACGGGGTTATTGTTATTATTATTATTATTATTATTATTATTATTATTACCGTATTATTATTATTATTATTGTTTGACGTTTCCTGTACACCAGGAGACCATTTACTACGCTGGGTGGTAACCATATAACCAAATTTTGGCTCCTGGTGGTTTAGTGGGTAATAAAGGTGCTCCAATCGGATTGAGCCGGTGAAGGTTTATATCCAAGGGATGGTTGGGGTTTATTGCTCATGTAATGCCACTCAGGGATGAGTGAGGCTGGTCACTCTCATCTTAAATGCCAGGACAAACTTTCCTAGCCCCTGGCTCCTACGCTTCTCATGGGGCAACGTAGGATTTCATGATGGATGGATGGATGGATGGATGGACATCTCTTACAAACTGGAGATGATTTTATTCAGCTTAGGGAGGACTTAATAAAGGAGTTACTGAAGGCTTTATCACCCCCCCCCCCCAGCTTGAAAATTTCCTCTAAGCGAACAAAATGAAAGAAAGAAAAAACACTTGAAGATAAGAATAAGCCAAAAGATACTACGGCCGTTATTCTCGTGGGTTAAGAGAGCTTTCCAACACGTTTCCTAAGCGATTTATTTTACTTATTACTTGAACCCTTCGCTCTCCTCTTCTGCGTTACGTTACATAAAGCCATCCAGTATCGCCAACTCTGCCTAAATAACGCAGAGAAAGATATTAACCACCCATATACAAAAATAAATCGCTAAGGAAGAGGTGTTAGGGAGCTTTCTTAACAGAAGAGAATACGAGCCCAGATTTAAGCCATGTTCTCGTGGAATTAGAAGGCTCCCAGTTCTTCTATTATTTCAGTTTTTTATATTCCGTGTTACCCCTTCAGTCCCATGACATCTTTTTCATTTTATTCCTGCAGTTTCCAGATTGCTTCGTTCAGCTTTGGAGACATTGAAATTGAAGTGGTTAGATATAGCATTCATTTACGCTTTATCTCATTCTCCATTCACCACACATCTGTTTCTGCTGCATTCACTATTATGGTATATTTGTCTGTCTGTCTGTCTAAAACACACACACACACACACACACACAAACACACACACACACACAAACACACACACACACACACACACACACACACACACACACACACACACACACACACACACACACACAGTTAGTTAGTTAGTAGTTTATTGACAAAATAAATTTACATACAATATCATATAAAAACAAAAGATTACATTCCTTCATTTTGTCCAAAAGAAATTATCATTTCCTGATAAACTGTAGAGGTAACTTATTTAAATATCTCAAAAACATCAAAAATAAAGCTACACAATTCTCTAACATAAACATCTTCATTTAACAAATCATTAATATTTGCAAACTGTAACATGGAATACCTGCCACGAAGGTGTTCACTTAGCGGGCACTCCACCAACACGTGTCGTTCAGTCTGTACCTGAGTACCATCACATACACACACTCTGTCTTGGCGAGGCGTACGACTCCATCCCCTGTCTCTATTCTCAGACTGTGTGACATCAACCTTAATCTTGAAAATGATTCGCGTTGGTAGTCAGGTATATACACATTGCTCTTATATACGTTATGTACACTCAACAATGGATTAAGGTCTGTCTTATAAGTCATAATCTTTGTTGCTGTGTTTGGTGTATCTATAATAGTCTGTTTGATCCTCTCCAAGGGTTCACTATCAGCTTCTAAGTATATCTCATTATACAGAAATCTATATCCTGGTGTGTTCTCTCGTCTACAGAGATCATATATTGTGTTGAATGGATGATCAATATCTGTATTTTCTAACTTAGATCTTATGAAACTTTTTCTTCTTTTTCTCACTAGTTCTACAACAGGTAGGATACCACTTTCAAGCATACATAAATTAATACTAGTGTTTCTTCTTACTCCCAACAAACACTTCACTAAAGTATTGTATTGTCTCTCTAAACTGTTCATTTTGTTGCTTAGCCATGATTCACAACTATACAGCAGTGCCGAAGTCACTGCCGCGTCAAACACTTTTTTCTTGTATATAAACGGCATCTGCGTATTGGTTGCACAAAATATTGAAAATTTATTTACAACAGCCTCGTTAGCTATCTCATGCATGTTAATCACATCGTTCATCTTGGCAGTCTCAGTGAACCACGCGCCCAGATACAAGTATCTAGGCAATTGGCTGACAGTCACACCTCCTACTCTCAAGTTTTGTCTGTCCGTTTCCTCACCATTGATAACAAAGAATGTTGTTTTCTTTTCATTGATAACCATTCCATAATCATTACAATATTTCAATACAATGTTTAGCTTTTTTTCACACATCTCTCTGTTTGTTGCTAATATTACCGCATCATCCATTAGAAGTAATATATGTAATGCTCCTAAAAAACCGTCCACTGCTATTTCATTTTTTATCATTTTTACCATATGATCAGTATAAAAAACAAAGAGCAAACAGCTGGTCGGGGCCCCCTGGCGAACACCAATAGACGACTCTATTACTGCTGACTTTAAGATGTTTTTTGTACAAGTATACATTGCCATTATTGCCTTCACCATTATTCTTCCACATCCTAAACGTTTTAAACTTTCTATTAATTTATCTCTAGGGACTCGATCATATGCTTTACTGAAGTCTATAAATAGTACATAGAGTTTTCTTTTCTTGTATACCGCATAATCACATAATAGCCTTAAGGTAACAGTTTGCTCAATACACCCTCGCTTTTTCTGGGCACCTGCCTGACATTTGTCTATGTCCCACCATAATCTAAGTCTGTTGAGTATCATATTATCATACAGTTTTGCCAATGTATCCATTACACTTATACCCCGATAGTTATTACACATCATACGGTTACCTGCTTTAAACAAAATTACCAGTTTATTATAACACCAAACAGTTGGATAATACATATTAGTGAACACTACGTTAAAAATCAATAATAAGAACAGTCTCCACGTTACATCGAATACACTCAGCAAAGCTGGACATATTCCTGTATAACTTTTGTTCTTGTTTAAGTCTTTTGTGGCCTGGTCAAGTTCACTCAAAGAAAATGGGTCGTCTAAAACTGGTATATATGGTAGACTTTCAAAATTGTCATTGCCAGTCTCATTTCTTTCAGCATTTTCCACGTTTGGAGGATTTAATAGTTCCTCAAAATGCACCTTAAACTGTTCATCTGTAGGTATTTCCGTATTTTCTATCTGTACATTGCCTTTCCAGTTAATGGACTTCCAAATCAATCTACTATCATTTCCATCAAGTATTCTTTTCCATCTGGGTTGGTTTGTTTCCCACGTGTGGTTTTGAGGTGCGAATCTTACGATGTTTCTACGCGCACACTCTATGATAGTATTACACCCTGCCGTCAGTGCTACATCTACATTTATGACACCACTCACATCTAGCGGAGCATAGGTCCGTAATTCATTCGCCATCTTCTCCATATCTACCTGACTGTGGCATACACTTCTCTGTAATTTGTGTCGCACTGGTTGTTGGTAATACGAGGCACCTAACTGTTCCGACCTTCCCAGGAGTTCCTTGGACGAAGCACACGCTGTTCTGTCTATGTTCAGTGTAACACATAGTGGTGCGTGGTCAGACCCACACACATTCTGTTGTATCACCAACTCTTTAATCAAGGCTAAAGCATTCTGTTTTACAACACACAAATCAATTTCAGAAATCCACTCATCTTTCCTTCTAAATGTTAAATTTCCATCTATGTATTTATTACTACATCTTATGTGATTCACTATCACCATCTTGTTATTATTACACATATTCACAAGTGTTCTTCCGTGATTGTTAATCGTGTGGTCTCTTACTCCTCTATACTCATACTGGTTTCCACTTTCATCTCTGATTCTAGGTTCCCCTACTCATGCATTTAAGTCTCCCATTACCACCGTTTTCTCTGGGCCTACAGTGCGAGCAGCCAACTCACCAAACTGAGAGGCGTGGTAGTAAGGAGAGTCACTTGGAGGAATATATACACCACCTAGTTTCAAATTTGACCACCATGACAACTGTATCCAGATCTGTCCTTCAGCATCCGTATCTATCTTGGAAACGTGCTCCGTTAACCATTGTGTAATGAGCACTACAACACCGCCTCGGTGCTGACCACTCCTAGATACATTTGAAAACACATTAAAACCTGGCACATTCAAATGAAAATACTTTTTAGCTTCTATCAACCAAACAATATCATATCCCATTACAAACTTTAAAGTATTCGGTTCATCTAGTTTATCCTTTAAACCACCAATGTTCCATGAAACCAAACGCAACTCACGAACACTTTCCTTCCACCTAAAAAAAAACTGAGGTGAATATTTATCAATGATTACTCCATCACGAAGCAGAACCCGGTTTTTCCGATCGTAGTTGATATTGGCTCCAATATTTGCAGGTTTCTCTTTTTCTTCTTTTTCTCTCTTCCTGAGGCGAGCGTACTCCTTCCTTACAGCAGGGTGCAGGTCCTTTTTCATGTACACAGTAGCCAGTTGCCCCTGTGCATCTTTCAGATTTCTCGCTGCTTGTAAAACAGCATCTCTTCTCGTTTGGTTCTCCATCTTGACGAGCAGTGGTCTTCTGCGACGCTCGTTGTCCTGTCCCAGTCTCTTCATCTCCCACCTAGCTGGTTCCACTGTGTCGGTGTAAGCAGCAGCTTGCAACACCTTGACTACTTTTTCGTTGTCAGTCTCGCCCATCTCATCTGGGTCTTCAGATAATCCAGTGATCACTAGGTTACATCTCCTCTCCTTGTTATCTAGTGTCTCTAAATACAGCTGTTGGTTAGGGATTATCTTGTAAGCGTTATCAAGACCCTCTGACAAACGCTGGACCTCTTGCTTCAATTGTTTTACCTCAGCTATTTCCTCTCGAATACTTCTCAGTTCATCTAGTAGTACAGAATTAGGTGGATCTTGTCTTCTCTCTGCGTTAAGTAGCATGGTGAGAGCGCCTTTTAATTGTGGATTTGTCATTTTGTTGATGTCATTTGGTGACAATTCACGCACTGCATCAGCATTATCAGCCATTTTGCTACTATCTTATTTCTAGGCGTAAAGGCAAGTGGTAGGTTGTGTATCAGGCCGTTAGGGTTGCTGTTGGGTTGGTTACTAAGGACGCTGCCTGTTGTCAAGGCTAGTGCGCATGCGCAAACAGGAGCTTGGAGGTCAAGGGGGGTGCTACCAAAGCACACTGACTTATAGCCTTAAATTATGACTAAGTCCAAACCCCAGGAAACCTCTACTCCAACACCAACTGGCCTTGGTTTACTCACACACCTCTTGGTCTTGTTTGTGTACCTTCGTGGACTTTCTATTTTCTGCGTATTTGATGTAGAAAGTACGAGCAATTCATCCTGTTGTTTACACCACTGCCACGCCCTCTACACACACACACACAAAAGAAACATTATTCGGGCCCCGGTCTTAAATCCAGCAGCTCTTGATATCATTAGACACAGGAGAAATATAAAGAATAATCCCAGAGCTGGAGGCAGATATGAAGGGCTATTGTGGAGACTTAACCCCTTCAGCACCATGACTTTTTGTGATGTTATTAGTACTACCCGATGCTTTAATTTAACTCAGGCATGATGGTTTATGATGTAGAAACTTGCGGGCGTGTCATGATAACCCTTTTTATTTTCAGAGATTTCACGCTGGGTAAATATCATCATCCTATGATTTCTATCTATCTGTCTATCTATTGCCAGGCGCCATAATCCCGTAAGGGGTGGCCATTTGACTCTGAGTTATTTGTTTTACGGGGAGGGGCACTAAGCTTCCACCAACCCATTTGTTGACACGTAGGGAGCACGTATGGTTTGGTTATATGGTTACCACCCAGCGTTGTAAGTGGTTTCTTTGCTTACAGGAAACCATTTGGCTTGTCACTCAATGTAAAGCCACCTGTAAACTAAAGAAAAGCAATAAGAAGTGACAGGAAAGATGGGAGAAATAGGAAGAGAGGAGGGCAGGCACAGAAAAAGAATGATAAAGGCTAAGGAGGAAGTAGGCAGCACTACATCAAGTGAGTGGATGATGGTCGCCACCTACCACTGTGATTCAACGATATAATAAGAAACTGATTATGCTGTCATCATCATTCTATCATCATCATCATCACTGTCATTGTCATCGTCATCGTCATCACTACTACCGTTATTACAATCATCATCTCCACAGTCACCATTACTACAACCATGACCTTAACACCAACAATAACACGTCTGCCATAAACTTTCCACACCACTTCTTGTTACTTGCATCATAGTTTTGTATTACATACTTGCTACTGCTCCTTGGTAGAAAAAAATAAATACTACGGCTCTTCATCCTTGCCATAGCACTTCTTCGTGACTAGCATTGTATTTTAGTGTTTATCTCTTATTGCAACTCAGCGTTCAAGATATAAGGCAATTTTCAGGCCATGTGGACGAGGAATATTCAACGGATTGAGTAGGAGATTTAAAAATTGAAAATAAAAAATAGTATAAACGTTAGACAAATGTTGTTTTTAATCCGGTGACATATTTTTCTGTTTTGATTTTTCTGATCTTTTAACCTTATTGACTTTTCGAACTGGCAGGGTTAGATACAGCCCCGAGGAGCCCCGGGACTACATGACCAGTATTCTCGTCGGTTAAGGACGCTCCCAAGTGCCTTTCCTTAGATACCGGTATTTATTTTTGGTTATGGCTGGTTAATATCCTTTTGCAAGTTACCTATGCAAAGTGAGGCGATGATAGAATCGTTTGTGTAACACGGAGGAGGACAGTAAGGTGTAATAAGAAAAATGATTCGTTCAGGAAAAAGTTTTAGGGAGTTTCCTTAAACGAAGAGAATGCTGAGGTACTAAGCTGAGTACCTTCGTCTGAGTCTAGTATGTATTAAAGTATACGTCATCGAAGGATATATATATATGTATGTATGTATGTACCGTATGTATAATGTAGACACACACACACACATACACACACACACACACACACACACACACACACACACACACAGGGAGAGAGAGAGAGAGAGAGAGATACTAGCAGGACGAAGACCAAAAGAAACACGTTAAATCATGGTAACCGAGAATTATAGTATATTAAATTGTATCTTTATCTGTCTGCTTCCCTTCGTATGTATATATGTTTGTACATGTCTGTATATTCAGTATGTTTATCTATATTTATCGATCTCTGTTCTCTGTATATACTTCTCTGTATCGATCTGTCTATCCAAATCTTTCTGTCTATCAATCTATTATCTGTATGTATGTGTCTGTCAATATATACATCCACGTACCAATCAGTCTGTCTGTCTATACCTGTCTATCTGTCTATCAGTCTTACTCAGTGGGAATGCTCCATCAACTCTTGGTATACTCCCAGACGCTGAGAAAAACAAAAAAGAAAAATCACTCCTCTAGGGGGCAGACATGACCAGCTATTGTGGAAGCTTAAGAAAATTACCCCTGGATGTTTCACTTAATGAAGACATTCTGAGAGAGAGAGAGAGAGAGAGAGAGAGAGAGAGAGAGAGAGAGAGAGAGAGAGAGAGAGAGAGAGAGAGAGAGAGAGAATAGGTGAGAGACGCAAGGTGAAAATAGATTTTGACATACAGTATCCCGAGGTAGAAGAGGCCAGGAAGTGGAAGAAGGGAGGAGGAAGAGGAATAAGAGGAAGGAGGAGGAAGATGAGGAAGAAGGGAGTAGTAAGATGAGGAAAGGGAAGATTGGGAAGACGAAAGACGGAGGAGGAAGAGGAAAAAGTTGAAGACAGAGGAGAAGATATGAAATAAAGTGTAAAAGAAATGACAAGGAAGAGGAACATAGGAGAAGGATGAGGAAGAGGGAAAATGAGGATGAGGAAGATAGATTGGGGGAGGAGGAGGAGGTGGAAGGGAGGAGGAATATGAAGAGGAGGAGGAGGGGAGAAGGAAGATGATGGGAGAAGGAGGAAGATTAAGAGGGATATGGATGTTGGAGAATGTAGGAAGGAGATGAACATAGAAGGAGGAGGTGGAGGAAGATGAAGGTAAGTGGAGAACGATGAATATGGGAGGAGGAAAGTAAGGAGGGAAGCTAAAGATAGGACGAATACGAAGGAAGTAAGTACAAAGGGCGAAAGCAAATGGCGACAGATCCAATGGTCCTTTCGAGGCTGTTTGTTTTGGAGAAGACTGTAACTAGGATATCTGCTTATGAGTTGAAGATCAGGATAGCAAGGCAAAAAGTCTCCCCCCCCCCCCGCCCCCGCCTGCCAAACCCTCCAGTTGAATTTGGCAGGAAAAGATGAGAAGAACCATCATGCAGGATAGTAAAACTACAGTGCAAATTTCATAAGGAAGTTTGAAAACAAAAATAAAATCAACAGTGTATTAAACTCTAATGGAACTGTGACGTTATTTCATGACAGCGATGGGCTGTTGCTATATTCTCCGTGATATGAGTGAGCGGAAAGTTAATTAGTCATGTTTTCGTATTATTCAACTATTAACCTGTTCAGCTGTGGATTTGAAGCGAGGTACTTATCCAAGACACTTTACATCTTATGATCGCATTGCAGTCTACCACATTCCTTGGCCATTTGTTCCATATATTGGCAACTGTGTAAATGGAGAAGGTATTTTGCGTCATTTGCTTGAAGACATTTGCCGATAATTTCATAACCGTTACGTCTAGAGTAACTGCTCCTTTACCGTGAAGTGCTTATTGACTACCATATTGCCAGGTACACCCGAAAGCACTGATCCCCCCCCCCCATAGTATCCGGAGTCGCGGCCAGTGTCGACCGGGCGATCGAACACCCCTCACCCCCCGCCCCTACCCCAACCGCAGTGTAAACTTGATGGATAATTGTGGAACGGCCAAAGCTGATGATGTTACAGTATGCCAGTATTGCCCATATAGACAATGAGAACCA
The DNA here is from genome assembly GCF_032717465.1 of Coenobita brevimanus. Lineage (NCBI taxonomy): Eukaryota > Metazoa > Arthropoda > Malacostraca > Decapoda > Coenobitidae > Coenobita > Coenobita brevimanus. The sequence continues at coordinate 17,154,996 of NC_136954.1, forward strand.
GTAGGTTTTTTTTTTTTTTTTTTTTTTTTTTTTTCCCTATCGACCATTGAGGCCGGAGTCCCTGGTCATTAAGGCAAAAATACATATATGTATATACATTGACACATATATAAAAGTAGGGGTGAGTATATAAAGGCATTTAATGTGTAATACTGCGCTGGTATCTGTGGATATGAGAAAGGCACGAAAGTGTAAGAAGACCTGCAATGTATTGTTAATTATACTTACGTCCTATATTATAGTGTTACATATAAGTATGGTATATTTAACAACATCTGTTGAAAGATATGATGTCTTTTCACAGCCATTCTCACTCCCACCTCTACCACCCTTCTCTCTGGATTCATGTCTGCACCACACGCCTCTCTTGCCCTCTCGTCCCCCACTCCCACCCTTTGTTAACCAGCATAAACTAATATAATGATGAAATGATCCGTCAGGTATTGATTATATTATATTAGCATACACCTCTGTATTAAGCACCAACAAATCAATAACATACAATATTTCGGTATACCTGCCATTTCATCCTGTTGTAAGCGGTTACATAACTTAAGCACTACAAGTTGGACCTTGTTTTACAAGATTATACGGTTGTTTATCGTTAACACAGGTTATGCGTGGTTTTGGCTGTCCAGTAATTCATATTAACGTGACATTTTAAGCCTTACATTATAAACACGTACCCGTAACATTTATGTTCATGTCATTATTGCGTTACGGAAACTTATCAGGTATCGGCTGTGACCAATAAAAAAACTCTCTTCTTTAACGAAAATATTCCGACCTCTTGTTACAACAGTGACACAGTGTCATTATGTATACGACTGATCCACATTCAGTTGTATACATAATGACATTGGTTCAGTGTCAGGATTTACATTCAGGCTCCTATGACTCATTTTCAGGCTGCTATGACTCACTGTTAGGCTCCTATGACACTGTCAGTTGAATAAAATCGTCTGGCATTAGATGGGATAGGTTTTGGCACAATTCGACCTTGAGGATAAGTGGTTCCCGTAGTAGCATTGTCAGGCTCCTATACTCAGCTGAATATGCTACTCAGATACGCTACTCAAATGTTTCCACCAAGTTTGGTTCAGAGCGGTAAAATTTACTTGAGTTTTGTTCACACACACACACACACACACACACACACACACACACACACACACACACACACACACACACACACACACACACACACACACACACACACACCGAGCCAAGCAATATCTCTCTCTCTCGCAATGGTTAACTATTTCACACCGACACAGCCAGGAGATGTTATTTATAGCTCTGTAGCCCGTTCACAAGTAGAGGTAAGTCTGAAGTCTAGTGGCAGAAAAAAGGTAAAAGAAAAATACGTCGTTGGAATAAAGAGACCACTTGCTGTTTACTAGGATTTCTCTATGCATGCCTTCCACCCCTTAAACCTGAGGACATTAATTCCTCATATTACTGTAATATTCAGACGATTATCAGTATATTAGGACAGGCTGTCAGAAGTAAAGGGGTTAGTTAAGGCCTTCAGTAACTCTGCTACTAGGGGTCCTCCTGACCAAAATAAATTGTTCTCGTATCAGCTGAAATAAAGTGAAAAACACGTCCATGGGCTGAAAAAGAAAACCCTTTGACTACTATGATATTTCTCTGCCAAGTGAAAATCGTCTCATGTTAGTATGGATGAAACAACAAATTCGTCCATAGAAAAACATATAAATGGGATAATATTTAACGCCCCAGTTGTGTCATGGTTGGGATAAGTCTAGTGCTCTGTATCAGCTAAAGTCAAACACATATGGCCTCACATACAGCATGAACCTATTGTGTTAAAAGGTTAATCTGTTTATTAATTATGTAGGTGATTAAGAGTTGCCTCATAATGCTGAGCTTGTGTGATGATCCAGAGAACAGTGTCAGCGTGGAGGAGGGGGGAGGGGAGGGGGACAGGGGGAAAGGGAAGGAAGCAGGAAGAGCGGGTGTGGGGAGAGAGAGGGGTAGGAAGAAGGAAGGGCGAGAGGCAGGGATGGAGAGAGGTAGGAGGGAGGGAGAAATAGGTTGGGAAGAGGCAGGAGACAGGCAGAAATGGGCGTGGTAGAGGCAGGGGACGGACAGAAGTCAGGGTTGGGGATGGAGGAAGAGGCAAGGGAAGGGTCGGATGAGGTAAATGGGAAGGGGCAGAGGGGGAAGAGGCAGGGGTGGGGAAAGAAAGAGGAAAGGGAGAAAGAGGCAAAGGAGAGGGAAGGGAGAAGTAGTATGGAGGAAAAAGGAAGGTAGAGGGAGGAAAAAGGAAGGTAGAGGGAGGGAAATAGGGAGTCAGGGGGGAAGGATGAAGGGGTCAAGGAGTGAAGATGCACGGGGAAGGGAAGGGAGAGGAGGGAGAGGGATGGGGAAGCGGTAGGGGAGAGGGGACGGGAGATGCAGGGGCTTAAAGGCAAATTTTACATTATAGGATATGCCGTTGCTGATTTGAATATTGATAAGTGTCCATTTACCAAATCCCCGCTGCCTATAACCTCTATGTTGTTTGGCACCTCGTCCTAAATCGTACTTGGTTAGCATGAGAAGGTTAATTCTGGTTGTCACTCTCCCTCTTTGTTTTTAAAAGATCAGGTCATGCAGTGGATCATATAAAGACTTATAGAGATGATAGTTATTGACAGTAAAAGACAAAATCATTTCCCCAGTTTTGTCGAACACCATTTTCTACTGGAGAAGCATAGTACAAGATCAGAGTTGAGATGCACTTATGATGAAATACTTCTCGTAACTCAGCTTTGTTTTGGTAGGAAGCACAACGGAGTATTGTAGCCCTCCTGATTTGTTGTTATTCTACAGACAAACTCATCCCATTTACGAGAGGAAAGATATTTAGATACTCTTCCTCTTGTTCTTTTCCTTTCTTTGTCTTTTTCGTTTTTCTTTTTCTTTTGCTTCTTCTTCTTCTTCATTCATTCTTTCTATCTTACTTCTCCTTTCTTCTTTCTTCTTCTTTCATCTTTCTTCTTCTTCTTCTTCTTCCTCTTCTTCTTCTTCTTGTGCTTCTTGACATTATTATTATTATTAAAGAAATTGGTCAATGCAGAAACTTAAGTTATCGTGTCTCCTCTTCCTACAAATAAAAATAAGAGATACGGGAGAGTGCTGATCGTAATGTTGTGAATTATTTGGTATAGGGAATTTCTTTAAGACTTCCATAGACTAATTTTGCCCATAACACCATAGTAACTTGTTAAACATTACTGATGCCAACCGTGATGGAGTTATACATAATTACATCAATACCCTCGGCACAGCAATGACCTTTTCTGAAGTATATTTGATCCTAAAAGACGATTCTGTTTACCTGAGGAGAGTGCAGGTAGTGAAGGGATTAGTGTGTATTGTTTTCAGCACTTCTGGTTCGAAAATTTTGCTGCGGAGATGAGTAAGATTGTATGGAGGTAACGAGAATGAAGCATAAAGGGCTTGTATTCTCGTAGGTGGAGGAAACTCCCTAACACCTTTTCCTAAGCGATCTGTTTTGTCTATTACACCTTACTGCCCTTTTCTGCGCTACGTAGATCCTTCCATTATCGTCATACTCAGCATAAATAACGTACAGAAAGATATTAACAAGCCATATCCAAAAATGAATCGCTAAGGAAGAGGTGTCAGGAAGCTTCCTTAACCGACGAGAATGTAGCTAAGGAACTAAAAGTAATGACAAAACAGAATATGACGGTGAAATGACGTGAAGTATATTGTTATAGATGACAGAGAGAGGAAATCACACACACACACACACACACACACACACACACACACACACACACACACACACACACACACACACACAGCACACTTGACCCAGATGTGATTAGGAAGTGGACAACTAATGGTTAGGGATTTAATGATAAGCCTTTGTCTGTCAGGGTGTGTAAATGCGTGTCAAGTGTGGTGTAAGTGCGTGTCAAGTGTGGTGTCAATGCGTGTCAAGTGTGGTGTCAATGCGTGTCAAGTGTGGTGTCAATGCTTGTCAAGTGTGGTGTCAATGCTTGTCAGGTGTGGTGTCAATGCGTGTCAAGTGTGGTGTCAATGCGTGTCAAGTGTGGTGTAAGTGCGTGTCAAGTGTGGTGTTAATGCGTGTCAAGTGTGGTGTAAGTGCGTGTCAAGTGTGGTGTCAATGCGTGTCAAGTGTGGTGTCAATGCGTGTCAAGTGTGGTGTAAGTGCGTGTCAAGTGTGGTGTCAATGCGTGTCAAGTGTGGTGTAAGTGCGTGTCAAGTGTGGTGTCAATGCGTGTCAAGTGTGGTGTCAATGCGTGTCAAGTGTGGTGTAAGTGCGTGTCAAGTGTGGTGTCAATGCGTGTCAAGTGTGGTGTCAATGCGTGTCAAGTGTGGTGTCAGTGCGCGTCAAGTGTGGTGTCAATGCGTGTCAAGTGTGGTGTCAATGCGTGTCAATTGTGGTGTCAATGCGTGTCAAGTGTGGTGTCAATGCGTGTCAAGTGTGGTGTCAATGCGTGTCAAGTGTGGTGTCAATGCGTGTCAAGTGTGGTGTCAATGTGTGTCAACTGTGGTGTCAATGTGTGTCAAGTGTGGTGTTAATGCGTGTCAAGTGTGATGTAAATGCGTGTCAAGTGTGGTGTCAATGCGTGTCAAGTGTGGTGTCAATGCGTGTCAAGTGTGGTGTTAATGCGTGTCAAGTGTGGTGTTAATGCGTGTCAAGTGTGGTGCCAATGCGTGTCAAGTGTGATGTCAGAGCGTGTCAAGTGTGGTGTCATTGCGTGTCGTGTGGTGTCAGTGCATGTCATGTATGGAGGTGCTTTCTGTCTGGTCTTCTGTTTTGCTGTGTTCATATGTAGTCATTATTAACACCTTAATCCCATTACTTTAGTCTTCTGTTTAATTTAGTCCTAGGCTTTTTTTTTTTTTTTTTTTTTTTTTTTTTTTGGTTTAAGATTCTCAGACATTTACGATCACTTCCCTATTTTATATTTGTTTTTGTATGATGAACTTGAGACTTGAGAAGTTCTACTCTCTCTTTTCCTGGTCCATCCTGAAAAGTAGATCATATAACTAATGATAATTTTCTTCGTAACTCTTTTATGCCCAAGAACAACAGGAAATGCAGGGATAATGTGCACTCTCCTCCATCCTGCGAAATAAAACAAACACGACCGAAGATGCATCGTAAGGTAGTTCGTAAGTTACTTTGTTTATTTCGGGAAACTGTGTTGATGTGAGAGCGATAAAAATATACTAAGAATGTTAAGGTGTAATATATAAAATAAAACGCTTCGGAAGAGGTATTACGGACCCTTCTGTCCCACTTTCACTATGACTTTCAGTTCAGTGACCTTTTTATTATATTTGTTCAGTCTCCAAACGATTTAATTCACCAAGCATGTTCTATTTCAATTCTTGCCTCTTCCAGACGATTATATTTATACCTCCTCATCGACGACGCTATTTTCTATTTTATGCTTGGTATTTACAGAGATCAGTGATAATATCGTTATCATCATTTTTCTCATTCTCATCATCATCATCTTTTTTCTCCTCTTTCTCTTCCTCCTTCTCTTCCTCCTTCTCTTGCTCCTGCTCCTGCTCCTCCTCCTCCTCCTCCTCCTCCTCCTCCTCCGCATCATCATCATCATCATCATCATCATCATCATCATCATCATCATCATCTTCATCATCATCCTTATCATCATCATCATTATCATCATAATCGTTATTCTCCTCCTCCTCCTCTTCCTCTTCATCATCATCATCATCATCAACATCATCATAATCATCATCATCATCATCATCATCATCATCATTCCAGCAGTCTCCACTGTGAGGTAATTGTTATAGGTTTTTCGCTACTAACTTTGCCCCAAATTTTGTTCTTCTGTGGCTTATATCACGTAGGTCAGTGGCATAAAATGACAGTATGATGGCTCAACATCCTTCGCATAGCACTTCTTCGTTACTAGCGTCTTAATTCTAGTCTTAATTTCTTGTTAAACTTCAGCATTAATGATGGAGAGATGGCGATTTCTGGCCAAGTTAGCGTACAACAAGTATAGTCGGTCTAGTTCATCGCAGTACAGTAAATTAAAGCACTTCAGCACGCTGTCACCTCAAACTATTCTAACACAAAGGTGATTGAGATTAGGACAGTCTCTAGGAGTGAAGGCGTTAATGAAGGCATTATTTAACTCCTCCAGTTTAAGAAATTCTCTAAGGTATGAGTGTCCAGTACCCTCCAAGGTAGATGACCATCCTGTTCCCTTGATGGCATTCACTGATCGAACACCTTCCGTCATCACTTAAGGATCGAACTTCTCTACGCCGTCTTTCCCACTGGGGGATTCTAACCACTAGACCACCAGGCGTAATTGTGTTATACTTTTCCTGCCTTGGGACAATTTTGTTCAGCTGTAGGAAGACATCTTGTAACTGGTTTGTGTGTTCCATCTTCCAAAACCCGGGATGAACGTCCTAAGTACATTATTCACTCTATTCCCTTTACTTTAACTTGGCCTAAAATCTCCGTCTGTCCATCTTAAATGCTGAGTTGTAGCAGTAGATTGGCACAGCAATATGATGCAAATCACGACGATGTGCTGTGGAAAGGATGTAGAGCCACAACATAATCTTAATTTGCCCATTCAACTACGTGATACAAACTGCAAAAGGACGAAAATCTGGGCCAAGTTGAAGTGAAATGAGTATCTGTTACCGTCAGACACTTGTTTTTTCAGATTTGGTGAGATCACACTGAAAGTGATAGTTGTAATCATCATCGACTTCATTACGAGATGTCTTTCCAGAGATGTATAAACCTTGCTGCCATGTGTAATGCCTTTTTTATGTCAACATAGGTTTTCGCAGCAGCATACGAGTCAATAATACCGTGCCGTGTACCAAAATAATCTCTGAGGTATTCTTAACACTGAGGCTGCTATGGCTTATTCTTAGCTGAGTAAAATCGTCGGGTATTAAGTGGAAAATAGTACCAAAGTTGTCTTGGCTGTGGGAAAGTTAAGACATTGTATTGAACGAATCTGCATTATTTGTGTGGACGACTGAACAGTGAATATCCACAGACAAGGACAGAGGAGACTTGTGTCGTGGGAGATAGGGTCGTTTCTGAATTTAAAAATAATAAATTTGGTTTTACGCCATGTATACTAATATGAAGAGGGTCTTTGTCGAGGGCATTTCCTTCAGGATGGCGTGTTGGGAAATACATAGGCAGATAGGGAATAGTGAGATGGAATATAAACAGGGTTGACAGAGGAGTAAAAAGGTGTGTGTGTGTGTGTGTGTGTGTGTGTGTGTGTTATATCTACTGTATGCTCAATCAAGTACTCGGAAAACTGAAAAAACAAACAAACAAACAACGTTGCTCGTATATCTACAGTACTTCCATTAGAGAGATTAAAGGTGATGGTAGCATGTATTAAGCCGGAGAGTGGGGAAGGTTCAGCATATACACACAGACACAGACAGACTCAAGCGCACGCACACTCTCATACATATAGCCATACACACCTTGGGATGCACACGACTCCCAATCCAGTTGGCTCGAGTTCGTCTAGCACCGCTTAGTTGTGGTGGGCGTAATCGATTATTAGTAATCGAATAATTCGATTACTTGTTGGAAAAGAACAGTAATCGATTACTTTTCCAGTAATCGATACTTCTGACCGATTACTCTGAAATTTGAAATAATGACAACGTTTGTTTCGTTTGGATCTGATAGATACTTTTATATATATATATATATATATATATATATATATATATATATATATATATATATATATATATATATATATATATATATATATATATATATATATATATATATATATATATATATATAATTTCAGCTGTGCCACCAGGCATATAACATAGATTATATAATATTTGTTACATATATTCAGTCGGGTGGCAGGGTACTTGTTACGTTTAATAATAATTATGTCCATTTAACAATAGCCAATAAAAGAAAACGGGATCAAGTAGCTGATTCTGCGGTCACGGGGTGTGGACTACTGGACTTAACTAACTTATACACCAATGTGATTTAGGATGCAATTTGTAATCCAATATATATTTTTTTTTTATGAGTCATTGAAGCCATTCCTATATTTGTGTAAAGTTGTAAACTATTAAAGGAGTTTGATATTATTTAGACTAATGTAATGAATTATTATATTAGTAAAGGTTTAACTTTGATAATGTAAATATATAATGCTGTTTTTCAATAATATGTTCTTGCCACAAAATACCCATTAACTTTTTTTTTTTTTTAATCAGGTATAAAAAATATTCTGACACTTAAAACATTCGCTGAGTGAGGACTTGCCAGTTACCACACGTGTAAAGTGTTATGTACAGAAAGTAATCGAATAGGTATCGATTACTATTCGATTACTTTCGAAAAAAGTAATCAGTAATCGCGATTACTTTTTTTTGCTGGTATCGCCCACCACTACCGCTTAGGCCGTTCTGCTAACGTGGGTGGGGTAAGCTGTCACGTATCATCTGTAGCCCAAGGCTTGCAGTGACCAGCAGGGGTTTGATTCTTACCGGGGTAAAGATTAGGCGGTCTGGTCCCATGTGCCTACACTTCACTCCAACGTGAGGCTTGGTAGTGTGTCAGCGCTCCTCAGGAGCAGCCAGGGTCAACCTGTTGACCTTCTTAGGATAGGATATTAGATTAAAGACCCGTGTATTGTCAGCCACTGGCTGCGATGAATAAGTAAACCGAAAATTATTATTCTATCTATCTATCTATTGCCAGACACCATAATCTCATAAGGGGTGGCCACTTGACTTTGAGTTATTGGTTTAACGGGAAGGGACACCAACCCTCCACCAACCCACTTGTTGACACGTAGGGAGCACGTATGAGTTGGTTATATGGTTACCACCCAGCGTTGTAAATGGTTTCTTGGCTTACAGGAAACCATTTGGCTTGTCACTCAATGTAAAGAAAGGAAAGAAGAGCAATAAGAAGTGGCAGGAAAGATGGGAGATATAGGAAGAGAGGAGGGCAGGCATTATAATTAATATTACATATATTCGAATACATCCACCCACCCACCCATCCACCCACCCACCCACCCACACACACACACAACACACACACACACACACACACACACAACACACACACACACACACACACACACACACACACACACACACACACACACACACACACACACAACACCCACACAACACACACACACACACACACACACACACACACACACACACACACACACACACACACATACACACACACACACTAAATTATTATTATTACACATGCATATCCCACGAAAAAGGGACACTTCTACATTACACACACACACACACACACACACACACACACACACACACACACACACACACACAGTGGTATAAAGATACTCGAACACACACATACAGCCATACTTATACACGTATCAGTCCACAAACAAACGTTCCTCCCACTCCTCCCCCCCTCCCCTCGCCTCACAAGTACTGATATATACAGCTGAGAAACCCACTTAAACACGTCCATTATTCTATCAACACATTCCAGTATGCACCTCTCCCGTCCCCTACCACCTACTTGCACATATAACCTGTTGTTCCTTCTCACCACATACACGCAAATACAAGCACACAAACACACAAGCACACATCCATCCACCCATCAATCAGTACACATTCGCCTCCGCCTCCCCCCCCCTCTCTCTCTCTCTCTCTCTCTCTCTCTCTCTCTCTCTCACACACACACACACACACACACACACACACACACACACACACACCATGGATGCTGCTGGTGCCGCCTCTCCGCTTTTAATTTCCACCTCATTAACTGGCCGGAAATGCCGAGGCTTATCACAGCTTGACCATAAATCGAGAGAAAAAATATTAATGAACGCCACTGAGAGCTGCACCTTCCCCCCCTTCTCTCTCTCTCTCTCTCTCTCTCTTAATGCTGTGTAACGGGCGTCAATATTTAGCTCCTGTTCATACGTTTTGTGTGTGTGTGTGTGTGTGTGTGTGTGTGTGTGAGAGAGAGAGAGAGAGAGAGAGTCACACGAGCTACCAACACATCATTCCATTTTTTAACACTTGTCTCGCACCCTGTCACGGATCAGGTTTGCATTATCAAATCACAGTATCGGCAGTCGAATCTCTCTCTCTCTCTCTCTCTCTCATTATATTCCAGCTAACACCAGACTACTATATTCAGTTGAGAGTAGTTCATAAGACCCTGGAGTGAGTTTTGAAATACTATTTTCTACGATCGATTCCCGGCTATAACTTGATTTTTTTTTTTTTTAATAGCAAGAACTAAACAAGGGACTACAGTGCACTCCTTTCCCTGATCGTCCTGCCGATAATAGATTTAATCCTGCAGTAATTTTTGTCTCGTAACTAAGATGTGAAGTTAGAACATGACCGAGTGGAAGATTCGACAGCCTCCTTGCCCTTCCTGTAAATCAACACCTGAGTTACGACAGGGAAGGGATCGTATGTGTGTTTGTGTGTCCTGGTCCTGAGTGATAATTCTGGCATCATTAACTTGGTCAGAATCTGGGAAACTCTAGTATTTTAATTTAACTGAGAATGCTCCATAGGAACCTAAGTGTCAATCCACCCATACAATTACTTCTTTTAACCCTTGCTAACTCTAAGTAATTTTATTCAACTTAATGGTGACGTCTAGTATTGAAAGGGTAATTGAAGGCTTTAATATTCTCTCCAGTGCGAAAAATATCTAAGGCGAGTACGGTTATCTGGTGACATCAGGAACTAGATAGAAAAGACGTCAGTGAAGGGATGAAGTCATTTAGTGCACTGTTGTCTTATTTCAGCTTATTCTTGTATCCCCCATTTACCACTACTCAGTTTAAGAGATTTTTAAAACCTGGAGAGAATACATTTAGCTTCTATGTTCATCCTGCTACTGCGATGGGTCTTCTTTGCGCTGAATAAACTTGTGTACAGACAGCAAGAATGAAGTCAGAACTACAGGTCTTTCACACTAACCTGGCCCAAACTTTCGTCCTTTTGTAGCTTATTTCACATACCTCATTAGAAGAAAATGACAGTGCAGTGCCCCTACATTTTTCCATAGCACTTTTTCATGACTAACATCATATTCTAATAATAAACAAGTCCTACAACTTAGCACTCAAAATGGAGATGGCATTATAGGGCAAATTAGAGTAAAATCAGTAGACTACAAACACGCATAATTGATGTTGACATACTAGCTGAGTGTTGACTTGCTAGCACCACGAACGCCAAGTCCCGTGTGATCCTTGCCGTGTACAGCGGATTCTTTGTTCTGCATTGATCTCACGTTTGCAGCTACTCTCATAGACTATTTGTTCCTTTCACCGAGAGATACTGAGGCCTATTTTATTTCTTTGGTATATATACAGTATATATAGGATATATGGCACTTCTTATTCCTTATCCCTACTTACCAACCCCTTACCTGTCCCTACTTACCAACCACCGTACCTGCTTACCTTCCTACTTATGGAACCTCCCTTTCTTCCTGTATCTGGATATTAAGTTAGTAGAGAGATGTGGGTATAAACTCCTTAGAACTTACTCGACTTTATTAAGGGACAGCCTACGTACAGGTGTTGCCCGCTGTATGCCCCAGCTTGAACCACCCCAACGGCCTGCCGCTCACGTGAACCGAATCATTTAGACGCTAACTCATCATTTCCAGAGGTAGTGTCGCGACATGAGTAGCGATTTGTGCCACGTACATCAGTATACTTACACAGGACTACACCTCTAACTTACACAGGGTTACACTTATATACTATTAGATATGCAATAATATACACTAGTTTGCAAGTTGAGAAATTATTAAGTTTTCCATAACATTCCCTGCTACCTAACTACTGTCCTGCCTACTTTCTTACATACCTCCTTTCCTGCTTACTTTCCTTCCTGTCTCATTTTCTAATTCCTTATCTGTTTCCCTCTATATCTCCCATTCTTTCTACAGAGATCTACTTCCCTAGCTTCTTACCCATTTGCCTTCCTACCTCCCTGCATCCCTGTCGACCTTACTACCTACCTACCTACCTTCCTGCCTGCTTGCCTACCTGCCTACCTACCTCCCTACCTGCCTCCCTGCACCACTTAATGAGGTCGCGACACAGGCACGTAGTTTTTTTTTTTTTTTTTTTTTTTTTTTTGCCGGTATGTAGTAGGTTTTATCAAAATTGTGATGAGGGTATTAATTATTGTATTTTGATTGCCCTTTCCCATGATGCCAATGTTCTGCTTATATTCTTGTAAATAAAGACGTTTTCATTGTTGCCTTGCCCTTTTTTCGGTCACTATGAGGTTGGGGTTTCTTTGAGCGTGTCGACCTGTCCGAGGAAGGAATATCGTAAAGTGATGATTCATTTGACATCTCAGTCGTCAAAATTCGTCCATGACTGCAGCCTCTAGAGCGTGAACGAACAGACGAACGGACAGACGGAAAACTCTCACCTTGTCTCAGCCATGCATACGCCCTCAGAGAGACAGACACAACATCCTTGGTGTAGGAAACCTATGTGATGACCATAGGGGCAGTTGCTTGCCTGCGGTCGACGGGTCTGCTTGAGCAACAACACCTAACTACCACAACAGTTCGCCAAGCTACACACCCTCACCATCATGCTTCACCGCTACTGTTAGCCTTCACCACCACCGTATCACCACACCACCACTGTATCACCACCACCATACACATTCACCAACATTATCACCACCACGTTACACTTTCACCACTGTTTATCACCAACACAACACACCTTCACCGCCATTGTATCACCACCACAATACACCTTCATCACTATCACCACCACGATACACCTTCTCCATCGCTATCACCACCACGATACACCTTCACCATCACTATCACCACCACAATACACCCTCACCAGCACTGAATCACCACCACAGTACACTTACACCATCATCGTATCACCACCACAATACTTCATCACCCTCATTACCTCCACAGTTCACCACTACATTATTCTCACCACCACTGTATCACCATAATACACCACAGTTCACCGCCCTCCATTCCACTCCACACCAATTTTCTCTACACTCTTAAACCCTACACTAACTTCCTCTACTTCGACCTACCTCAAAAACTGCCCAAACTTACCTACGATCCTTCTGAACTCCTACCAGATACACTTAGGATCCATCCCCACTCCGTTTTCTTTCGGTAATTGATTTTATATTAGTAGTATCATCAGCTCACTTGATGTAGTACTGCCTACTTCTTCCTTCACTTTATCATTCTTTTTCCTGTGTCTTCCCTCCTCTCTTCAAATTTATCCCATTTTTCCTGTCACTTTTTATTACTTTTCTTTCCTTTGCAGGTGGCTTTACGTTAAATAACAAGCCTAATGGTTTCCTGTAAGCCAAGAAACGATTCACAAAGCTGGGTGGTAACCATATAACCAGTCCGCACGTGCTCCCTACAAGTCAGCCATGGGCTGGCGGAGAGTCAGTGCCCCTCCCCGTAAAACAAGTAACTCAGTGACAAACGGCCAATGGGATTATGGCATGTGGCTATAGATGGATAGGTAGATAGATAGATGGATGGTAGTCCGTTTTATGATGATCTTTTATGTAAATTTGCAGTCACCGGCTAGCTGATTTATCACAGAAATAGTTTCATGATAACAGTACTTGCAAAGAATATCAGGAAATTGCAATACAGCGCATCCTTATGAAGAGGTTCAGCAATGTGCGGTGGAAACGTAGGGGATATTGCAATGACCATCAGTTGTGGTGTCATTATGTGTCAGGCAGAATGTGCACCGATACTTATTCATCCATTGCACGTACAATACGTGTTCGATTCAAGTCTGGGGCAGGCGCCAGTCTGGGGTGTGGTGCTCCAACATTTTTACGATCGTTTTGCTGTCGTAACTGTGATTTCTTTTTCCGGGAAGAGCTTGAGACATGGAAAGACTTTGAACTTCCGCGTCCTTTCCGTGTCTTGCAACGTACGACAATTTGTCCTTGTAATTACGATTTGCTGTTTTGTAAGATTAATTCGGGACTTTCTGCGCACTTCTTTCCTTGTCGTTCTTGCGAAAACGAATCTAAATTACGACAGGGAGGCGATTGCAAGTTCGTTTGAGGATCCCACTACTTGTTATTTGAATTTCGTAGCAAAAAACAAACTGATTTTCTACAAGCTCCTCCGCTATGTAATTAAGTCACCTACGTTAATACCATCACACTAGATTTAAATGTAGCAGCCCTAGTAGATATTTATTGTGGATGATGACTGTTTGTACCGATACAGTAACATGTGAAGTTTACATGTCCATCGATACGACCCTCAGTACACACACACACACACACACACACACACACACACACACACACACACACACAGAACTATCTTTCCAGCTCCGTCTGAAGAAAATCTACATTTAGCGTAACAGTGAAAAATCCTATCTCTACTAGTATGAATTATACATACTGGTAGATGGTTCGATTTTTCCCCTATGTATTGGAGCCTGTGGAGTCACATGGAGAGACAGGCTGACAAATGAGAATAGGCCTATAAAGGAGCGTTGTGGTGTGGATGTGGATGTGATAGGAAGCGTTAGGAGGATTACACTGAGGTGGTTTGGCCATGTGGAGAGAATGGAGGGTGAAAGACTGACGAAGAGAGTGTATGTGAGTGAGGTAGAGGGGGGAAGAGGGAGGGGGAGGCCGAGGATGAGATGGAGGGATGGGGTGGAGAGCTATATGAGAGAGGGGGGTGTGAGTTGGGAGCGGGGCAGTGAAATGGCGGGGGACAGGGCGACGTGGAGGCGATTTGTTTGTGGCCACCCCGAACGGGATTGAGGCGTCTGGCAATAGATAGATAGATAGATAGTATTCGAGAGATTTTGGGAAGATATGCATGTCTCTGTCATGTTCCGTACATAATTATCGATCAGCAAAGCTGGGAATAGCGCCGCTACTATTTTAATAGCGATGGTGGTAACGCCATTACTTTTTTTAGCCAGTAGGGGAACTGAGAGTGTCGCTACTTTTTGGCTGTACTCACGCGTTACCGCGCTCCTCGCTACTCACGCGACGAATACAGGTCCGGAGTCGGTGAGTACATACAGATATGCCGACGGTTTGGTTGTATTTATTAATGACGAAAAATAATACTTTCGTCAATTCTGTCAATGATGTGTGTTCTACATTACATCAGTAGTTTATTAATTATTATTTATTAGTAATGTGCATTAATTAGACAGGATTTTGCTAGTTAATTATCGATCATTGTAAAGATAAATATGGATGTCAGCTAGATGTAGGCAATGCTAACACACACACAGAAACACACACACACACACACCTCTAACTATCCGCGTCTCTGACTCCCGCTCTCTCCCCCACTCTCTCAGACTAATTCTTACTCACTACGTTATTATTTCGTAACAGTATATTACTTTCAGTTTTAAGTAATGGAAAAAAAAAAACATTACTGTTGTATAAATAGCCTTTAAAAGAAAGCCCCAGTTCCTTTTTACTTTCATTTTCGTACATATCTTAAATAGGTATCATTGAAAATATAATAAATCTATATAATATGTATCAATGGTAGGCCACATTTTTTTGCCTTTTATTTACGTATGTTACTTTCAGTAGGTATATTAGGTAACAGTGTAAAAGAACATTTGTTAAACTATACAGTTAATAGCATTTTCCTGTACCTTCGACTATAAGCTTCAAAGTGACACCGACATGTATAAGATGTTTTTTTTTAATTATCATTGTAAGTATATACTGACATTATTGGTACACAACATAACCACTCAGACTGACTGATATCAAAACAGTATATAGTGTATTGCTACATCAGAGATTTTTGTTAACCTTTCCTTCGTATACCTTTTTCTTATCCAAAGTAGCGGAAGCGCCGCTACATTTCGTATCAAGTAGCGAAACCAGTAACGCCACTACTTTTTCGAGCTAGTAACGGGAATGGGAGCACCGCTACTTTTTATTAGTAGCGTTCCCAGCATTGTCGATCAGCTTCATCACGATAAATAAGGAGACAGAACAATGACTTTCGTAACCCACTGATGTTCGTTTCGAAGCTTAATACACTGTTTCAGAATATAGTGTAACGTTTTCATAATTACTCGACGAAAATGTGAAGTGATGTTCCTGTCCCCAATTAAATGTAGCTTAAGACTCTTGGAAACTAACCACCCCACAACTGCTGGGATGATTACTATTGCATACACTTAATCTCGTCAGGCCGAGGATATATTTTCACTTTTAATCAAGCTGCCAAAATTCTAAAACCCTGCAGACTTTACAATGTAAGGAAACCGCAAAAATCTTACGATGTCCCTTACCCTTCCCGCAAAAACAGATATTAGTTACGTGAACTAATCATAAGTTCCGGCATCAGGACCCGGATTCACAAACACTCGTAAGAACAACGCTCTGTCGTAACTCTTGATGTGTTTTTCCGGGAAGAATGCGACACACGCGAAGTTCTGTGTTCTACCCTTAATTGTCTTCCCTGCTGAAGTAAATATAACCCACAATTAACATTTCTCTCAGGCAAGATTTGTGTTTGTTGTTGGAGCAGGAGGCATGGGAAGATTTTACAGTATCCTTTTTCCTTCCGGGAAAAGAAAAAAAAAAATCAGTTACCCATAGGACAAACAAGTGACAGTAATTTCGTGGCTCAGGACACTCGGTGTGTGTCCAGCGTTCTGTATACGAGGTGTAGTGAGCGTCAGTGTGTCGTAATTTCGCCATATCGGTCCCGGGCAGAGGGCGTCTAGTCATCTTGGCTTAGTCATGGGTGGTATCATGTCAGCCCTGTGCACACCTCCCACCCTCCTTTTCCAGTCTCCCCTCCCCCCTTTTCCAACACTCCTTCCCCCCTTTCCAACACCCCCTGCCCCCTTTCCAAATCCCCCTCTCAGTTTGTTAATACTTCCCTTCTCCTCCCTCCCCATCAACACCTGCCGCCAACTCCTCCGTTTCTGCACCTCCCTGCCCCTCTTCCTCCCTTCCACAGTCCACCTACCCCTCCCCCCTGATGTATACACCTCGCACCTCCTCCTCCTCTCCCGATTTCGACACTCCATCCCGCTCCCCCATTGCAACACACCTTCTCCCTCCCGAGTTTAAACACATCCCTCCCTCTCCCTCTCTCCCTTCTCACTACCTCTCTCTCCTCTCAACACATCCCTCTCCCTCCCCCTCTCCCCTCTCAACACACCCCTCTCCTTCTTTCAACAGTTACTTCCTCCCCCACCCCTTTCAACGCTTCATCACGCTCCCCCTTTCAGCACCCCCTTCCCATACCGATATGAGACAAAGTCAAGCAGAAGAGGGGGGTCAATGCACAGTCTCGGAAAAAAATATTGGTTCTCTTCCTTGCGATTAGCTTGACCGTCATCATCCCAGCCTTAATTCGCACACCTGAGAGATGGTGTGGGGAAGCATACAGGAGCAAAGTGAAATGAGCCACGTAGTCGTTCACACATCATTCATTCTTACAGAACCCTGTCTCTACCGCACATAAAGAACGAGGTGCACATTTATTTTTACAGTTAATTTTCGTACGTACGCCATGAATAATCGTAAAATCAGCAGTGAGGAAGGGAGAAGAAAAAAATAGTGTCTAAAAGTCGTATTCTTTGTGGCATAGCAGGGCTTCGTAACACTTCTTCATTAGCGACTTATTTAGCCTACTACACCATAGCGTTCTCCTGTATGTTATTTTTAAACAGCGACGTAGCTCTTACCAGTAACAAACGAAAAGAAATGGAGTTGTTGCTGTTGTTGTTGTCGTTATTGTTGTTGTTGTCGTTATTGTTGTTGTTGTTGCCCCAGGCTTATGCCAACGTGAATACAGTGGCCTGCAGTTTGAAGCTGGCCTTATCCTGCAGTTCATCATCATCCTTTTGGGGGATCAGGAGGGAGCTGAGGGACGTTTGTATAACTGGACAGTAGAGTCACTTGTTTATATTGATGCCACCACATGAAGGCGTCCCTCCCCAGCACGAAATAGAGGTGTACTGAAATGCGCTGAAACAATCGCTATGGAACATGCTATGGAATTACCAAAGCCACTTAGTAAACCACCCCAATTCGAGCCCTCCCACAGTAATCCAGCTCTTGCAATGAAAGAAAGCGTTATTTTATTTTTTACTGTCCTATTATTCTTTCGTAGTTCCCTTCACTTCATTCTCATTGCAAGGTAGTTATTCTCTCCACATCAGACAATGACTCCGGCTCTCTCTCTCTCTCTCTCTCTCTCTCTCTCTCTCTCTCAGCTGCTTATTTCCTCTTTTCTTTTTCTTGAATTTCCACACACACTCTCCCTTCCACCACCCAAGACCATCTTAAAGCAATTTCAGGGGTCTCTTCTCCCCGCCGCATCCATCCTCAATCCTACAGATTACTCCGGCCAGGAGGCGAACCACTTGCCCACCAAGCCACGTTGCCGCCGTTTAAACAGACTGTGCTCACACCGCCACTTAGAAGTAAAGCCGAGGCTCCTGATTCAGCACGCCCAGCCTCCACCAACTCAATAACCTGCTTCTGATGGCGCTAACCATTCAGAGTTCGCCGCTTTATAAACCGTTGGTACCTGCAATGCGGACAAATCTGCCTAATTTTTTGCATGCATTTTTACCTGCTATTTCAGACACAAGATGTATGAGAGGGCAGCTTCCTCTCTTGCTGTTGGTATTGTTGTTGCTGTTGGAGAAGATTTTTATATATCCCTTCTTTCTTTCTGGCTAAATTCAGTTCCGTATTCACATTTTGTATTACCCTGCCAGCTAATCCCACCCACCTCTGTACACCCACAGCACCCAAACTCTTCCCCCACACACCCACACTAGACACACCTGTTCCCATTCAATCACCGCATGTCATCCACCACCATCCCAGCCTGTCCTTATTACTCACCCACTTCTGAAGACCTGAAGCCACATGTCAACTACATCACCGTCATGGCTGATTTTCTACACACCCCGTAATAGACGTGACCCGATACGACCTATATTAACCTTGTTTCTTAGGGTCACGGTGCCATGAATTGTACAAATGGAATAACTACAACATAGCCATATTTGGAAAAGGTGTTATTTTGTGATATACTCGTACTAGGGAGTCCAGGTCTAGCCGAAACTTTTATATCTTCCAGTAAACAGCTTTTCCAGATGTGGGAATAACTCTGCCATTTGTATTGACCATAATATCATAATTCCAGCCCATCTCTCCCACTCCATTCCATCCGGTCGACCCAGTACTGATGTAATGTATTCAGTAATCCATAATATTTTCAAGCCAACATGTATCCTAAATTCGTCGTGGCCCACCAACCATTCCCAGTATATCTCGCCCACCCGTCCATCCCTAACCTTCTCAAGATCTTATTCTCGTCTACTCTGAATGCTTTCTGATACTTCCTTATTAGCCTATGAAATAGTATGTTACATTTTCATCTGTGCTTGTACAGTTTTCTGAATGCTCACTCAGTCACATTCACTCAGTTGTACGTTGTAAGATAAGCTTGAACCTCTTCTTATCTTGCCAATAAATAATAGCTTCTCAAAACTTTGCAATAGGCGCGTCCAGCACTGATATAATCTTAGGTTATAATTCTTCACGTACCTGCATGCCCAAGTCATATATATATATATATATATATATATATATATATATATATATATATATATATATATATGCATCTGGTGTTCCCAGGCGGTCCCCCAACCCAGTACTAACCAGACCCAAACAAGTACTAACCAAGCAACCTTGGGTCTGGTTAGTACTTGGATGGGTGACCGCCTGGGAACACCAGATGCTGTTGGCATCCCTACGTGTCAAGTGGGGTTGGTGGAGGATTAGTGCCCCTCCCTGTAAAAACAATTAACTCTAAGCCGTTGGCCACCCCGTTTGGGATACATGGCGTCTGGCAATGAATGAATATATATATATATATATATATATATATATATATATATATATATATATATATATATATATATAAAATTACATTCAGATAGCTAAATAAATTGTGTGAGTGAGAACATACTCGAGAAACCTTTACAGTCCTCAGTGTTGGGGAAGTTGCAGCCACTCATAGCATTAATGTATGTGTACAACAAATTGAAGGACCGTTACAGTATTAAATGGAAATGAGTTATTAATCCATAGCTATTAGTCAGAGAAGCTTGCTTACCTCATGATAATTTCTTATAAATGTATGACTTAATTCTTGTATGCAAATCATGCCAGCCAGTTAAAAGCATCAAGTACAACTGTTACTCTTAACAGTTTTGTGAGTGTGAAACCAGGGAAGAGAATTGTGACATTCTTGACTCCACTGTCGGCTACAAGCTCTGGGTGTCTCTGTTAGTTCCCTTGTGGCGATGGTGTAGAGGGATTCACATTATGCAAGTCGGACGGAGATGGGGGAAGTGAATAAACACAAAATGGCATGAAAGGGCCTAACTGAATGTGAATGATTCAGGACTGACCTTAATGTAATAAATTTTAATATAATGACCTTGATGAGGCCTAAGTTGACATAACTGTGCCTGAATTGCCCTTTTCTTAGTTGAAAATAAACTATTTAAAATAAGGAAGAATAAACTAAATATTTCCTCACTAGCTCCAAGTGGTTATTTTCCCAGGCTGTGACATGTACCTCGGAGGTCGGTACGAGAATATAAAAAACAAGCCTCATGGAAGGCATGGTTGAATTTCCCACGAGAAAACAAAGTGCACGAGATTAGGTTTGCCAGCACTAACTTCAGCCGTGTTCCAGTCCCGATAGGTTAGCTCTGCAAGCCTAAAAACCTCTAGTATAATTTATTTTTGCTACCACCAGACGATTTTACTCAGCTCAGGGGAAACCTTTTGAGGGGTTAGAGAGAGCCTGCGTTAACCCCAACACCGTCTATCATTCCTTGTTTGGGTAAAATCGTCTGGCAGTAGCAAGATTGAAATATACGCCGTGGGACTGAAGGGGTTAAGTTTTGCAGCACCATCTTAAAGCTTCTCGCAGTTTAAGTCATTTACTCCTTGTCAAACCTTCTACAGTAGAACGTCGTTATTTTTTTATTTGTTTAGTAGGTAAATAAGGCGCTCCACCCGGATTGAGCCAGTGTAGGTTTATATCCAAGGGGTGGTTGGGGTTTATTGCTCACATAATGCCACCCAGGGATGTGTGAGGCTGGTCACTCTCATCTTAAATGTCAGGACCAACTTGCCTAGCCCCGGGCTCCTACGCTTCTCATGAGGCAACACAGGATTAGATGATGATGTTATTCTTCCTACCATAAAGGATTTCATTCAGCTGAGGGGAGTTAATGAAGTTCAGTCTGACTCCTCCAGTTCTAGAGTTTAATAAGCATAATAATATATGGTAAGGCAACATCAGTATAGTGTATAAAGACGTCCTTGGTTTGAAGGGGCTATGTTGGAAGTGTCTTGTAGGTTGGATGAAATCGTATGTCGGTAGGAAAGGTAAATAATGGCGCGTACTATTAAAAAGGGTAAAAACTATGGAGATTTCAAGCAGTGATCTGGATGAAGAATAGAAAAGATTTATAAATGCAAAGCTATCATCGAATTTAAGAGGAAAACCCACAGGCTGCAAATTACTAACGTTGTACCTCACTGGGCCAACGCCACACGATTGTACTGATTCCAAAAAACACATGTTACATTAAAAAAAAAAAAAAAAGTGATGAAAATGAAAATAATTTAAAAAATATCTTGATCAGGAATTAGGAAGTTTACATTTCTTTTCGGCCAAAATCAGATGGCTTTCTTTAGCCAGGAGAATTGTTGCTGTTGCGGCGTCAGTTTTTTAGTAAGTTTATAACATTCACCATAGAGAAACCTTGGACGACACGAGAGACATTAAGGCAGATAGGCATTATTTGCTCAGTTCCAGTACTCCCCAGAATGTGACTCGAAAAGCTGGGGTGTTGGGAAAGGTGTAGGAGTGTAGGAGACTGGTAGTGTGGATGTGTGGGAGGAGTGGGGGTGAGGGTAGTGTTGGTCGTGCTGAGACTGTCACATGGAGATTACACCATTGTGTGTTGTAATGTTGTAGCCTAATTCACATATTCACTCACTCTTTATCTACATATCTATCTGTCTATCTATATCTGTCTATCTATCTATATATATACGAGATACGAGTATATATATACAGCATATTTGTATACACGGCATAGTCGGTGTCTAAAGAAGGAAGTGATATTAAATCTAAGCAGAAAATCAGGCAGTATTGTCAAACACCTCTCCACTATCAACAGCATCGTAGAAAAAAAAAAATACGATACTGGCAGCTACATTGGCTGGTCTTCACAGTTTCACATTGTTAGGGAAGTTTAGGTGGAGGGGGTGCGACCAACCGGTGTTCGCGTCGTTATAAACTTCCCTGTTGCCTCCACTTTTTGGCCGGGACGAGTTGGCTTCCTAGGTCCTCAGTTGGATATAATTAGTTGGATCTTTCCCAGTCTTTCCCCCCCCCAACCCGTCGAGAGAGAGAGAAAGAGAGAGAGAGAGAGAGAGAGAGAGAGTCACTGGCTAATTAGCAAGGGGAGTATAGGTGTTAAAAAATGTTATGTGCTGTAAAAGACAGTGCTGTTTTGTTTCATTCACCTTACATTCATGCCTCATACTTCGTAACCTCACAGTATCACACTTCACATCGCCATTTCACACACTACCACACCATTCATTGCTTAAAGTTCAGACATACATCACACTGCCAGACTTCCCATTGTTTTCCTTCACACTGCCAAACTTCCCATTGTTTTCCTTCACACTGCCAAACTTCCCATTGTTTTCCTTTGTACTGCCAAACTTCTTATTGTTTTCCATCACACTGCCAAACTTCCTATTGTTTTCCCTCACATTGCCATACTTCCCGTTGTTTTCCTTCGTACTGCCAAACTTCTTATTGTTTTCCATCACACTGCCAAACTTCCCATATTTTTCCTTCACACTGCCAGACTTCCCATTGTTTTCCTTCACACTGCCAAACTTCCCATTGTTTTCCTTTGTACTGCCAAACTTCTTATTGTTTTCCATCACACTGCCGTACTTCACACTGCCACATCACAGACTGCTGCACGCCACAGTCACGTTCCCCGTGGCCATTCCACACAGCATAACATCAAACACTGCCAAATTCCTGTCACACACTGGAATATCATGCATATACCTCACACCGTCAAACATCATACTGCCATACTGTACATATAACTGAAGCTGCCATACTTCACACTGTATTTCTACAGACTGTCACACCACACACTCTAATTCCGTACACTGACACTTTAATCACACACTACCACGCCACACACTACAGCACCATCAGTTGCCATACCCTTACACTGCTGCACCCAGTGCTGTCATATCACACACTGCCACCCTTCACACTGTTACATCACACACTGCCACCCTTCACACTGTTACATCACACACTGCCACCCTTCACACTGTCATATCACACACTGCCACCCTTCACACTGTCATATCACACACTGCCACCCTTCACACTGTTATATCACACACTGCCACCCTTCACACTGTTATATCACACACTGCCACCCTTCACACTGTTATATCACACACTACCACGTCGTACACACTTCTTCCATCACACATTATCACACCGCACACCACCTTGCCACACAGCACCATAGCACACACAGCCATGTCATACACTAGTCATACACTGCCATGCCAGAAACATCGACATTAAACATTACCACAACAAACACTACCGCACCATACCGCACCGCACCACACAATTACCACATCATACATAACTGTACATCATATCGCCAGGTTAGACACTGCCACGTCACACACTACACCACACACTACCACACCTCACACTGCCACACCACGCAGTACCACAGTTCACACTGTTACTGTTACACAGTGCCACACGTGGATCACACATTGCAGTGTCGCATCTTCTGTTTCATGCAATGGAGCATTTTTCGCTTTATATTTGCTTTCATCAGATTTTGTTCACCGTAGGAGACACTTCGACTGGAGAGAGAGTAGGTATATTTTTCATTTTCGAGTTTCCTGCTAAAGGTAAATAAAACTGATAGATAAAATCGTCATGTGGTAGTCAGAATAAGATAATCAAGTAAACAGTATGACACAATGTTGAGCATGGACAAAGCGTGTAGTAATAACACCAGCACTGTTGGGCGGGAATGAACAATATATATGTTTCACTACTCCTTCGATAAGAGATGAGATTCCCTGATATGCGTTAGCTTGTCTTGCTGTAATCGGAGCGAAATATTTCCTTTCGTCCTGCCTGCAAAGCGTTATTTTGTTGATGTTGCATGCATATCTGGACGTGACCTCAGTGACTGCAGGCTGATTTTGCGTCCTTTCCTAATATCCATCCTCCTTTCGGGGCATGGGAAATTGAGGGACATTTGTTTTTGTCGTTTTTGTTGTTTAATGACGATGTTTTTGTTATATCTGATTAATCCCGGTCTGTCTCTGGCCGAGCAGACCGGTCTAACACAGGTGTACAGTATAGTGTGTAAACAGTGTAGGGATCCGGCGCCCTCTGTTGGTACACAGCGCCTCACCAGGGTCAGACCAGGTTTCTTCCCACGGCAAGGTGCAGAGTAATATGAGGACTCAGGAGGTTTTTAATTTCGTCTCTTTCTCTGTCTGTCTGTCTGTCTGTCTCTCTCTCTCTCTCTCTCACACACACACACACACACACACACACACACACACACACACACACACACACACACACACACACACACACGCACGCACGCACGCACGCACGCACGCACGCACGCACGCACACACACACACACACACACACACACACACACACACACACACACACACACACACACACACACACACACACACACACACACACACACCTGGCCATGAAGTCAACAGGTGCTCTCATCACTGACCTCAAGGCCTAAGGCCAGACTGAGCTAATTAGAAATGAAGGGAGGAGAAGGAGGGGTGAACCGAGAACGAGGTTGGGGGACAGAGGTAGGAGGTCGGGGTTGGGGTGTGGAGAGGTTGGAAGGAGGAGGGATGGGCGGAGAATATGGTATCTGGAAGGGAAGACTATGTGGACAGCAGAATGACAGGCAGAAGAAGAAGAAAATTCAGAGAAAAGTAGAAAAAAAAAAGACTCAAAGAAGAATCAGAGATAGACCAAGGATGAGGAGGTATATAAGGTAGGAGAGGGTATGAGGATGGAGAAATTGAAACAAGATGTAATAATAAGAACCTGGATGTAACATTGACTGTTGTCGGTCGTTTATGTACCATATTCTAGAGGAAGGTTAGGACTCAGCAACAACTGACTGTCTGCCTTAACCCTTTCATGGTCGGGATAACTATAGATTTTGTTCTAGTAATGGTGAAATTGAACACAACCGTCTATAGGTCAGAAGAACAAACTACTCGTAAAATGTTAGGTCGTCGTAGTGAAGGGAACAGATCTCGTATTCTCGAGGGTTGAGGAGGATCCTTAACACCTCTTCCTTAGCAGTTTATTTTTGGACCCTGGTAGACGAAGTAATTTTATACCTTATGCAGAGCGATACTGGAATGATTTTAGCGTCACAGAAGATGGTAAAGTTTAATAAAACATAAATCGCCAAGGAACACGCGTTAGGGTGCTTTCTTAACCGACGAGAATGGGGGCCAAGGATAGGGCTGGGAGTGTTTTTTTTTTTCTTCTTCTTTTTTATGCTGATACGGGATATGCAGTTTTGCGATTGATTGTTGACCGGAGCACTCACAGCAGCAATCTGTGTGTTAATGAATGGCTAATACCAATCATTTTGTCATTTCTGGCACACAGGCAGGCCAGGGAGGGAAGACGAGGGGAGAGAATGAACGCAGCGAATCCACCTGAAAGTGTACAGTCATAAAAAAAAAAAAACTATCGTTACCCCCAGCAATGTTCGATGCGAAACGAACGTTAGCTTGGCTGTGTGATCGGGTCCTCTCTCTCTCTCCTTGCCTTTTAGTTTACGTCCTTCTACATAGCATGCTACCTTCACATTACCTGAGACGATTGAATGTATCTCTTACTTCCTTAAGCCTTAGACGATGGGAATTTTCTTGTGGTTTCTTTGATCGTCTGGATCAAATCCAAACTGTTGTTTATGGGATGCTAGGCTTTATTAAACCTTTAGCCTTTGGACATCACCGTTGCTCCGTCACACAAGAAAAATCGTCTAGAATTAGAAAAAATACGAAAGGTTTCAGTCATTCTCTAAGGCTAACGCTAGATTACGCCCTTCTTTCTTATACTTGTCTCATTAATAATAATAGTAATAATCTATCTATCTATCTTTTGCCAGACGCCTCAATCCTGTACGGGATTGCCACAAACAAATCGCCTCCATGTCGCCCTGTCCCCCGCCATTTCACTGCCCTGCTCCCAACTCACACCCCCCTCTCTCATATACCTCTCCACCCCATCTCTCCATCTCATCCTCGGCCTCCCCCTCCCTCTCCTCCCTCCACCTCACTCACATACGCTCTCCTCGTCAGCCTTTCACCCTCCATCCTCTCCACATGGCCAAACCACCTCAGTGTGTTCCTCCTAACGCTTCCTATCACATCCACACCACAACGCTTCTTTATATCTTCATTTGTCAGTCTGTCTCTCCATTTGACTCCACAGGCTCCTCTTAAATAACTCTCACTCTTGACTTGTGTCCTTCCAACAACGTTCAAGCTTCACTTCCATAAGTTTGAGTTGGCATCACAATACTGTCATGTGGTAACTTTTTCATTTCCATGCTCACTTCCCTGTTTCATATCACTGCTTTCAAGCAACCAGCGACCTTTCTTCCTTGTACGCTTTCAAGCACTTCATCCTCCAAACTTCCATCCTTACTCATCACACTACCCAAGTACTTAAACGTACTCACATTTTCCATTTCGACACCATCCAACCTCACTATACATTCACTGACTTCACCTCTTTCAAAGACCATCACTTTACTCTTCCCTACATTCACCTTTAAATTCCGTTTCTTACACACTCTCCCAAACTCATCCACCAAGCGTTGCAGCTCCCTTTCGTCTTCACTCAACAACACAGTATCATCTGCAAACAACAGTACAGGGAGTTTCCAAACACTACTCTCTATCACCAGGGTCACTTCAACATCCACTGCCCTATTATGTACCTATTTTGTTACCCCATCCATGTACAGATTGAACAAGCATGGAGACATGACACATCCCTCTTTCAACCCAACCTTCAAAGAGAAAAATTCACTCAGTTCACCATCCACACACACTGCAGCCTTAGCACCATCATACATACTCCTCACAGCATTCAACAACTTCTCATCTACTCCACATATTCTTAATACTTTCCACAATCCTTGTCTATCCACCCTGTCATATGCTTTCTCCAGATCCATGAAAGCTGCATACAACTTCTTTCTCTTCTCTAGAAACTTTTCCACTAAAGATCTAAGAATGAAAATATATGATCTACACAACCTCTTCCCTTCCTAAAGCCTCCCTGTTCTTCTCCAACTAATTCCTCTGTTCTTTCTCTAACTCTGCCGGTAAGTATCCTACCATACACTTTTCCTATTATACTAAGAAGACAAATGCCCCTATAATTACCACACACTTCTTTTTCCCCTTTCCCTTTGTACAAGAGAATAACTATACCTGACTTCCAATCCTCCGGGACTCTACCTTCCTCCCAGGCCAATCTGCACATCTTCCACATCCATTCTACTACTTTCTTTCCCCCATGCTTCAGCATTTCACCACACACTCCATCAATTCCTGGGGCTTTCCCCAATTTAACTTTCTTCATTGCTTCCACAACTTCTGTTCTACTGATTTCTTCCTGTCTTCTCACCTCCCTCCTTCTAATAATAATAATAATAATAGTAATAATAATAATAATAATAATAATAATAATAATAAATAATAATAATAATAATAAATAATAATAATAATAATAATTACTATAATAAACATCAGATATGTGGCATCTACCATCGCCACAGGCTCTCCCCATCCCCTGTCTTGTTGCCTCCCCCCCCCCTCCCCGTCTTCTCACTTTTCCCTGACTCTGGTGGACAAGCGCTGCTCCCTTTATGGACTGAGTTTGGAATAATATGCCTGCTAGGGACTGTCGGCGAACTTTTGCTCGTGGGTGTACAGTGCTATCAGAGTTGCTGTATAATACAGTAATCCATTGTATTACTGACTATAACGTTACCTAGGAGGAACTTTCGTCTGACAATTCATCATCATCATTACATTTTTTTTACACCTAATATCACAAAATACGAGGAAATGGAGAGAAGGGGCATTTCACGTGTCATGCCAATGAAGCCACTGTTAAATCGTATTATGATGTACGGCACGGTGTCCAAACCATTTGCATTACTTGATATTTTTGTAAACAGATGCGTAAGACTGTGGGAAGTATTCTCGTGTGGTTAGGAAGCTTAGTAACACCTCTTCCTTACCGATTTATTTTTTATTCTTCTCCGTTACTATTGTTGTCTATTATTCATGCAGTCTCGGTCGACAAGAAAAAAGATATAAGATGCAAAAAGGAGAATATTAATGGGTATTTTGGAAACTGAATAGTTAAGGAAGAATTGTTACGGAGCCTCCATACCCGACGAGTATACGGACCTGTATTATAACGAATAGATCTGGCAGGAAGTAAACGAATGTAAACATGGGAAAATTACAAGTATAGGCCTACACATGAGCAGCCTGATAACTAATACCATTATGGGTTTACCTCCTCACACTTTACGGGTATACATTATTTTCTTTAGTATAACGTCCATGTTGGAGAGAGAGAGAGAGAGAGAGAGAGAGAGAGAGAGTGAGTACTGGAGATGAAAAATATAATCCAAATCTATCTCTAAAGCCGTATTCTCGTCGCTTGAGGAGGCTCCCTAGCACCTCTTCCTTAGCGATTTATATTTAGATAGGTGTGGTTAATATACTTTTGTTTGTTATTTTTGCAGAGCATGACGATATTAGAAAGAGTTATGTAACACAGAGGAGGACAGTAAGGTGTACTAAGCAAAATAAATCGCTCAGGAAGAGGTGTTAGGGAGCCTCCTTACCCGACATCACTAGGACCCAAGTTGCTGAACTGCCAACTCTCGTGACCAGACAGGAAACACAAGGGAAATTGATGTTTGCAGTTTAGGCAAGTTATTGATGAGAATTTGTTTCCCTTTTTTCCATCAGTGATAAATAAACAGTTCATTCAGTTCACCATGTATCGCCGGCAAAGCCCAAATCTTTCTTCAGGCTGTGAACCCCCGTTTTAAGCCAATAAGAACAGTATTCACATTTTCGTTAGGATAGGACACACCCTGTCATCTCCTTATGAGTTTACTTTTGCATGTGGTGCTGTTGCGGACGTGAATATCATTCCAACTTTTAGTTTAACAATTATGAAACTCGTGCACAGTATTCTGAATAGCTTGTTGGATTCCGTAGATCCCATCACCTTGTTTCAAAAGCCGCTGTTCACTCTCTCGTTATGTATCGTTATGCAGTGGATCGAGGTTTATGTCGGAAACTGTACACTGGAGGAAGTTCAGCGTTTCACCCACATCCCATCACCTTGTTTCAAAAGCCGCTGTTCACTCTCTCGTTATGTATCGTTATGCAGTGGATCGAGGTTTATGTCGGAAACTGTACACTGGAGGAAGTTCAGCGTTTCACCCACTGTTTCGAACCACTGAATGCGAGAGATGTGACAGCAAGGTAGGCCCAGACACTCGCCTCTGTGGTATCCTCCTATATGTTACTGTGTGAGAGGGATGGGGACGGAAGAAAGGCGCCATCACCTTCCTCAGTCCTGCTCCTCGTATAACCTCATCCCTCTCACAGGTACCAAATACGTGTCAGGCTATTGCTTCGCTATCATTTGTCTTTTAGAGATTCGAACTAGTGGGAGTTTTTATACGTTAATATATTCTCCGTTAATTTTGCAGCCTTTGCCGTATTACTGTCAAGATAAAGATGGCATAAAAGAGGACAGTAAGGTGTAATATGCAAAATAAATTAGAATGGAAGGAAATTTGGAAAGTATTCACAACTGACGAATATTTGACTCCGGGACCGTGAGAGTTGGACCACATTCTTAAGGTAGGCAGTGCGCAGTGCTGTCTTGAAATGAAACTGGCGGGTGATGTGTGTCGTTTTGATGTTTTATATTTTTAATTTTGACTTCCCTGGACATCGATAGATGTTCGCAATGGGAGTGCATCAGTGGTAAGTATCTCTGGCCTGTATTCTCGTCGGAAGCTCCCTATCACCTCTTCCTAAGCAAGTTGTTATTACATCTTGCTGTCCTCTTGTGTGTTGCTTAAATCATTCTAATATCACCATACACTGAATCAGTAACGTACAAAACGATATTAGCCAGCCGCATCCAAGCATAAATCGGCAAGGAAGAGGTGTTAGGGAGCTTCCTAAACCACTGAGAATACGAGCCCCTAAATATGTATATATAGATGGGTGTTGTAGTTGTGACTCTTGTAGCCTTCAGTGGTATAATTACTGAGGTTAAGATGGAAGGATGCAGTGAAGAG
This sequence comes from Coenobita brevimanus, assembly GCF_032717465.1. Taxonomy (NCBI): domain Eukaryota; kingdom Metazoa; phylum Arthropoda; class Malacostraca; order Decapoda; family Coenobitidae; genus Coenobita; species Coenobita brevimanus. The sequence continues at coordinate 17,185,679 of NC_136954.1, forward strand.
GTATATGAGAGAGGGAGGTGTGAACTGGGGGAGGGCAGCGAAATGACAGGGGACAGGGTGACATAGCATTTTGTTTGTGGCCACCCCTTACGGGATTGAGGCGTCTGGCAAAAGGTGGATAGATAAATAGGAGAATTCCAGTGTGAATTGAGGACAGAGTCCGGATTCACAGCCAGACGTACGATCAATTCACTATCGTATCTTACATTTGTTTCTGTAGGATGGATAGTAAGAACAGTGAGTTCAGTATATCCCCACACCATTCGTTCTTGTATGAGTTAAGACAGAGAAGTGTGTGTGTGTGTGTGTGTGTGTGTGTGTGTGTGTGTGTGTGTGTGTGTGTGTGTGTGTGTGTGAGAGAGAGAGAGAGAGAGAGAGAGAGAGAGAGAGAGAATGATTGTGTGTGAGTGAGAATCCAGGTCCAGGCAGTAGGTAACAGTCGTACGTGGGAGATTTCGTAACAACTCTTTCTCACCGATTTATTTTGCCTCTTACCTGTTTATATCCTTTTGTGTTATTGAAGCAAACTGTATCGCTATTAAAAACTATAAATAACATAAATGACGATACTAACGTCATTGATGCTAGGTAAATCACTCTGAAGGAAGAGCCATGAAGTTTCCAGTGCGAACGAGAACACAGTGAAACCTCTATGTGAAACTTTTTTTTATGCTTTCGCAGGCTTCCCAGGTGTACAGGACTGAAGACGAGTGCATAATGTTCCAGCCGGTTATTTCTTGAACGCACACACACACACACACACACACACACACACACACACACACACACACACACACACACACACACACACACACACACACACACACACACACATACACACACACACACACACACACACACGGGAATAATAGGTAGAAGGAAAGAGTTTAGGTACTTTGAAGTTTAGAGAAGTATAAGTTCTTTGCAGTTTCCTTGGACCAAATTAAGTAGTATAAGACGAAGTTCTGTATCCTCATTTAAAACGTTGATCGTGATAGATATTAATATTTCTGCTGTCCTGGGTTTGTCTTCGGGATAGTGAAACAGTCTGTCATTAACCGAAAGTGGATAGTCGGTGATTTTCAGAAAAAAAAAAAAAAAAAAAGGATTTTCGATATTTTCCTTCCGCACTTTTGACCCAATTTTTTTGTGATACCTAGACTTTTTTTTTTTTTTTTTTTTAAGGAAGAACAAGAGACATATGAAGATTGTGCATTCTTTACGTTGTCGTTTCTGCAAAGGAAAGAAACATGTTACCGGTAATTTTTCTCTCGCCACTAAGGTCTGGATTTGCATAAATAACAGATGTTGGAAGGCTCTACACTCTCGTTGTCCTTCATACGAAAAACAAGTCAGTTTCGGGAGAAAATCATAAGTTTGATTGGGAATCTGGGTCTTGCTTTGTATGTATCTCAACAATAACCCCTCCCCCCCAAAAAAAAAAAAAAAAAAACTCAAACACGGTGAGCCCCACTGGGGATATATGGAACTCATGAAGCATTCCATGGCAATCTGTGTGATATTTTTTGTTAATGATTCATTGGTGTTCCACCGAACACGACAGTGGAGGCGGAAACTGGGAAGTGAAAAGATATGTTGGTTGGAATCTCTGCTCTTTCATGGTCGGGACTACTATAGCATTCCTTTCCGGCAGCGAGCTAGTCTTTGGGGCCAGAGTATTAATATTGTCAGCATTTACCCTTACATGGAGGGGACAGATTTAACATTCTATTCCATTTAAATCCAGAAGATGTTATTTGACAGTGAGTCATCGGACCTAAGTGTGTTAAAAGAAATGCAACTACCCCGAAATCGGTCTTAATAAACATTTTATGAGACTGCACTTCCTCCTTGTAGTTATTGATAACACCGAAACAAACGTACACAACTCTCCTCCTCCTCTTCCTCCACCTCCACCATCTCCCCAGCTCTATCCCCCCTCCCCTGTCGCGAGTCAGCCAGATAAGACCTCCACACGATAATGTACCACCCCACATCTTGTCCTCCCCAGCCCTCCCGCTCCCCACCTTCCTCTCTCCTCTTCTCGTCTCATTCGTTTCTGCTTATCGTATACTCCCTTCTTCCACCCTTAAAATTTTCCCACACCCTTTCACTTTATTTTTCTGCCCCCAGCCTCTCTGTGTCTGTTTCCCCGTACCCTCGTCTCAGTTTTCATCTTCCTTTTCCTCGCACACCTCACACCTCCTCTACTCCCTTCTCCCCTAACTCCTAACAGCTATTCTCCTCCTCCTCCTCTTCCTCCTCCCACAAAGTCAGATCACCAACTGTTTGGAACGGAATTAGAGTCTGCTATGTTAACGCACGTAGTCCACGTAACAAGTTTGAGGATTTAGAATCTCTAATTTACCTAGAAAATTATGACATCATTGGCATCACAGAGTCCTGGATTAACACATCTGACCGTGACTTTCTAGCGGAATACTCATTAACAGGGTACAATATAGCTGTGAGCGACCACATCGAGCTGGTGACGGTGTTTTACTATATGTTAAAACTAGTCTCCATCCCCTTGTGCTATCCAAACCCAGTATTACCAACATAGATGCCAGTTATGTTCAGCTAAGTATTAATTCACACAAAATAAATATATGTCTCATCTATCGTCCTCCAGCACAGTCAACTGAGACAGATGAAAAACTTTATGATCAAATTGCGGAAATTTGTTGTCAAGAGGATAGCGTAATTTTTGGAGACTTTAATTTACCGGTAACAAAGTGGGGTGAACCACTGACGGCACACTCAGGACAAGAGCTTTATACGAATCTTCAAGAAAGCGCCCTTTCCCAACACGTAGAATACCCAATGAGAGGAAACAATATCCTAGACATCATCTTGACTACAAATGATAACCTAGTCAACAACGTTGAAATAGGACCTGAGTTTAGCTCCAGTGATCATCGAACTATACAGTTTAATATTACTACTGAAAAAGTAAAAGAAACGGAGAGCAAAGAGAAGGTCCCAGATTATCGTAGAGCTAGTTTCAGCAGGCTCAGAGCGCTACTTGCAACTGCAGATTGGAATCAAATGTCTGAAACCGATGACATAAACCACGCATGGGAAATATTCACCAAAAAATTTATTGAAATGGTAAAGTCATGTGTGCCACTACGTAACAGACGTCCAGCTGGAAATAGTAAACCAAAGTGGTGGTCCAGTGAAATAAAAAGTAACTTAATAGCCAAAAAACAGGCATGCCATAAATATAAAGCTACACAAAATAATGTTGATAAATTACAGTACGATAATCTACGCCGCATAACGAAAAGACTTATATAAACAAAGCAAAAGAGCACTGGAGATCCACATTGCTAATACGTGCAAATCAAATCCTAAAGAATTTTACAGTTACCTTAGAAAGAAAAAGGTTATGACTACATCAATAGGTCCTCTAGAAACAAACAATGGCAAACACACTGAAAATGAGGTCGAAATGGCAAACATTCTTAACGATTACTTTGCGTCTGTTTTTACAGTAGAAAACACCACCAGAACCTACTGTTACCCACAAACCAAGCAAATAGCACAGTCCTTAGTAACTATGCTATCCATAATAACGATATCCTTTCAGCCATAAATAGTACGAACATAAACAAAACCCTTGGCCCCGATAAAATATCACCGAGAATTCTCAAAGAAACAAAACATGAGTTACTGCTGCCACTCTCTGTCTTATTCAATAAATCATTAAGTACTGGGAAAGTTCCACGCGAATGGAAACTAGCAAATGTAACACCAATTTTCAAAAAAGGAAATGAGTTGCACCCAGGAAATTATAGACCAATCAGCTTAACATCAGTAGTGTGCAAGTTAATAGAAAAAATCATAAGATATAAAATAGTTAATTATCTAGAAGAAAATAATTAAAGACTCGCAGCATGGATTCAGACATCGTCGTTCATGCTTAACTAACTTACTGGATGTTTACAAATCATGCGATGACTCAAGAGTAGATATAATTTACCTCGACTTTCAGAAAGCATTTGACACTGTCCCTCACAAGCGTCTCATGAGAAACATAGAAGCACATGGAATAAAAGGAAAGACACAAAAATGGTTACAAGACTGGCTTTCAGACCGAAAACAGCGAGTTGTGATAAACGGAAAGGAATCCAAATGGCGTAATGTGATCAGCAGCGTTCCCCAAGGCTCAGTACTTGGACCGATACTTTTTATTATCTATATAAATGACATTGATGAGGGTCTAAATTGTAAAGTATCCAAATTTGCAGATGATACTAAAATAACCAGTAAAGTCACTTCAAAATTACAGTGGCAGCAGTTACAAAATGACCTTAATACTTTAGCAAGCTGGGCAGAAAAATGGCAAATGAAATTCAACACAGAAAAATGTGAAGTACTTCATATTGGAAGTAACAATGTCCATGCGAATTACAAAATGAACAATATTCAGTTATCAAGTACAGACAGTGAAAAGGATCTTGGTGTGATAATATCAAATGACCTAAAACCAAGCAAGCAGTGTACCGATGCGGTTAAAATTGCAAACAAGCTAGTGGGTTTTATTGGAAGAACTTTCGAGTTTAAATCGGAAAAAGTCATACTTGCCTTGTACAACTCGCTAGTGCGCCCCCATCTTGAGTATTGTGTGCAATTCTGGTCTCCGTACTACAGAAAGGACATTGAAAAATTAGAGAAAATTCAGCGAAGAATCACAAAAATGATACCACGACTTAGAAACAAACCATATGAGGAACGCCTTGAAGAACTTAAATTATTTAGCCTAACGAAGCGCAGGTTAAGAGGGGACCTTATTGAAGTTTTCAAAATAATGAAGGGATATGATAACTTAGACATGAATAAATATTTTGATACAGACCGGTCGAGTCAAACCAGAAGTAATGGCTGCAAAATCATGGGAAAGTGATTCCAATCCCACGAAGCAAAATACTTCTTCTTAAACAGAGTTGTAAATATCTGGAACAGATTACCCTCAGATACCGTGAACAGTATCTCAATCGAGACATTCAAAAACAAATTAGACAAGTATTTGCACGAGAATCCTCAGCTGACTCTTTTTCTGTCCGAATAACTTGCTTTTATAGCTACGGTACATGTAAGTTCATGCCCTTTTTGTCTACAAGACACCCCGTAAACAATGTACCCGTACATAGTGTTGCGTCACGATATTATACATTTTCAATTTATTCAGTGCAAACAAAGCAATATAAGCACAGATTAGGATCTGCACAGATAACCCTGAGTTAACGGTCACTACTCTTACTTTCGACCTGTGATGGGCTGTGAGCACTGAGGGTCCATGTTAGTCAAGTGACCACCATCGGGATTTTTTTAATGTACCAGGGGTCACGGCTTCAGGATGAAACTTGTGTACTTGTCCCATATGGGAGAGTTCCCTGTCTCAGTGGAGTGAATGGAGCTAGGTCCTGATTGACTGCTGCCTACCTTAAAAGCGCCAGGCAAGGATGCCGCACCACCCCTAAACATCCACACTGTGCAGTCCCCTCGTGTTTACAAGACACCCCGTAAACTTAACATAGCGTCACGTCACGTCATTATACGTTTTTCGATTTACCCAAAGCAAATGAGGTAATATACAGTAAGCACAGATTAGAATCTGCACGGATAACCCTGAGTTAACGGTCACTATTTTTACTTTCGACCTGTGATGGAATGTGGATCACTGAGGGTCCCTGTTAGTCAAGTGACCACCATCGGGATTTTTTTAATGTACCAGGGGTCACTGCTTCAGGATGAAACTTGTGTACTGTCCCACATGGGAGAATTCCTTGTCTCAGTGGAGTGAACGGAGCTATTGCCTGATTGACTGCTGCCTACCTAAAAAGCGCCAGGGAAGGTTGCCGCACCACCCCTGAACATCCACTCTGTGCATTGCACATCCACACTTTGCACTGTGCAGTCCCCTTTTATCTAAGACACCCGTCTTATATATTTTTCAATCTCCCCAATGCAAAGAAAGCAATATAAGCACAGATTAGGATCTGCACAGATAACCCTGAGTTAACGGTCACTATTACTTTCGACCTGTGATGGGCTGTGGATCACTGAGGGTCCCTGTTAGTCAAGTGACCACCATCGGGATTTTTTTTAATGTACCAGGGGTCACTGCTTCAGGATGAAACTTGTGTACTTGTCCCACATGGGAGAGTTCCTTGTCTCAGTGGAGCAAACGGAGCTAGGGCCTGATTGACTGCTGCCTACCTTAAAAGCGCCAGGCAAGGCTGCCGCACCACCCCTAAACATCCACACTGAGCAGTGTGTAGCTTCCACGTTATGTCCACAGACTTCCCATTAACTCAGTGTACCGGTTTATAATGTCATGCCATAACTATTATTTTATTTGTTTACTTTCTCTTTCAGGTTACTCTGTCGGATAGCTTATAGATAAAGTATTATAGAATGTGACTTTTCCTTTCCAATGTTTCCTATAAAATTTCAATGTCAGTTTTTCCATGCTGCATGGTGGTTTTTCTCACTTTTTCCTGGAGGGTTTGGTGGTGGGGGGAGCCTTCTTGCTTTACTATCCTTATCCTTCAGCATGTAGAGTTAGATCTTGTAGTCATAGTTTTCTCTAACAAGCAGCCTCGAAAGGACCATAAGGTCTGTTGCTGTTTGCTTTCCTGTGTAATCCTGTGTAATCCTCTCCCAAACTAACACATCCTCTCTACCAACCCCTTCATCCTTCCTCCCCACACTCCTTTCCCCCCCCCACTCACACCTCTCCTCCTCCTCCTCCTCACTCCTTTTCTCTCCCTTACCCTCCCATCCTGACACCCTCTCTTCCCCTCCCTTCCTCCATTCCTTCACCATATCTTCAACCTTTCTCTCTCCATTACACCCCGCCTCCCCCCCTCCCCTCTTGCATTTTGTCTTCCTCCCCCTGCGTCTTTTATTTTCCCTTCCCCTCCCACCCTTTCTCTCCCCCCTACCGTTCTTCTCATTCCCTCCTCCTTTCTTCTCCCCCCCGTTTTTCGTAGGTCTCTCTCCCGCTTCTTAAATCTCCCTTTCCTCTTCTCACAACCCTTTTCTCCCTTGCCCCCCTCTTCCCATCTCCCGTCCTCTTACTTCTCTATTCCTCCTCCCTCCTCATCCTCCTTTCCCTTTGTCCCCTCCTCTTCCACCTCTCCCCTCCTCTTCCTTTTCATCCTCCTCTACCCCTCTCCCCTCCTCTTCCTCGTCTCCCCCCTCCCCCTCTCCCCACCTATTCCTCCTCTCCCCTTCTTTTCCTTCTCTCCCCTCGTCATCCTCCTCTCCCCCTCTTCCCCCTCCCTCCTCTCCCCTTCTCTTCCTCGTCTCCCCCCTCCCCCTCTCCCCACCTATTCCTCCACTCCCCTTCTCTTCTTCCTCTCCCCCTCTTTCCTCCTCTTCCTCCTCTCCCCCTGTTCCCTCCTCTTCCTCCTCTCCCCTCCCCCTCTCTCCTCCTCTCACCCCCCTCCTTTTCTTTCCTCCTCTCACCCGCCCCTTTCACCCGTCATCTCCTCTCTCACTCCAGAATGTTTCTCCGCCTCCGTCTTCGCTTCTTATCTTCTCAGCCTCATTAGTCTTTGCCGTCTCTTGCACCTTCCCTCTCACCTCCCCCTGACACAGCATGTTTCCTCTCCCTCTAAATCCTCTTTTCCTCCTTCTCTCTCTTTCTCTCCTCACTCTTCTTTTCCCTCTCCTACTTCACATCTCCTCCATCCTTGCTCTCCCTCCCCTTACTCTTCTCCTCTCTCCCTCCCTCCTCCCTCCTATCATTCTTCTCCCCTTCTCCACTCTCCTTTCATTCTTCTCCTTCTTTCCCCCCTCCTTAGTTCTCCCCCCTTCCCCCTCTTCCTCTTCTCCCTTTCTCTTCTCTTCTTCTCCCTCTCTCCTCTCCTTGGTTCTCTCGCCTTCCCTTCCCCCTCACTTCTCTCCCTCTGCTGTCACTCCTCTCCTCCTCCCTTTACTCCTATCCCCATCCCCTCTCACTCCACTCCTTCCTCCTTCTTCACCCCCTCTTACATCTATCTTTCAGGCAGATAGTATAGAATAAGATTTCCTTTCCCTCTTTCCTATGAATTTTCCATGACAGCTTTTCTGTGCTGCATGCTGGTTCTACTCACTATTTCCTAACGATTTCAGCTGGAGGGTTTAACGTGGGGGGGGGGAGGGGCCTTCCTACTTTTCTGTCATTGTCTTTAGTTGGTAGAATAGTTTTGTTATTTACCAGCCACGATAACTTTGCGCTCCTTGTACTCTTCCTCTCACTCCTCTAAGTCCTCTTCCTCCTCTTCACCTTCTCCACTTCATGTCTCGCTTCCCCCGCTACCCCCATCACTTCTCTTCCTCGTTCTCTCTTCCCTCATTCTTGTTTCTCCTTCCCCACCCTCGCTCCCCTCCCACCTTTCCCCCACCTCTTCTCCTTTTTCTCCCTACCCCATACACTCACTCCACCCCTTGCTTCACACTCCCTCCCCACTTTCACTCCTTCCCAAGCCTTCCACTCCTGCCCTCCACTTCGTTTCTCCTTCCCCTCCCTCATTCCTCTCAGCCTTCCCCTCACCTCGTCCCTCCTCGTTTCTCCCTCAGGTACATCGCTTCCCCCTCCCCTCCTCCGTTCCTTCGCATCCCTTCATAATTCATTTCATACACTTATCCTCCCACACCTCTTGCTCCCCCCCTCCCAGGTCTCATCATCTTTCCCCACTTCTTTCATTCATTCCTCACACCTTCTCTCCTCTCTCCTCCTCAGTACCTCCTTTCGTCCCCGTACACCTTCTCGGTCCCTCCTCCTCTCGCCTCCTCATTCCTCCTCTGTCCCTCCTCCCTCAGACTTTCCCTCCTCCGCCTCCACCATCACACCGGCCTCACTTCACTTCCATTACAAAGATAAGACTTCAGATAATTACCGCCACATAGTATATATAATTCCACCAGCACAAGATAGCGACCTGCCTGTTAGTGTGGCCTTATAGACTCCGCCGACCACGGTAGATATTACCCTCCTACCCTCCTGTGATGGTAGATATTAACCTCCTGTGATGGTAGATATTAACCTCGTGATGGTAAATATTAACCTCCTGTGATGGTATATATTAACCTCTTGTGATGGTAGATATTAACCTCCTGTGATGGTAGATATTAACCTCTTGTGACGTCATTTTAGGTATGTTCCCGCTGCAACCATACGACTTTGTTCAGTGCAAGAAAGGCCTGTTGCATTTGTTGTTATTGTTCTTGTTGTTGCCTCTGCCGCTGTTGGTGTTTTTCTTGTTCTTGTTTTTATTTCTGTTGTTATTGTTGTTATTGTTGCTGCTGCTGTTTTTGTTGCTTTTCTTGTTCTTGTTTTTGTTGCTGTTGCTGCTGTTGTTATTATTGTTGTTGTTGCTTCTGCTGCTGTTATTGTTCTTGTTTTTGTTGCTGTTGCTGCTGTTGTTATTATTGTAGTTATTGTTGCTGCTGGTGTTATTGTTGTTGTTATCCCAAACTTATCTTGACGTGAAGCAGGACGCCAGGCTGAAGTTACTCATCTGCCGTCCACCATCCTGCTTTCGGGGTATAGAGAGGGAGTTGACGGGCGTTTTTATAGCGGCCGTGACTATATCGGTGCCACCACGTGAAGGTGTCTTTCTCCAGCACCCTTGTAGTATTGGGGTGTATGAAGTTTAGTGAGGGTAAATTTCTCTCTCTCTCTCTCTCTCTCTCTCTGGATATAACAAGAAATACATTGAAAAACAAATTCCAGGTCTCAGTGTGCTAATGTCCCTAATAGGAGAGGAACCTTTGTGTCCCCCCCATGTCTTATCTCTGAGGGACGAGGCAGGTGTTAACGTTATCTTTCCGCCTGATTATGCTGAGGGAGGTGACAGCCCCTTCACTACCAGGACTTGTTTCTCGCTTCATTTTTGTGCTGTTTACAGACGGTTTTATTCAGCTAAGGAGGGATTTGGAACTGGAGGGATTAATATGGCTTTGATTAAATCCTTGTTTCGTATTCTCGTCGGTTAAGGAAGTTCCCTAACACCTCTTCCTTAGCGATGTTTAAAATAAAGGTAGTTAATATGATTTTGTACGATTTTTAAGCAGAGTAAGGTGATAATGGTATGATTTATGTGGCACAGAAGCGTCCAGCAAGGTGTAATAAACAAAATAAAGAGCAAAGGAAAAGTTGTTAGGGAGGCTTTTGGAAGTGCAGGGATAATATTTATATAGCCTTCTGTAATCTCTCAATAACCCTCAGTAATCTTTTAGTAAATCCTTTCGATAACTCTTCAGTAATCCTTTGGTAATCCCTCAATAATCCTTCAGTAATCCTTTGGTAATCCTTCAGTAAACCTTTGGTAATCCTTCAGTAATCCTTTGGTAATCCTTCAGTAATCCTTTAATAATCCTTCAGTAATCCTTTGGTAATCCTTCAGTAATCCTTTGGTAATCCTTCAGTAATCCTTTGGTAATCCTTCAGTAATCCTTTAATAATCCTTCAGTGAACCTTCAGTAATCCATCAGTAATACTTCATTAATCCTTCAATAATTCTTTCAATACTATACACTGTTCACTTCAACTTGGCCTAAAATCTCCACATCTCCAATTTGGTTACTGAGCTGTAGCAAGAGACTAACGCTAGAATATAGTACTAGTCACGAAGAAGTGCCGTGGAAAGGATGTAGCGCTGCAGCATTGTCTTTTTCTGCAACTGAGCGACGCGAAATAAACTGCACAAGGACGAAAATCAGGGCCAAGTTAAAGTGAATGAACTGTAGGATCTTCTGCTTAGCTAAATAAGAGTAATATCACTTTCAGTACAATATTTTTACTTATTTATTTATTTTTTCATTTAACCCTTGCTCCCTCCAGACGTGATTTTCTAAGCTAAGGAGAGACGTTTGGAGAGGAACTGATGTAACTTACCAGTTGTTTCACAAATATATTTTTTTCGCCTTAATGTGGTTTGTGTGTGTGTGTGTGTGTGTGTGTGTGTGTGTGTGTGTGTGTGTGTGTGATGTTCCCGTGCGTGTGTGTGTGTGTGTGTGTGTGTGTGCGCGCGTGCGTGCGGCGTGCGTGCGTGCGTGCGTGCGTGGACACTATCTTTCCACAGTATTATGCCAGTGAGGTGAGAAGCATTAATATCCTTTTACCACACTCGTGTGTTTGTATCTATTCAAACTTTTCCATGAAGATTAATGAGGGTAAATTCCATTCCCCCCCTCCTCTCTCTCTGTCTCTCTCTGTCTCTCTCTCTCTCTCTCTCTCTCTCTCTCTCTCTCTCTCTCGTAGACATAATTAGCCGTATTCTGCGACGAGACAGTCATTGGGTATTAAAAAAAAAAAGGTCAAGAAAATTGCATTATGAATACTCTCTCTCTCTCTCTCTCTCTCTCTCTCTCTCTCTCTCGGACGCACCCCAACATACATCCCGCAACACATAATTATCTCACTGCAACTTAACTCCTCAGCTAGGAAGGATTTCACGGAGATGAATAAAAATTGTCTGGCATTATCATTATATAATTCTTTGATCTCAACCCTGGAGGTCTTAAATAATATTCCTCTGCCTCTAGACGATTTTATTCAGTTTAAAAGTACGGTATCTCGAAATGAAAGGGAAGGTGTGGGCTATATCTGACCTATCGGATGTAAAAAGAAATAAACTGAGGACAATCGTCTGTAAGTGAAGGGAATAACGCTATTGTTTCTGAGAGTTTTCCAGAGCCAAGTGAAATAGTCTAGGAATACACAAAATAAAATATAGAAGTTTACATTGTGCGGAGAAAGGATGAAAGATTTCAGTCTTGCGTACGCCCTCTAAGCTCAGTAAAATCGCCTGGCAAAAGCGGGAATGAAACACTGGATTAATTCCGACTATAAAATTGTTAATGGTAGCACACGGGGAAGAGGGTTTGGTGTTGTACAATCTTTCACAAAAGTTCTTTCCACCAATATACTAAGACCCTGAATCATCTAATTTTCAGCCCATGACACAGCTGTATGCATTTCCTATTGCTGCTTTGTGGATTTAATTTCATATACTTACAATATTTTTGGACTCTGTGCTGCAAACAGAAGGACAAATGTAATGGTATTTGTTTCTTGGTTGGCGGAAGAGACTTCAGTGCACGATAGTACGTTTTTCATTTATTTATTTATTTTTTGCCTTGAACCATAATTTACTGGTACATTCCGATTTTCCTATACTTCGTCCACTTTTATTTGGTTCAGAGATTCGTCTTTTTCCTTATTTCTTCACATGGCGTAGTACCAGAAATAGCCAGTGCTTTATTTCCTTTCCATGGCATTTATTAATTTATTTATGTTTTCGTGGCTACCAGCATATTCTGGTGTTAATAATTTGTTGCGGTTCAGCACTGAAGATATAGAGATGGCAACTGCTGACCACGTTAGAGTAAAAGGAGTATATATAACCCCCAGCTCCTGGTCATCGTCGTTGTGGGCGTCGTCGTCGTCGTCGTCGTCGTCGTCGTCGCCGTCGTCGTCGTCGTCGTCGTCGTCGTCGTCCTCGTCCTCCTCCTCCTCCTCCTCCTCCTCCTCCTCCTCTTACATTCAGAGCGGCTGAATATAGAAGCATGAATGGGTGGTGCAGTATCTTCGGTATAAAACCCTCTACTTTCCTGGTACATCTGTTAACACTCCTAGGCTCTTATGACTCACTCTCAGTGCCATGTAATCCCCTGGTGTTATTTACCGGTCATTAGAGAGTAAATTAGGACAGTATAGCCTACCTTGGAACTGTCTCCCTCTGTCTGTATTTCCTACTTCCTATGACCTCCAGTCTCTCAAAGGCAGTGTGTCTAGGCATCTCGAAATGAACGGATCTTGAATATGGCTCTTTTGTATTGTTTTTTCTTTTTTTTTTCTTGGAAGGAACGGTTTGCGGGCCCCTGGCGTTTGATTCCTTCTTCCTTGCGTATATATATATATATATATATATATATATATATATATATATATATATATATATATATATATATATATATATAAAGACCCTTGTGACCCTCTAAGATGATTGCTTGGATCTGACGAGAAGACAATGAATTTGACCCTTATATTAGAGTGTAAATGCTGTTAATATTAACACTCAGGCTCCTATGACTCACAATTAAAACGCTAAAGTTGTCCTAACCATGACCGCCATTCAGGTGGAAATTAATTAATAATTGCCAACCCATACAACCCTCACCCCAATCCAGCCTCTGTCAAAATTAAAATCGCTTGTTCTTTGGTCAGCTACGCTCCCTTTTATGATTTTATTTTATATTGATTTTTTTTCTTTTTGTTGTTGCATTCGTTATAGGTAAGTGATTCTTTTGGCCCCATGATTGCTCCGTTAGGCTTGCTTCTAACGATATGTTTTATGACTTTCTTTTTATGCAAGGAAGAAGGAACCAAAGGCAGGAGCCCATAAGATTGTTCCCTCCAAGAAAATACAAAACCAGATAACAGAAAGCCAAATTCAAGATCAGTTCTCGAAAGCCAAATTCAAGATCAGTTCATTTCGAGATGCCTGGACACACTGCGTATAAATGACTGGAGATCATAGGCAGTAGGATATAGAGACAGAGGGAAACAGTCCCAGAGTCTACCCAACAGCCGAATGTACAGCGTACCTATAAAAAAAAAATAATAATACCAGAAAGATTATGTGCAGATATTTAGATAAAAAAATTTCATACTTTCCTTTTTCTGGATTCGACCGTACTCCAATGTTTGGTGGAAAAATACAAGTAGGTCTAGATGATGATGATGATGGTGATGATAACGATGGATGATGACTGACTGATGATGATAAAGATGACGATAACGGTGACGATGACGATTATTCACGATGGTGATGGTGATGACGATGACTGATGATGACGATGATTGATGATTGACTGATGATGATGATGGTGATGATGGTGATGACGATAACGGTGACGATGACGATGATTCGTGATGATGGTGGTGATGACGACGATGATGATGATAATGATGTTTTGTTGCATTCTCTTCAGGCAGTGACCCTAATCGTTTGTTTATATAATCCGGGACAAATTTCACCTTATTGAAAATACTTTAGTCATTTGTATATTAATTATCATTTTTCTTCCTCCAGGTGAGTTCTGCTTTGTGCACCTGCCGCTGGGCGTCGCTGTGGTATGTACTGAACTCATTATTTACTCTTCTATTTTTCTGCTAAAGGGACTGGTCAACTTCCCTCCATTTCATTAATAAATTGTGGGTGTATGATATTCTGTGAGCCTTACTAATATTATGGGATCGGAATGTGCCTGCATGGTGGCCTATCAAACACATCTTCCAGTCCCACCGACTCCCACACCCACGACACATTGCCACAACCACCACAAACAACCACGACCACCACAAACTAATACGACCACCACCCACCACAACCACCACACTGCCACAACCACCACACTGCCACAACCACCACACTGCCACAACCACCACACTGCCACAACCACCACACTGCCACAACCACCACACTGCCACAACCATCACAAAGTACCACTACCACTATATTACCACAACCACCACAGACATCCACAACCTCCACAAACTCCCACAACCATCACAGACTCCCACAGCCACCACAAACTGCCACAACCACCACGAACTGCCATAACCGTCACGAACTGCGACAACCACCACAAATTCCCACAACCACCACAAACCACCACAACCACCACAAACCACCACAACCACCACAACCACCACAAACCACCACAACCACCACAACCACCACAAACCACCACAACCACCACAACCACCACAAACCACCACAACCACCACAAACCACCACAACCACCACAAACCACCACAACCACCACAACCTCCCACAACCACCACAAACTCCCACAACCACCACAAACCACTACAACCACCACAAACCACCACAACCACCGCAAACTACCACAACCACCACAAACCACCACAACCACCACAAACCACCACAACCACCACAAACTCCCACAACCACCACAAACCATCACAACCACCACAAACCACCACAAACTACCACAACCACCACAAACCACCACAACCTCCACAAACCACCACAAATCACCACAACCACCAGAAACTACCACAACCACCACAAACTGCCACAACCACCACAAACTCCCACAGCCATCACAAACTGCCACAACCACCACAAACTCCCACAAACCCCCACAACCACCACAAACTCCCACAAACTCCCGCAACCACCACAAACTCCCACAACCACCACAAACTCCCACAACCACCACAAACTACCACAACCACCACAAACTCCCACAACCACCACAAACTTCCAAACCACCACAAATGCCCACAACCACCACAAACTCCCACAACCACGACAAACTCCCACAAACTACCACAACCACCACAGACTCTCACAACCACCATAAATTACCACAAACTCCCACAACGACCTCAAACTACCACAACCACCACAAACTCCCACAAACTCCCACAACCACCACAACCACCACAAACTCCCACAACCACCACAAACATCCACAACCACCACAAACCACCACAAACCACCACAACCACCACAAACCACCACAATCACCACAAACTCCCACAACCATCACAAACCACCACAAACCACCACAACCACCACAAATCAACACAACCACCACAACCTCCCACAACCCCCACAAACCCCCACAACCACCACAAACCACCACAACCACCACAGACCACCACAACCACCACAAACCACCACAACCACCACAAACTCCCACAACCACCACAACCACCACAAACCACCACAACCACCACAAACTCCCACAACCACCACAAACTCCCACAGCCATCACAAACTCCCACAACCACAACAAACTGCCACAAATGCCCACAACCACCACAAATGCCCACAACCACCACAAATGCCCACAACCACCACAAATGCCCACAACCACCACAAACTACCACAACCACCACAAACTTCCACAACCACCACAGATTCCCACAACCACCACAGACTCCCACAACCACCACAGACTCCCACAACCACCACAGACTCCCACAACCACCATAAATTACCACAAACTCCCACAACGACCTCAAACTACCACAACCACCACAAACTCCCACAAACTCCCACAACCACCACAACCTTCCACAACCTACCACAACCACCACAACCTACCACAACCACCACAACCACCACAACCTACCACAACCACCACAACCACCACAAACTCCCACAACCACCACAAACTCCCACAACCACCACAACCTACTACAACCACCACAACCACCACAACTCCCACAACCACCACAACCTACCACAACCACCACAAACTCCCACAACCATCACAAACTCCCACAACCACCACAAACTACCACAACCACCACGGAGCCCACCATCCCGACCCCAGGCGAAAAGTAGGCTGCCAGAATAGACCTAATTATATCTCAGTTACCTCTGACAGGCAATTCCCTCAGTAATGAAGGTCTGTGTTTCTACGCTATTACCCTCCTAGTTCTAACCTCGCTGGCTTAATTAAAGACCTTTTTAAGGTAATTTGTTCCGTAATCTAATCACCATTCACAGACATGTCTCACGGGTACAGAGCCAGACAATAATATCGTTATACTTTTTTGTCGAACAGTTACAGTATGAAGCTTATATAACATTCTGGAAAGTTAATTCGGTTTCAGAGATTACTAGGTTTTGAAAGTAGCTGCTCACTCCAGCTTATCCTACGTCTCCTTCACACCTCCACCCCATTCCCGCACACTTTCCTTGACAGTTCTTCATTCTCATCCTCTCCACATGGTCGAGCCATCTCGGAGTCTTTCCCTTAATACTTTCAATCACATCCACAACAATCACATCCACACCAATCACCTCCAAACCAGTCACATCCACACCAGTCATATCCACACCAATCACATCCACCCCAATCACATCCACGCCAACACCACAGAGCCCCTTCACTTTCTCATTTATCTGTCTTTCTCTCCACGTAAGTGTATATGCTCCTTTAGGATAATTCATTTCCATTGCTTTCTTCCTTGACAAGCGTCCCTCCAACAAGGTCCAAGCTTGATTTCCGTCAGCTAAGATCACTTCTCCAGTATCTCCGGTGAAGACTATGAGACATAAGTTTTTGAAACACCGCCTCTTTTAAATACTTTCCATATTATAGTTCATCTGGAAAAAGTATTGGGCCAGTGTCAGTCAAACGCATAGGTTTTGCGGTTTACTTGAAAACACAAAATATGAATGAAAATTAGACAGATCCAGAAAAAAAAAAAAAAAAGTGATTCTCGCCATTGTCTGACTCATGATGGATAAACAACAAACATCCACTCGCTTACACGTCCAGTCCCCTTTAGGCTGTAGTAGACAATTTATTTAACTAAGGTAGAGATGCTGAGAGCGCTCCTTTGGCACCTGAATTAAGACCCTGAAGTCTTTCCTACATACGCATTTACATATTTACAAATCACACACCATGGCACTGAGTTATGTTTGAACTGTGATATATTTACGTCGGCGGTGTGATAAATATGCTGCGTTGAGTAAATATCAGATCTATGAGGGAGACATTATATAAAAGTAATGCATACATAGGCTTGTCTTCCCCCCCGTACACACACACACACACACACACACACTGTGAGGCGCTGTGTGTGACGATGTGGGAAAGGAAGGGAAAGAGGGTGGTTTTGTGACTGTGTGTAATTCACTGGGTCAGGTCGGTCAGGATCACGTGATGGTTGTGATCATCAGTATTTAACCCTCCCGGAAGAGAGCTGAGAGCTCATATAGTCCGATCTAAGGGCAAAGCCTTGACCTTCACACACGCACACACTCATCCTCTTGCTCAAGGAGGACAGTGACCACCCGCTTCGTCAGTGAAACTTTTCGTATCTCGAGCAAGGCGTGAACCTCCGTCTTAGCAGATGCTTAGCGAGAGCGTTACCACTGAGCCGGCGTGTGTGTGTGTGTGTGTGTGTGTGTGTGTGTGTGTGTGTGTGTGTGTGTGTGTGTGTGTGTGTGTGTTATTTTTTTTTCTTGATGTGTGATGTTTGATGGTTTATATTTTTTATATTTATATTTCGTGTTCCAGCTTATTTGTGTGTATGTATGGGAGTATTTGTTTCTTGATGTTTGTGAGCTCATTGCATTCTTGCGTTTTGTTTGTGTAGTTTTGTGTTGTGTGTGTGTGTTTGTGTGTGTGTGTGTAATTCACCGGGTCGGTCAGGATCACCTGATGGTCGTGATCGTCAGCTTTTACCCTCCCGGAAGGGAGCTGAGAGCTCATATAGTCCGATCTAAGGGCAAGGCTGTGACCTTCACACACGCACACACCCGTCCCCTTGCTCTAGGGGGACAGTAACCACCCACTTCGTCAGCGAAACTTTTCGCAACCTGAGCGAGGCGCGAACTCCCGTCTACCAGATGGCAAGCGAGAACGTTACCACTGCACCAGCGAGCGGTGTGTGTGTGTGTGTGTGTGTGTGTGTGTGTGTGTGTGTGTGTCATAAAAGACTTTGTAGTTACTTGTAGAGACGTTATCTATTAGACTTGTGGACGAGCGGTTGTTATACTTGAGTTGTTCGTAAGTAGATAATCTTGGTTCCCATTTGTCATGCAATGACAGGAGAGGTAAAGAATAGTATGGGACTATTTTTATTTGTCTTGGTAATATTAAACAAAGTCTCTCACACACGAGTGAAGTATAAGTAGGGTCCCGCTAGCTACCTCCATGTCTCTCTCTCTCTCTCTCTTCGAAGTTGCTAAGCCTTTCTCCCTACTACCTGCCGATTCTATGCCCTCTCTCCTTCTGAGCTCTGCTTCCTAAATTCTGGTGAAACAGGGGTCGTGTCACGTGTGTTACACTGTGGTTGGAAAGTTCCAGAAACCTGTGTGTGAGTATGTGTGTATGTCACTAGGCTTTGTTCCCCTGCTATTTCGCTGACGCACTACCTGCATCATCTCCTGACTTGCTACTTCCTAATCTGTCGTCAGCTTTTCCTCAGTTTAACTTGCAAGATAATTTCCCATTCCCAGGCTCGCATAGAGCTGTCTATCTGTCTATTTATCTATCTATCTATTATGATTTGTAAATATAATATGGACTCATAACATGTGTGTGTGTGTGTGTGTGTGTGTGTGTGTGTGTGTGTGTGTGTGTGTGTGTGTGTGTGTGTGTGTGTTGGGGTTATGAAAAAAAAAGTCTAGATATATTTTGGCCCTGGCCAACCCCTCACTGGATACGGCGTCAGACTAAAACAAAAAACAAAACAGTATAATATCACCGCATGGGTTCCTTCAATTGCCATTACGGAAAACGAAATGGTAAACAGTCCATAAATGAAATGGGAAGATCAAGTAATTTCCAGGTGACTTAGAGCGTCTTCTGGTGTAAATAGTGACTAATTAGATTATAGGTGTGTATTTTTAGCCAGGTGAAGAAAGATAGAGGTTGGTGAGGAGGAGGAAGGTAGAGAGCGGAGGGAGGGGGAAAGACGGTGGGAAGCGGTGGAGTTAGAGAGAGAGAGAGAGAGAGAGAGAGAGAGAGAGCACAGAAACAGCTAAAGAGAAGACAGAGAAGGAGAGTTATAGCCTCGCAAATCTGAATGCCAGAGACAAACTGTTCCAAAAACTGTGCCGAGAACGGTGACTTATATCGGGAGGAAATTCTTTTACGGTGAGGTTTGAGAGAGGGAGGAGTGGTCTGCGACAGGAATATCCATAGTCTTCCCATATGTCTAGCGATGGTATTCTCTTTGGTTAAGGAAGCTCCCTGACACCTCATCCTAAGCAGTTTATTTTGCTTATTACACCTTGCTGTCCTGGCCTGTGTTGCATAAATCCTTCCAGTATCACTATATTCTTCATAAATAACTTGCAAAACAATGTTAACCAACCATATCCAAAAAAAAACAATCGCTAAGAAACAGGTGTTAGGGAGCTTCCTTAACTGATTGCTCAGAGCCCTATTCTGCATTGATTAGGCTTCGTAGCTCCTCCTCCATAGACATTTGTTCTGCACATTACACCTGAACATTGTCTTCTTTGCAATATACCATCAGGTGGAGTGAACACCTGTAATGGCGAGCCTTATAGTATATTGCAAAATGTCCTTCTTCATATATATCTCAGGGAATATATATATATATATTTTTGAACAAGTTTGCATCAGTAGCATAAAACAAAAGGCTATAATACAAAAATTCGTAACACCTCGTAGCATTTATTCTTTCTCTTTTAATCGTTTTAACGTCGTTATAATTTGCATGAAAAAAAAAAAATGCAAGAGGTTATTGAAGTGTAATGTACAGAATAGATAGCTAAGGAAAATGTGTTCGGAAGTCTCGAATGTCACTTTAAATACAATTTTTCGTTAAAAATAAAATGGTAGTGCTATAGCACAATGAGTGAATTTCGTACTTAGCCATCATAAGGAAGTGTTGATTTTTGTTACCCCTTTCCCTCTTCCATTGAGAGATCTTCGTACTTGGCGTTACAAGTAGGAATACATAAACTGACTGACGCTTACAAAAACAACCATTACCATCCCTCGCACTTTGTCAGCATGGGGTAAGGTTAATTTGAGTTACCACACTCCCAATTTCCATTGCAGGTGCCTCTTAAAGAAGGCAGTGGTTCATGTAGGGGTTTACCAGCTTATGCAAAATGACAAACACGTCCTCGGGTTGAAGGTTTAGCCAGACTGAAAGACACATGGAGGAAGAACCAGAGAGAGAGAGAGAGAGAGAGAGAGAGAGAGAGAGAGAGAGAGAGAGGTTGTGTTCGTAAGATTATACATATTTAAATATAAATTTAAATACGTGGATTTATACAAATATGCATTTACTTATACATACATACGTACCCGGTATATTAACACATGCATATTTCTGTACATGTATAGCCATGCATATTTGTTTATCTGTATATTTATCAGTCTATCTATATTTACCCATCTACTTACTTGTGTATATTTCTGTATAACTTTATTTCTGCCCCAGCCAATTGGTGTCTGTCTGTATCTGTCTGTCTATCTATCTATCTGTCTATCTACCTACCTACCTACCTATCTATATGTCTATGGTTATTATATATTTATACGTGTACAATATATCCTACTTAACCCCGTCAGCTTCTCTCTTTCTCTCTCGTCGGCCATTTTGACAGAGAGAAGAAAATTACAGGTGAAATGCAAGCCTGGCTTGGGTGTTCAGTGTCAGATGTACGAACACGGCTGGTGCCACTGACGCCAATCTGCACTTCACTAGAAAAGGCCATTTGGTTCGGCAATATTATAGGCCAAATTAACACACGGGATATGGCGGATGTTTGTTTTAGTGTGTGTTACTACCAGACGACTCTATTTAATTTAAGAAAGGTGTCTTGTTCGAAACAGGTTCTTTACACCTGTATCTAACACTTTTAGTTCGAGAAATCTAACCAAAGCTGAATATAACACTGAAGATATAGTAAGAAGGAAATGAACAAAACATTCTGTAGTTCATTCACTTTAAGTTGGGTCACATTTCATCTGTTTGCGTATTTTAAGTAGCTCGATGACACAAGAAGACAATACTAACTTCGCTGTACATGCTTTCTGTACACTTCTTCATGACAAGCATCATATTCTACAGTTAATCTCTTGTTATGACTCAGCATTCAAGATTGAGGGATGGCAGTTTTAGGCCAAGGTAATATGAACAGATTATAGTGCTTAATGGGATATCATAGGTGAAATATTATCCAGGGAATTTAACTGTAAAAATTTGGCCTCGTTGCAGTTATAGTGAGTCGGGATTTACAGCAGTATAAATACTCTCTTGGGGCTGTGTGTACTCACTGTATATAATACCTCTTCAGTCACGTGATAGATTTATTCTGTATGCTTTATTCCTGCTGTGTTCAGGCGATTCTTTTCATCGTAAGACTTACCTCTAGTGTGAAGAGGTAAATAGAGAGTTCCAGAAGTCTCTCCGGCTAAGTTTAATCGTTGAGAAAGAGAGAGAGAGAGAGAGAGAGAGAGAGAGAGAGAGAGAGAGAGAGAGAGCTGAAGGGTCTTTCACTGTGAAACACTGGGTAGGAGCGAGTCACTTCCCCAGCCATAGATAGTGGCGTTCCTGCCCCGTGGATCAGATGCCCTTCCAGACCCACAAAACACGACTGGAACATGTATAGAAGTGAGGTCATGTCAGGTGCGTACAGGTCACCCGCTGTACAGTACGTACATCGCTGAGAAGTGTCCTGTCGCTCGTCTGTCCTGGTTTTCTCTCCGTGGATTTGACTCTCAGCCTCATTGGTCACAGGAGCCTGGGAGTCTTAAGCCTTGTACACACCGAGATACAAAGTCTAGAGACAGTCGAGCGACTATATATCTCGTCTGTTGCGAGACAATCCAGATACAGACAGGCGACAGTCCAGAGACACACTGGAGACAAGGCAACTTTGTCTCTGGATTGTCTAGAGACTGTTGCGAGACGGTTGCTAGACATTTCTGCTACTTTCTCGCTGGACTGTTGCTAGACAATTGAGAGACAGTCCAGCGACTTTGTACCGCGTCCGTGATTGAACCATCCACCTCGTGAATTTTGAAATATCAGTTTTCTACCAACATTTGTCATATTAAACTCAAGAAGTGATATTCCAGTCACAGGCAAAATGTACATGTGAAGATATACATTTATGGACGAAGACAGATATATATATATATATATATATATATATATATATATATATATATATATATATATATGTATATATATATATATATATATATATATATATATATATATATATATATATATAGAGAGAGAGAGAGAGAGAGAGAGAGAGAGAGAGAGCCAGACGCCTCAATCCCGTTTGGGGTGGCCACAAACAAATCACCTCCAAGTCGCCCTGTCCCCCGCCATTTCACTGCCCTGCTCCCAACTCACACCCCCCTCTCTCATATACCTCTCCACCCCATCCCTTCATCTCATCCTCGGCCTCCCCCTCCCTCATCCCACCACCACCTCACTCACATACACTCTCTTCGTCAGTCTTTCACCCTCCATCCTCTCCACATGGCCAAACCACCTCAGTGTGTTCCTCCTAACGCTTCCTATCACATCCACATCAACATCACAACGCTCCTTTATATTCTCATTCGTCAGCCTGTCTCTCCATGTGACTCCACAGGCTCCTCTTAAATAACTCATTTCCACTGCTCTCACTCTTGACTTGTGTCCTTCCAACAACGTCCAAGCTTCACTTCCATACGTTAGAGTTGGTATCACAATACTGTCATGTAGTAACTTTTTCACTTCCATGCTCACTTCTCTGTTTCTTATCACTGCTTTCAAAGAACCAGCAACCTTTCTTCCCTGCTGTACCCTTTCAAGCACTTCACCCTCCAAACCTCCATCCTTACTCATCACACTACCCAAGTACTTAAACGTACTCACATTTTCCAATTCCTCATCATCCAACCTCGCTGTACATTCACTGACTTCACCTCTCTCAAAGACCATCACTTTACTCTTCCCTACATTCACCTTTAGAGTCCGTTTCTTACACACTCTCTCAAACTCATCCACCAAGCCTTGCAGCTCCCCTTCGTCTTCACTCAACAACACAGTATCATCTGCAAACAACAGTACAGGGAGTTTCCAAACACTCTCCTCTCTCACCAGGGACACTCCAAAATCCACTACCTTGCCTTCTACCTCTTTTATTACCCCCATCCATGTACAGATTGAACAACCATGGAGACATGACACATCCCTGTTTCAACCCAACTTTCAAAGAGAAAAATTCACTTAGTTCACCATCCACACGCACTGCAGCCTTCGCACCATCGTACATACTCTTCACAGCATTCAACAGCTTCCCATCTACTTCATATATTCTTAACACTTTCCACAATCCTTGTCTATCCACCCTGTCATATGATTTCTCCAAATCCATGAAAGCCGCATACAACTTCTTTCCCTTCTCTAGAAACTTTTCCACTAAAGATCTAAGAATGAATATCCGATCTACACAACCTCTTCCCTTCCTGTTCTTCCCCAACTAATTTCTCTGTTCTTTCTCTAACTCCGTCAATAAGTATCCTACCATACACTTTTCCTATTATACTAAGAAGACAAATGCCCCTATGATTACCACACACTTCTTTTTCCCCTTTTCCTTTGTACAGGGGAATAATTATACCTGACTTCCAATCCTCCGGGACTCTACCTTCCTCCCAGGCCAATCTGCACATCTTCCACATCCATTCTACTACTATCTCTCCCCCTTGCTTCAGCATTTCACCACACACTCCATCAATTCCTGGGGCTTTCCCCGATTTAACTTTCTTCATTGCTTCCACAACTTCTATCCTACTGATTTCTTCCTGTCTTCTCACTTCCCTCCTTCTCCCAGCCATTCCCCAGCCACTTATACTCGCATTACTTCCATCCTCTACGTTCAACAATTCCTTAAAGTGTTCTCTCCATCTGCTCACTTTTTCTCCCTTCTCCACTAGTAATCTACCATTTTTATCTTTCACTCCCCTGCTAACTTCACTTCCACCCTGTCTTACTCTTTTCACCTCTTTCCAGAACATTTTCTTACAGTCCCTCCACTTTACACTCAAATTACTTCCAAATTCCTCATCCACTCTCTTCTTACTTTCTCTTACTAATCTTTTCACCTCTCTCTTTCTTTCTACATATAACTCTCTCTTCCGCCTCTCAACTTCTTCCACGCTTCTATTTCTCATCCATTCATTGTATGCTTTCTTCTTTTGTGCCACAGCCTGTTTCACCTCTTCAGTCCACCACGCTGTTCCTTGCACCCCCCTCCGTCTTCTCTTCCTTCCACACACCACATCACATGCTGCACATATTTCTTCTGTAAATATCCTACACACACCTTCCACGTCTCCCATCTGCTCCAATTCATATTTGCCCAATCGTTCCTCCACTTCTCTCTTATACTCTGCCTTTTTCTCATCCTCCTCTAACCTTTCCACCCTCCTTGCCACTACTCCTTCCTCTCGTCTTTCCTTTCTTCTATTCCTCCATCTTACTTGAAATCTAATTCTGGCCACCACCAAGTAGTGGTCAGAAAGTCCACTCCCCCATCCTCTATAAACTCTTGCATCCATTACACATCTTCGCATCCTCTCATCCACACACACATAATCAATCATTGCCTTCCTTTCATTCAGTTCACCACCCACCCTTCTCATCACTCGCCATGTATACCTGTGGATCATTAATTTTATGCCTGAAGAGGGTATTGGCTATCACCAACCCCCTCCCAGCACAAATGTCCACTAACGCACTCCCATTCTCATCTATCTCAGCAGGCACACCCCACTCACCAACTATTCCATCCACCTTCACATTGTCACGAATCAAATTCGCGACATTACCCTTTTGTGAGAAGCCATGAACTATTAGTGGAAAACTCACTGTTTATCGTTCAGTTAACCGCTCATTCGGACGGAAGCTTTGTCAAATCAATTTTGCATTGTCATACGTGATCGTCTTTGTGTGAGACATTAGTGCTTCCGCTGAGCGATTTGTTTTGGGCGCGTTTCGCTCACTCGACCGTTAAAAAATGCGGCCTATTGCTCCCCCTTTTTTCCCACGACTTACGCAGTCCAGTTTTTGCTCTGACGGAGAGAGGTCCTGTGCTCCAGAAGTGAGAGGTCAACCCAAGCTCCACTAGAATCACAGTTACCCAGTGCTCCCACTTTGGTGATACAAAGCATTCATCGACTAGTATTTCCTTCTTGTATTTTCCTAGTCTTAAGAGTTTAATTAAGGTGTTTTTCCTAGGCTTAAGAATTTAGCTCGTGTGTGAGTGAGTGAGTGCGATCTCATTAATTTGATTTGAATTGTAACGTTCAATTTATTTTTTGTAATCAATAAATTTAACAGTTCTTTTTCTTGAGCTTAATGTAATGTAAACTCTTGTTTCATTTCTCCATAATTAAGCTTATTTCGCATATAGCTCCTAGCTTGCATAAACGTTTGCTATTTATAACTGGTACTTAGGCCAGTCTTGTATTAAACTTAAAATCCGTTGTGCCTTCTAGGAGTTAAGCATCAGCAAGAACCTGATGTTAGTATTAGTTATTTATTGTCAGGGGTGAAGTAACTTTCTCCAGAGGCTAACAGTACTAACAGCAATTGAGTGATTAGTCTCTGCTGTGTACTGTTGAGAAAGTTTATAAATTCTCGTTCTTAGAGAATTGTGCGCAAGCCAGCGTAAAGTAATCGTTGCTTGATGTAGCAAGACAATCATTGTCCCTGCTCTTTAATATTATTGAACATTAGTATCAATTAAATAATATTTAAGTATTTATTTTAAAAACCCAGTGATATTTAAAAAACCCCGTGACAATTGGCGACCTCATTCCAGGATATTAACTCCTAGCTCTAAAGCTATTCACGAGATAGTGCTCACTCGTTCATATTTAGGTATTTATAATTAAAGTTTATAGGCACAAGTTTACTGGTGTTTACCGTTAATTTAGCAAGTGAATTTTTGCTTTATTAATTCATAGAGTACTTAACTCTATTTAGTACTTTATTTTTGGTAACGCTAGACGATTTTATTCGCTCCTGGGTAGCCGCCGTACCCATTGTGTTAATTATTGAGTCTTCTCAGTTATTTGCATTTTTGCTTTATTCTTTTCGAGTTAACTAGATAAGACTGGTCACCACTAGCTTGTGTCTGTATTCTTTACTTGTGTTTATTAGTATTCGTCGCTAAGCAGTCAGTACTCAGTTTCGGTTACTTAGTAAATTAGCGACATGGCTACCACCATATTTTTACAGGAAGCCAAAGATATGGGCCTTACAGACCCAACCGAAATTAATGAGTATATACTCTCACGGCATAATCAGGAGCAGCAGCGCGAGAATGATGCTCGTGAACGTGAGCGAGAACAGCGCGAATACGAGCGAGAACAGCGCAAATACGAGCGACAACAGCGCGAACACGAGCTAGTACAAGAGCGAGAACAGCGCGAATACGAGCGTGAACAACAAGACAGAGAACGAGAACACGAACGTGCCGAGCGAGAAGCGCGCGAAAAACATGAACTTGAAGTGCTGAAGCTCAAGCGAGATTCCTTGGCTTCAGACACGTCTGGTGCAGTTGGTCCAAGCTCCACGAGCGTTTCCCCTGCACATGTCCTGGCGACCCCACGCATCAAGCTTCCTTCATACAAGGAAAGTGAGCGAATCGAGCCATACATAGCTCGTTTTGAGGACATGGCAGACATGTATCAACTGGATGAGGCAGCTAAGCGGATTCAATTTCTTAGTTTATTTGAGGGCCCTGCCCTCGATATTCTCCACAGAATTCGTGGAGACAATCTCACATATGAGATGATGAAAGCTGCACTCATTAAGGCGTATGGTCTCACAGTAGACGATGCCAAAGTTCAGTTCATGCGAGCTCGTCTCCAAGACAAGGAGACAGCTGTTCAGTTCCTTGATCGTCTCACTGCTTACTTAAATGAGTGGATGGAGAAAGATGAAACTCCTTCCACGCGTGAGGGGATAATTGACCTTATCTTGCATACACAGCTAGAGAGGTCGTGGCCTGCTGAGCTCATAGCACAGCTTAAGATCTGCCAGGTGAAAGATGCCAGCCAAATGGCAGAAAAGGCTGATGCATTCTTTACTGCATACGGGTATCAAACTCGTAAGCAAAACACCTGGAACAGCAGAAAAGCTGATAAGTCTGGGAAGCCGTCTCAGACTGAACCCCAGCAACAAGGCCATTCTCAGAATAATGGCCAAGGTCCAAAACCGCAGTGGAAGGACCAGGGGCAAAACACTCAGAAACCTGAGTGGAAGAGGTACAACAAGTACCCTAACCAGCAGCAGTATCAGCCACGCAACCAACCGTCGGGACAAACTTTTTCACCACCAGCTCAAAAGAGGCAGGAAGCGAATGCAGCCTTCATTCCTCAGCAGCAGCACGGTGGTCATGTCCCTACCAGTAAGGGTACTTCCCCACACTTCACTAGTCCCACAGTGACAGTGAACCCCTCTCCACAGATGGCCAATGTTCCGTCTCAAGTATATAATTCACAAGGCACAATGTTTGCCGCATCAATTCAGCAGCCTCATGAGTGGCTAGCTGCTTCCTCCACAGGTCCTCTCACAGGTGACAGTACCTTCCTTGTTCAGCCAGGGTTTGTGGGAGACATTCCTGTGAAGGTCCTGAGAGATAATGGTTCCTCAGGTTGCTCTGTTAAGCAGAGTTTAGTTCGGCCTGAGCAGTACACAGGTCGACAGATCCATGCAAACCTTATTGATGGATCTGTGAGATTGTTCCCTGAGGCATGTATCCAGGTGGCATCTCCATTTTATACTGGTACGACACTCGAGTTGTCATGCCATAACCCTTATTTGACCTCATCATCGGCAATATTTCCGGAGTCAAGGATAGTTGCTCCGATGATGATGCTACTCAGACTTCGGCTGCTGCGGTAACACGAGCCATGACTGAGGCTCCAGACTGTGTCACCCCAGTGATCATTGAATCACTGCAAGATCTGATGTGTAGTCAACTTGTTGTGCAAGAACAACATTCTGACCCGACACTTGCTGCCGTGCGGAACAAACAAAAGGGTCGAGTGATAAAGTATTCACGGGGAGGTCGAGCCAAGTTCCTTCGCAAACAAGGACGGCTCTACCGTGAATCACGAACACCCGAGGGCGAGGTTCGACTGCAGTTTGTCGTTCCCGCCAAGTACCGCCTAGCAGTGTTACAATGGGGTCATTGTTCAGCCTCAGGAGGTCACATGGGGAAAAGGAAGACCCAGGGCCGTATCCGAGGTGACTTTTTCTGGCCAGGGATGGGACGAGACATAGATAGTTTTGTCCGTTCCTGCAGTGTGTGCCAAAGTATCACCACTAATCAGGGACATGCCCTTCCTGTGCCATTTGTAACCACACCCGTAATCTCTGAGACAGTTGAGAGACAGGGTAGTGGTGAAGTGGGTGCAGACCTGACGTCTCGCCCATTGGCCCCACAGGACACATTATGTCTAGGGCCTGTACATACATATTATGTACCGTAAGTTAAGGGGGAAGTTTGAGAGAGAATTCCGCAGAGGCGACTCGAGGCTATGGAAGACCCGAGTTTGCACAAGGATTCTCAGCTCCCCGATACTAATATAAGCACTGTAGGTTAAGGGGGAAGTGAGAACTCCGCAGAGGTGACTCGAGGCTATGGAAGACCCGAGTTTGCACAAGGATTCTCAGCTTCCCGATTAGTAATATAAGTACTGTAGGTTAAGGGCGAAGTTAGAACTCCGCAGAGGCGACTTGAGGCTATGGAAGACCCAAGTTTGCACAAAGATTCTCAGCTCCCCGATACTAATATAAGTACTGTAGGTTAAGGGGAAAGTGAGAACTCCGCAGAGGCGACTTGAGGCTATGGAAGACCCGAGTTTGCACAAGGATTCTCAGCTCTCCGATACTAATATAAGTACTGTAGGTTAAGGCACAGGTTGAGGACCCGTGTGCAGTTCGAGGCTATGGAAGACCCGAGTTTGCACAAGGATTCTCAACTTGCCGACACTAATCGTGTGCTATAATTAATGTCGACCTCGAATGTACGTCGTAGCACTGACTGCTAGGCAGAGAGAGTAATTGTAACATAATAAAATTTTATCTCATTGACACTTTTGATACTCCACCTCAATTGATTTTGCAGGTACAGCAATGGGCGTAGCAGTTTTGCTGTGCGGGCCTGCTGATCGTCTGCCGCACGCTGCCACCTCTTCTCCTTTGCCTTCGTTGTCGCCATATTATTATTTATTGTGTCATTTTACACGTAGGTACAGTTACACTACAACTGTCACACCTACACCGTGTATTACATACACCACGCTACACAACAATTAGTTGTCAGTGTAAATGTAGCGAATTTTTGCTCAGTTTGACCTGAGTACAGGATTTTCACCGTCGTCACGGAGTTTTTCCCTCAAGCTTGCTTCTATTAACGTAAATACGAGTTTTTTTTTTCGCTCACTGGCGACTGCAACTTTCTCCTGTAGCAGGATAGCACACACACCACAGTGTGAATCTTGTGTGACTGAGTTAGGATGTGTACATAATTATATATCCACAAATTTTTTCCCATAAGGAAAAAATTTAATTTTGTAGGGGCGTAATGTCACGAATCAAATTCGCGACATTACCCTTTTGTGAGAAGCCACGAACGATTAGTGGAAAACTCACTGTTTATCGTTCAGTTAACCGCTCATTCGGACGGAAGCTTTGTCAAATCAATTTTGCATTGTCATACGTGATCGTCTTTGTGTGAGACATTAGCGCTTCCGCTGAGCGATTTGTTTTGGGCGCGTTTCGCTCACTCGACCGTTAAAAAATGCGGCCTATTGCTCCCCCTTTTTTCCCACGACTTACACAGTCCAGTGTTTGCTCTGACGGAGAGAGGTCCTGTGCTCCAGAAGTGAGAGGTCAACCCAAGCTCCACTAGAATCACAGTTACCCAGTGCTCCCACCTTGGTGATACAAAGCATTCATCGACTAATATTTCCTTCTTGTATTTTCCTAGTCTTAAGAGTTTAATTAAGGTGTTTTTCCTAGGCGTAAGAATTTAGCTCGTGTGTGAGTGAGTGAGTGTGATCTCATTAATTTGATTTGAATTGTAACGTTAAATTTATTTTTTGTAATCAATAAATTTAACAGTTCTTTTTCTTGAGCTTAATGTAATGTAAACTCTTGTTTCATTTCTCCATAATTAAGCTTATTTCGCATATAGCTCCTAGCTTGCATAAACGTTTGCTATTTATAACTGGTACTTAGGCCAGTCTTCTATTAAACTTAAAATCCATTGTGCCTTCTAGGAGTTAAGCATCAGCAAGAACCTGATGTTAGTATTAGTTATTTATTGTCAGGGGTGAAGTAACTTTCTCCAGAGGCTAACAGTACTAACAACAATTGAGTGATTAGTCTCTGCTGTGTACTGTTGAGAAAGTTTATAAATTCTCGTTCTTAGAGAATTGTGCGCAAGCCAGCGTAAAGTAATCGTTGCTTGATGTAGCAAGACAATCATTGTCCCTGCTCTTTAATATTATTGAACATTAGTATCAATTAAATAATATTTAAGTATTTATTTTAAAAAACCCCGTGATATTTTAAAAACCCCGTGACACACATTCCCAACTTTACCATTCATATCACCAATCAAAAACACTCTCTCATTCCTTCCAAACTTTTCCATGCACACTTCAACATTTGTCCAGAACTCTTCTCTCACTCTTCTAGCACGATCTTGCGTTGGCGCATACACACACACACAATCGCCCACATTTGTATTCCAACTTTCAACTTTACCCACACAATCCTAGACCCAACTGTTCCATATATATATATATATATATATATATATATATATATATATATATATATATATATATATATATATATATATATATATATATATATATATATATATATATATATATATATATATATATATATATATATATATATATATATATATATATATATATATATATATATATATATATATATATATACAGTATATATATATATATATATGTGTGTGTGTGTGTGTGTGTGTGTGTGTGTGTGTGTACCGTATTTACCGGTATGTATATTTCATTCATTCATCACCCAATCCTACAGTGCCCCATGAGATGCGTAGGAGCTCGGGGCTAGGCAAGTTGGTCCTGACATTTAAGATGAGAGTGACCAGCCTCACTCATCCTTGAGTGGTATTACGTGAGCAATAAACCCCAACCATTCCTTGGATATAAACCCTCACCGGCTCAATTCGATTGGAGTGCCGTATTTACTCACTAAACCACCAGGCGCCAATATGTGGTTATATGGTTACCACCCAGCGTAGTAAATGGTTTCCTGGTGTACAGGAAACCGTTTGGCTTGTCACTCAGTATAGAGTCACCCACAGACAGAAGGAAGAGGAAAGAATGAAGGAATGTAAGACAGAAGATGGAGTGTAAAGTCACCCGTAGGCAGAAGGACAAGGAAAGAATGAAGGAAACACAGAAGAGGAGAGGAAAGGGCAGACATCCGAGAGTAGCACTACATCGAGTGAGTGGATGGTAAGCGCCCCAATCTACGTGTGTGTGTGTGTGTGTGTGTGTGTGTGTGTGTGTGTGTGTGTGTGTGTGTGTGTGTGTGTGTGTGAATAATTGCCAAAATCAACAGTGGAATCACTAAAGCTAAGAACTGTCATGACAACCATATACGTACCCATAATTTTTCAACAATGTATGTAAAACATGTAAATATAACATAATTATTATTAGGACAGACCCGTGTACATACAGTATAAACTTTCAACGATGATGTATAACTTTTATGCAAAATTAGAGTATATAAATATACTCTAAAATTATTTAGGATAGAACCATATACATATAATTATTTAGGATAGAACCATATACATATAATTATTTAGGATAGAACCATATACATATAATTATTCAATGTATGGTACAACTGTTATGCATAAATAATGTTAAAATATGTGAATACTGACTCCTCATAGCAGGAAGCGTGCATTTTTAAATGCGAAAAAAAAAAAAAAAAAAAAAAAAACCTTCGTCATCCATTGCCAAATCCCTCCGCACCGAGCAACTTGTATCTTGTCTCCCATATCTAGTGGGAGACAAGATACAGCCGAAATCTTGTCTCTGGACTGTCGCGCGACTGTCCAGCGACAGATTTAGATTTTCCTGAGACAGTCGCACAACAGTCTAGTGACATTGTCGCTCGACTTTTACTAGATAAAGTATCTCGGTGTGTACGTGACCCAGAGACAGTGTCTAGTGACTGTTGCGAGACAAATTTAGATTTTTCTGAGACAGATGCGAGACAGTCCAGAGACCATGTTGCGCGACTTTGTATCTTGGTGTGTACGAGGCTTTAGTGGAGTAGGTCTGTAATCCACCATCACCCCAACCTTACATGGGAAAAGGGGGCATGATGATGATGATGAAGATGATGATGATGATGATGATCCCAGCCATACATGTGAAAAAAGGACATAGTGATGATGATGACGATGATGATGATGATGATGATGATGATGATGATCCCGACCTTACATGGGAAAAAGGGGCATGATGATCATCATCATCATCATGATCATGATGATCATGATCCCAACCTTACACTGGAAAAAGGGACATGATGATGATGATGATGATGATCCCAACCCTACATTGGAAAAATGATGATGATGATGATGATCCCAACCCTACATTGGAAAAATGATGATGATGATGATGATCCCAACCCTACATTGGAAAAATGATGATGATGATGGTGATGATGATGATGATGATGATGATCCCTTCACCACCAGATATTCGCGCCAAATTGAGAAAGTGCGTCTGTTGGCAGCAAGGACGTCCTCGAACTGAAGTGGAGAGTTAAAAACAATACAGACTTTATTTATTGTTAACTTGTTTTGTTTTAATTTGTGTGTGGTAGTAAATCCAGTTCTGTTTTCATAATGCAATTAGTGGAGCGAGTTTTGCATATTTGGCAGAGGTATTTTATGTTGTGTGAATTAAACTGAATATTTATTCCTGTGGCAGTCCTCTCTCTCTCACTCTCTCTCTCTCTCTCTCTCTCTCTCATGACCTAGAAAACCTTAGTAATTCAGTCCCTGTTTACAGCAGACGATTTTATTCAGCAGAAAATGAGTCATAGGAACACAAGGGTTCCATCATTAACCCCCTCAAAGTCGTGCCAACTCTAGCACTGTATTCCACCTTAAGCCACACGATTTTATACAGCTGAGAGTAGGTCAGTGGAGCCTGGGTGGGTTAGTTATTTGTTGTTGGTAGGCTGAATTAAAGCTTACATGCATTTAACAGCGAGGAGTCTGTGAGAGGTGCATCATCATCATCATCATCATATTGTTTTTTTTTTTTGTTTCTCCTGCTCCTCCTCCTCCTCCTCCTCCTCCTCCTCCTCCACCATCTTCCTCATTGTTATTTATGTTCTGCCATCGTTATTATCCATATTATTCAAGCGAGCGAGCGAGGCCAGCGAGCGAAAACACTCACTGAACACAGAGTTTGGTCCCCGGGCCAGTGGATAAATGTGGCTGTAACCTGGAGGAGCCTCTAAACATACAATTTTTGTGGAAATATTAAATTTATGGATATGAATTATACCTTTCTGAAATCCCCATGCAGAACTGATATGACCATGTGAAAGACTGTCTTAAAGTTTACAGAATTTTAATGAAATATATTGAAGTGATATCACAATTGTTATAACCCAGAACTCACTGAAGATAGGAGTTTTCATATTAGTTCGTTTGACTGAGTATCCTTAAACACAGGATTTGACACTTAAATGATGAAAATTGGTTCAGAAATAACGATTTTATGAGAGATTATGTGTGACCGATTTTGTCTGATGTTGGGTACCGCTGTCGCCACACGCAGGGTGAACGAATTGGAATTTTGGGGTGAGGCGGAAGTCGCGACTTGCGTATATACATTTTTCTGATAGCAAGCAGCAGAACGAAAACCTGTTCAATCAGTGGAATAGGTGAAACTGCCGTGGAAAGTAGTGAATTGGATCACATCTCTGAAGCTTTTGGAGTCCAATGCAGTCCACTCGCTCGAGCACATTCCACATCTTGGACACTTATTACCTCTACCCAGTTCACTATGCCAGGGAGTAATTTCACCCTCTCTCCCTCTTTATTGCTGTGCTATAACAAGAGAGTAATATAAGGTGCAAGTCACGCAGCGGTGCAGTGGGAAGAATGTAGAGCCCCGACACTGTGTTCTCTGTTACTGAGTTACGAGAAAACAGCTGTATATGGTGAAAATCTCTGATTAGTTAAAGTGAATGAAGTATTGTTATCATTATTGCTAATGTTGCCGTCATCATCATCATCGTCATTGGTGCCGTCATCATCATCATTGTTGTCGTCGTCCCAGTCGTCATCATCATCAGTAATATCGTCATCGCCGTCATGGTCTTCTTATATGCTATATCAACCTATATATATATATATATATATATATATATATATATATATATATATATATATATATATATATATATTGTATTTGCATCCAATTGAGGCCTGTGCCTATGGGTTTCCTGTAGCTAAATCAAATCGACTGGCGTTAAATAGAATAAAATGACACATGGGGCTCAGTGGGGTTTGTGTATATTCTTTCACTTTTCCTAAATACGATACACAAAGCCTTCTTTATATTTCGTTTTTGTTGTTGTTAGTATTAATTCCCGTAAAGCGATGACGTATATTGCATTGCTCTCACGCCACCACCAGACGATTTCATTCATCGGTAAGGACCTCACTTATAGAGAAGGGGGTTAATGGAAGCTGTATCTAGTAACCCCAGTTAGATAAGTCGCGCGGAAGTTGAGTCTGTTCGTGTGGTGGCAGAAGAATAAAATAAAAAGTGCCTCACAGGATGAAAATGCTTAAAGCCATCAATACTCGTATGTTCATTTGCTGGTGTATTTTCACCTGCGAAGCTGAGTGGCAAGTTTCCCTCAGTTTACAAAATTAGTTACACACACACACACACACACACACACACACACACACACACACACACACACACACACACACACACACACACAAGTTGCGGTATTTTGAACCACATCCTTGATATGGGCGTCCTTTTAGCGACCTTGGCACCAAATGTAGTAAGAAATCCTCATGGCGCGAAATTCGATGAGATCCCGTGATATTATTGAGATTTTGTCAGGACAGCAAGCAACACTGTCCAGGGACGGCGGCATTTCCCTGCCTCTTTGTGTAGCGTTGTGCACCTAGCGACATACTAGCGCTTGAAAAATAAGTAACCTTGATCCCAGTGTTGTAATCACACTTATATTAACTCACTCTCAGTTGAATAGCATCGCTTTTATGTGGAACAGAATGGCAGAGTTGTCCTGGGTATTGTTTATGGCACTCATTCTCTTTACACTCTCAGAATAGTTTGACACATTCTCTGAAGAGAAAAAATCGTCTCACGGCAGAAGTACAACACCAGCTCCCATTAAGTGTTGGAAGAGCCGAATATTTTACCTCGCCCTGTGTCCTTGACTCTCAACTTACTACGTTCAAAACTGAATTGCTTCATTCTTACCTAACCTTGAACCCTTCCACCAACTTTGCTTCAGATCAGATCAAAGCAATTTGAGTTGACTTAGCATAGTGACCTTAACCTTTGACCTTACGCTGTGACCTTGACCCTGACATTATTCGCCAAACTGAATCTCATTCTCCTTGTTTTAATTATGAATCCTTCCACAAAGTTTAGTCTACATCGAAGAAAAACCATTCAAGTTGATCTTGCCATGTGATAAAGACCTTTGATCTAATGTTCTTAAAAACAATAGGTCAGCCTCATGTGTGATTCTCAACTCTTCCACCAAGATTGACCCAAATATGATCAAACCTCTTTTTATTATTATTATTATTATTGTTATTTTCACACACAGCACACGAATCGAACTCTGACCTTGTCCTGTGTCCCTGACCATTGACTGACTGTTGACAAACTGAGTCCCTTCTTTCTTGCCTGACACTTCCACTCAGTTTGGCTCAAATTATATCAGATTAAGTTGACTTGCCTTGGTCTTTGACTTTTCCCTGTAACCTTTGACTGTTGTGAAAATCGAGTCAATTTATTCCAGCCATATTCTTGGCCATTTTACAAGTCTTTGTCTAAACATGGTGAAAACTCTTATTTGATCTAACTCTGTTCTCGACCCAAGACCAGTTGTTTTCAAGAACAATATATATATATATATATATATTTTTTCATTGGCAGACTCTCAGACTTTGCACCAAGGTTGTCTGAAAATGGGTAAAAATTAATGGCAATACGCACACTGATTAAAACATATCACTCACTCTTGCTTCGCGAACACGGGTTGGATGATGATGATGCTGATGATAATAATAATAATAACCTATCTATCTATCTATTGCCAGACGCCTCAATCTCGTTCGGGGTGGCCACAAACAAATCGCCTCCACGTCGCCCTGTCCCCAGCCATTTCACTGCTCTGCTCCCAATTCACACACCCCTCTCTCATATACCTCTCCACCCCATCCCTCCATCTCATCCTTGGCCTCTCCCTCCCTCTCCCCCCCTCCACCTCACTCACATACACTCTCTTCGTCAGTCCTTCACCCTCCATCCTCTCCACATGGCCAAACCACCTCAGTGTATTCCTCCTAACGCTTCCTATCACATCCACATCAACACCACAACGCTTCTTTATATCCTCATTTGTCAGCCTATCTCTCCATGTGACTCCACAGGCTCCTCTTAAATAACTCATTTCCACTGCTCTCACTCTTGACTTGTGTTCTTCAACAACGTCCAAGCTTCACTTCCATACGTTAGAGTTGGTATCACAATACTGTCATGTAGTAACTTTTTCACTTCCATGCTCACTTCCCTGTTTCTTATCACTACTTTCAAAGAACCCGCAACCTTTCTTCCCTGCTGTACCCTTTCAAGCACTTCACCCTCCAGACCTCCATCCTTACTCATCACACTACCCAAGTACTTAAACTTACTCACATTTTCCAATTCCTCATCATCCAACCTCGCTGTACATTCACTGACTTCACCACTCTCAAAGACCATCACTTCACTCTTCCCTACATTCACCTTTAGATTCCGTTTCTTACACACTCTCTCAAACTCATCCACCAAGCCCTGCAGCTCCCCTTCGTCTTCACTCATCAACACAATATCATCTGCAAACAACAGTTTTGGGAGTTTCCAAACACTACCCTCTCTCACCAGGGCCACTCCAACATCCACTACCCTACCTTGTACCTCTTTTATTACTCCATCCATGTACAGATTGAACAAGCATGGAGACATGACACATCCCTGTTTCAACCCAACCTTCAAAGAGTAAAATTCACTCAGTTCATCATCCATACGCACTGCAGCCATAGCACCATCATACATACTCTTCATAGCATTCAGCAATAATAATAATAATAATAATAATAATAATAATAATAATAATAATAACGATAATGAGAGGCATACAGTAGTCAGCTCCTTCTTATACCTGTGTATCAGTGACTTACATTCTGGCGCTGTCACTGTCCGTGTTCTTCGTATCACTAACATAATTCTTGCTCATTATGACGATGCGAATATAATTGATAGCGTCAGCGGTCAGGGATAATGAGAACTTTAAATATACATGATTGTAATTAAATCTCATTAACACCCAGGCTCCTGTGACTCTCTCTCAGCTCATTAAAATCGCGTGGAGTTAGCTGGAACAGAATACTGGAGTTACTCTCGTTACGTGAAATAATATCAGTCACATTATTTTTTCTCATAATGTCTTCTTTTTCAATTTCCATTTTCTCCTTTCGCATTGACCCTCTTCTCTCCCCCTCCTCCTCCCCCATCCCCTTCCCCCTTCCCCCTTCCCCTTCACTGCACCCTTCCCTTCACCCTCTCCACTCCCCTTCCCATCCTCTTTCTTCCCCTGGTCCTATCTCTTTCTGTTCCCTCCCTTCTTCACTACCCCTCCTTCTCTCTCTCCTTACTCTTCTCCTTCCCTTCTGTCTCCTTTCCCTTCCTCTCTCTCTATCCCCAGTTCTCTCTCTCTCTGTCTCTCTCTCTCTCTCTGTCTCTCTCTCTCTCTCTCTCTCTCTGTCTCTGTCTGTCTGTCTGTCTGTCTGTCTGTCTGTCTGTCTCTCTCTCTCTCTCTATCTATCTATCTATCTATCTCTCTCTCTCTCTCTCTCTCTCTCTCTCATCCTGCAGCAGAGTGAGGGTTTATGTGGGTTCCGTCCAGAGCCTGACTTCATGATTTATAGCACCACTTTCAACCTTCCGACGACTTTGGTTTTGGATACACACACTCTCTCTCTCTCTCTCTCTCTCTCTATTCAAAAGGGATCCAGGGACGGGGCTGTAATGGAGGTGGGGCGGGGGGCGAAAGGAGGACTGGACTTAAGCGGGGTTTGAGAGGAGGAATTAGAGAGGAGGAGGGCGAGAGAGAGTCAAGAGGAACACCTGAAGGTGAAAGAGGACCAAGAGGGAGATATCTAGGAGAGGAAGGGGGGTCTGAAAGGGGGGAAGGTGAGTGAGGCCAAGAAATGGACTTAAATGGGAGTTAAATAATGATTTATTAGGGAGAGTGAGTCGAGAGGAAGAGCTAAATAGGGTGAGGGAAGGGAAGAATATCACTTCAAGGGTTGGAGATAAAGAGAGTACCTAGGATTGGTGCCTTGTTAGGGGGTGAGAAGGGGACTTAAATAATGCCAAAAGGGGGACTGAAGAAGACTTACGGGGACATATTAGAGACGACAAAGGGGATAAAAGGGGACTCACAAGGAACTTAAGGGGTGCCACGAATGGGAGGTAAAGGGGTCTAAGAAGGGGACTTTCAAGGGGACATGAAGAAGAACTTAAATAGAGAGCGACGGTGCTTAAAAGGAGAATTAAAGATGGTGGGAGAGGGACGTGAAGGGGGTGAGCGAGGTGCTAGGAGGGTAGTCACAGGGGGTGGTCAAGGGAGGCGGTAATATCTCAGGCCGCCACCAAGCTACGCCCAGCAAACAAGCGGCGAGAGAATACTGATATAGTATTAATGGAACCCGGGGGGGAGGTGGGGGGAAGTGAGGGGTGGAGGTAAGTAGGGTGATGAGAGAGGGGTGGAGGTAAGGAGGGTGATGAGAGAGGGGTTGAGGGTAAGTGGAGGAATGTAGGAAAGAGTGTAAAAATACAGTGGAGGAGGAGAGAGAAGGGTGGAAGTGAGAAGGGAGGGAAGGAGAGGCAAGGGAGGGTAAGGAATTGAGGAGTCAAGAGAGGATCGGAAAGATGAAAGGTAAAGGCCTGGGGGGGAAGGAAGGGGAGAGACAGGAGGGGAGAGGAGGGAAGATCTTGAGAAGGGAAAGGAGGGGAGAGAAGGGAGGGGAGGGGAGGAGACAGAAGGGAAGCGAGTGGAGAGGAAGGAATGGGATAGAAGGAAGGTAAATGACGGGATGGGAAGAGAGAGGGAAGGGAGAAGACTGGATAGGAGGGTTGGAGACGGGGCAAAAAAGAAAGTGAGTGAGAAGCGATGAAAGGAAGTGAGAAGGGAATGGAGGGGATTAGAAGGGAGAGGAGGGAAGAAGAAGGGAGGTAAAAAATAAGGGAGAAAATGGGGCCAAAAGGAAAGGAAGACAGGTGGGAGAAGGCGAGAGGGTTTCGGAAGGGTTGAGAAAGAAATGTGAGAAGGCAAAAATCGAGAGGAAAGTGAGGTAGAAAAGAGGAATGCAGAAGAATAGGAAGAACTAGAGAAAGAAGGTGCAAAACGGATGAAATAGGGCGAAGAAAAGTTGAGGAATGGAAAAGACAGAGGGAAAGATTACGTTAGGGTATATAACAGGAAGTATATGGGTGCTCAAGATTCAAGAAGGGGGGGCGAGGAGGAGTGAAAGAGAAGGAAGAAATAGATGGAATTGAGGCTGTGAAAGTTTACACCTCTGGGCTGGTTAGAGCATAGTTCAGACATAATGCCACTTGGGAGTGGGGCTGCTTTCCCTTGCCTTTAATGTCAGGACTGAGTGGCGTAGCCCACGGGTTCTACGCTCCTAATGGAACGAGAAAAGGGGTTGGATGAAGATGATGATCGTTGGTGATGGTAGTGGTGGCTGTGGTTGTTGTTGTTGTTATTTACTATGTTTACCATCGTCCTTTATTATATTAATCATTCCTTTGATGGTTTTCAAATCTATTTCGAAGTCTGTTTAAAAAAAAAATCTAATTTCGTCCTTTCCATTCTACAGTCACTTTCTCGAATATGTGTACGCAACGGTACCCCCATTTCGTATTCGCCTTTTTAAACATATATATTATTAATAATTGTCCTTCAGTTTTGTTTTTGTTTTTTATTGATATTCCTTTACTAATTTTTTCTTAGTATTTCCCACCCTTTGATATAATCCATTATTATAGATTTTACGCTTTGCATTTTGCCAAATATTTTCTCTCTCATTATTTTTGCATGTTTCTTCCTGCTAATTCGCCTTTTTTTCTTTTTCCCTTTGTGGTTTTGCATACATTATTGAAATTTGTTGTTTTTGCTCACATTACCGTGTGTGTGTGTGTGTGTGTGTGTGTGTGTGTGTGTGTGTGTGTGTGAGAGAGAGAGAGAGAGAGAGAGAGAGAGAGACAGAGAGAGAGAGAGAGAATGTGACAGAGATTTACAACTAACCTGCAACAGGTCTCATGAACTCTCCCCAACATTTTCTCCTTCCCTCCCCCGCACATCCTCCCTTATCACCTATTTCCGCCTAACACAGCCTCTTTCTTCCCTCCCCTTCCCTATCGCCATACTAACCCCTTCTCCGTCCATTCCTCTCTTTATATCTTTTATATCTCCTGCACTCTCAACTCCATCCCCCCCTTCCTCCTCCTCCTCCTCCTCATCATCATCATCATCATCATCATCATCATCATCATCACCATCATCATCATCATCATCATCATCATCATCATCATCATCATCATCATCATCT
Source organism: Coenobita brevimanus (assembly GCF_032717465.1). NCBI lineage: Eukaryota > Metazoa > Arthropoda > Malacostraca > Decapoda > Coenobitidae > Coenobita > Coenobita brevimanus. The sequence goes on from NC_136954.1 coordinate 17,227,240, forward strand.
GGCATCCGTTAAATCAGACACGCACTCTCCCCTTCCACTGTAATTCATCAAGTCTTCCATCTTCCCCTCACCCCCAACCCCCATTTTCTATCCTCTCCTGCCCACAGTGTAATCTAGCAGTCTCTCTCTCTCTAATTATCTTCTATCTTCTGTCTCCTCCCCCTGTCTGTCTTCCCTTCTCTATCCCCTCATTGCCTCTCCCTCTTATATCCCTCCTATCCATTCCAAGTCTCTCTTGCATCCCTTATCCTCCCCCATTCTCCTATCAGCTCTTCCCTCTATTCCCTATCCATCCATCCCTTCCACTCCCCGATCCCTCTGCTCACCACCCTTACCTGCCACACCCTTTCCTGGCCCATTTCGTTATCATCCAATCTTCCATCCCTCTTCCTTTCCTGTTGCATCTGTCCTTTCCATTTCCTTTTTTCCATCCGTCTTCCATCTCTCACTCATCCCTTTTCCATTCCTCTGTTTTCCCTCTTACCTTCAGTTCCCTATCTACCCCTCCTTCTTCCTCCCTCCCACCCTCTCCCCATTCCCCATTCCCTCTGCCGACCCCCCCCCCCGATCCGCGACACCCTTTCCATCCCACTCCACCCCATCCAATCTTCCAAATCACCCTCCCGTCCCATCAACTAGACTACCATCCTATTCGCTCGTTCGTCATGCAGTTTTGCTCCCCCCCCTCCCTCCACCCCCTCAAAAAAAAAAAGGAAAAAATCACCCTCATTTAGCTTTCCTTCATATTTTTAACATTTTTTTCCTTACCTTTTTACACTAGTGGCAGTAGCACCATTTTACTCCGTCCAAGAGAATCCCTCATCAGGCCAAACTGTTATATTTTGCAGTCGCTCGTCACATAGGTTTACGAAAATACTTTACATTTAACTTTCGTTTCCCTTATTTTGTCATTTTTCTCTATCTTTATTTGACACCCGAGTGGCAGTATCCCATTTTCCTTCGTCTCGGAGAATCTTCCATCAGGTCAAACTATTGTAATGACCACTTTTTTGTCATACAGCTTTAGCAAAAATTATGACAGTAATGGATGGATGGAGCAGGTGCAGGTGCAGGAAGAATACTCAGTAGGCGGTGGTTTCTTGAGTTAATGAACTGAGTGATACAGGTGTGTGTGTGTGTGTGTGTGTGTGTGTGTGTGTGTGTGCCTCTATATGATTTTATTCAAATTAGGAAGCTTGAGAAAATGGCAGCAACTTAAGGGTGGGCCAGATTTCGCTGAGCCTGTAAAATTCTGATCTATCCACAGCGCAGTTCCTAACAGCTAGACTGTGCATTGCTATAACTACATCATACAACTAGCTCTACGTTAAGGCATAAACATTGCAGTATCCATGACATTCAGGTTTACTACCCTCTGCTAGGCGACGGATTCTTGATGCCTCTAGGGTACATTATTTTATTCAAATTAGGAAGCATATTTCGTAATGGTGCGAAGGAAGAGAGAGAGAGAGAGAGAGAGAGAGAGAGAGAGTGTGTGTGTGTGTGTGTGTGTGTGTGTGTGTGTGTGTGTGAAGAAAATTAACAAAACAGTTTTAATTCGACTTGAGCCTAATTTACATCAGTCCAGGGGTTGATCTATTGTTACTAGAATAACAAATCAAAGGGCAAGGGCAGAGGTGACCTAACAGTTTCGACTTAAGCAGTTCATGTTCGATTTAGACCAAACTAGGTGGAAGGGTTGAGCGTAATGCAGGAATGAAGGGTTCAGAGAACAGTCAGTCAGATGTCAAGATCACAGGGCAAGAAGTCAAAGTTTGATCTTATGTCTGTGTGAACAAAATGACTATATCAGTATTTATCTGATTTCAACAAATGGTTGACCTGTTGTTATTAAGATCAATGGGTCACTATATCCACACTCTCTCTCTCTCTCTCTCTCTCTCTCTCTCTCTCTCACCTTCATCTTCCACACCTTCATCTTCCACATCATCATCCCTATCTGGTCACTGTCTTCTTTGATGCCAAGCGATGATTAAAACTTGAATGGCATTTAGTAATGCCCTCCTCCTCCTCCTCCTCCTCTATCAAGGCAGGTAAGCCTCATAACATGGAGAGCTTTCCTCTCTCCTAACTCGTCCATCTCCTTCAGTGGCAAGAAGACTCCTCCATTACCTCCCTCTTTCTCCTTCCCTCCAGCTCCTCGTCCTTCCTCTTCTCTCCCATCCTTCCCTTTTCTCTCTTTGCCACTCCCTCTGTCCTTCCCTCTCTCCCTTCCTCCTTTTCTCTCACATCTTCCTCTCTTCCCTCTTCCCTCCGCATTCCACCTCTCTCTCTCTCTCTCTCTCCGCCACCTTCATCTTCCACATCATCATCGCTATCTGGTCACTGTCTTCTTTGATGCCAAGCGACGATTAAAACTTGTATGGCTTTCAGTAATGCCTTGTTCCGCCATTCCCTCCCATCCCACCTTCTAAATACACCCTCCTCCTCCTCCTCCGCCTTCTCCTCCTCCTCCATCAAGACAGGTAAGCCTCATCATATCAAGAGCTTTCATCTCTCCTCACTCGTCCATCTCCTTCAATTGCAAGAAGACTCCTCCATTACCTCCCTCTTTCTCTCCTTCCCTCAAGTTCTTCTTCCCTCCTCTTCTCTCCCATCCTTCCCTTTTCTCTCTTTGCCACTCCCTCTGTCCCTCCCTCTCTTCCTTCCTCCTTTTCTCTCACATCTTCCTCTCCTCCCTCTTCCCTCCAGCACTCCTTCTCTCTCTCTCTCTCTCTCTCTCTCTCTCTCTCTCTCTCTCTCTCTCTCTCTCTCTCTCTCTCTCTCAGATATAAACCCATTCAGGCCCCGTTCGGTTGGAGTGCCTTAAATTATTCTTATTTTACAGGATGCCATTTACCTTGTCACTGTGTGTAGCCATTTGAAAGTAGCACCAAATCCACTGGGTAGATGGTGGGCGACCCCATTTACCAAATGTCAATAATAATAATAACAACAACAAGAACAATAATAATAATAATAATAATAATAATAATAATAATAATAATATTATTATTATTATTATTATTATTAATATTTTGCAGTATCATCATCATCATCATCATCATCATCATCATCATCATCGTCATCATCATCATCATCATCATCATCATCATCATCTCACCTCTGTTTCCCAACAGCAGGCTTGAGGTACGGTATAAAATGGAAAGAAAACGGAAAAAAGGTGGTGGTAAAAAAACTGCCCAACAGCAAACTTAGTGAAATGGGCCACACACTCATTCATTTGCCATTCAAGCTTTCGTAATCCTGGCTCCATTTCACAGGTACAGCATTCCACACTTAACATTATAATTACCTGTTGGAGGAAGTCAGTCTGTTCTTAGTTAATTAAAAAATAATGTCAAGCCCTTACCGTACAGCATTCCACACATAACTTTATAATTACCTGTTGGAGGAAGTCAGTCTGATCTTAATTAATTAAAAAATAATGTCAAGCCCTTATCATGCGCTTTTCCATACAAAACTTATCCAGCCAGCTAGATTTCTTGTCAGTTCTCGTCAGCTTCCATACCTCTTTCTTACACACTTATTAACCATGCATATCCACCTTCTTCTTGGCCTACCACGCCTCCTCACACCTTCAGACAGACTCGCGTATACTCTTTTTGTTCTCCCCCTGTGACAGTATACAGTAAGCACACCGTCTAAGGTTACCTTGCACACTGACTGTCTTATGCCATATCTTTTCACGAATCATTTTTCCTATCCTGTCCACTCATCTCACTCCACACACGTTTCTTAAGACCCCCACCTCCACTGTTCTAATTCCTTTCGTTTTCATGGCACACCAGGGGCCTCACACCCGTATGTTTGTTTGAGTAATAATATTCCTTCTTGTATTTCTCTTCTAGCTGCAGTGTTTAGAATTTTGTTTCGTAATAAGGCCTTCATAGTACAGTCCATTTTGTTTCGTAATAAAGCCTTCATAGTACAGTCCACTTTCCTTCCATATGACACTCTACTCTCCATTTACCTTGCACTTTTACATCTTGTAAATCACTGCGTCCAGATACTTAAATTCCTCGTATAAAATCAGGTCTCTTCCCATTCAGTAGAACATCACACCATGAGCCATCTTCTCTTTCAATACACATCATCTTGCTCATACATACATTACTTTTATTATTATTACTATTACTGTTACTATTATTATTATTATTATTATTATTATCATTATTATTATTATTATTGTTGTTGTTGTTGTTGTTGTTGTTAATATTATTATTATTATGTATTCCTTGAAGTCCTGCTATATTCACTCATGGAGCCGAGTCCAACCCTTGAACTTAGGGCTCCCATGAGGGTGTGATGGTTCACTTGATGGATAACGTCTTTCTCAGTATAGGAGCAGTTCCTAGCAGGACGATCTTCTGCAACTCGTTTACCTTGATGTTTCCGGGGATTTTTCTGGTATATTTTTCCACACATCCTTTCACTTCTATCTCCAGGTCTTTGTATCTGGAGAGCTTTTCAATTGTTTTTAGGGAGGTGTTACATTCGTTGGGGACGAACATATCGATGAGCACACACGTTCTTTCTTTTCTGTCTTTCACAACTATGTCGGGCCAGTTGGTTTTGATTTCTTTATCCGTCTGGATTGGCATGTTCCATAGTTTAGTAGCTTCTTCGTTTTCTGTAACACTTGATGGTTCATGTTCTTAGTAATTGTCTTTGATGTTATAGTGCTTACAGATTGCCCAGTGGATGTATGCTGCTGCTTTGTTGTGCCTTTGTATGTATTCTGTTTTGGCCAATTCTGAGCAGCCGGAGATTAGATGGTCTATTGTCTATTGGTGTTTGTTGCATATCCTGCACATCGGACTGGTGCCGTCTTTCAAGATCTTGTTCCGGTAATACAGTAATTAGATGTAATGCACTGGTCTTGAGCTGCGATGATAAACCCTTCCGTTTCCGATTTTAGGCCTGCTGTTTTTAGCCATCGGTTTGTTTGGGCTTGGTCCACATCTCTGTCACTGACTCGTTTCGGGTACTGCCCGTGTAGAGGTTTTTCTTCCCATTTACTCTTTAAGTGTTCTAGTGCTTGGTGTTTAGCTTTCAGTTTTGTTCTTCGAGCATAGCTGGTGGCTTGCTCATTTTCCATGATTTGGAACTCTAGTTTATTGAGCTTTCTTCTGAATTTGACAGCTTCATGGTGTACTGATGTTGTTTTCTTTGCTCGTTCACGGTCTCTCGCAATCATAAGAAGACTGTCCTCTTTGGTCTTGAGGTACATGCCAAGACCGATCGTGGTTGTTTTGTACGTTGTCTCAATTTGGATAAGACCCCTTCCCCCAGATGTTCTTGGGAGGTAAAGCCTATCCACGTCCGCTTTAGGATGGTGCACTTTTTCCATTGTCAGCAGTGTTCTTGGTTTTTGGTCAAGTTTCTTTAGTTCTTCCATTTTCCAGTCGATGATGTTGAAGCTGTATTTGACGACTGGGATTGCAAGGTTGTTCATTGCTTCTATTCTGTTGGTGGCATTGAGTTCTGACTTAAGCACCAGTCGTACGTGTCTGTGGTACTCTTTTCGTATTTTCTCTTTCATCTTAGCTTGCTGAATTCCATCTCCTTCATTCACACCAAGGTATTTGTATGTTCCCTCTTCTTCTAGATCCTGGATGATGGTATCTATATCAAACTCGATGTTTTCAGCATTTCTTAATTTGCCTCTTCTGAAGGAAGCTTTGGCACTTTTGTCAAGGCCGAACTCCATTCCGATGTCATCACTAAAGCCTTTAACGATGGTGAGTAGGCCTTTCTGTTCTTCGTCGTTTTTGGCATAGGTTTTCAGGTCATCAGTGTAGACCAGGTGGTTGATGATAGTGTTGCCTGTCTTGTTACCATAGCCGCTGTTCTTCAGAAGAGAGGATAGTGGTGCAAGAGCAATTTGGAAGAGAGGAGGTGAGAGAGAGTCCTCCTGCAAGGTTCCGCTATTGATTTTGATCTGTCTGGATGTTAGAGTTCCCTCGTTGTGGTTGAGTTTGAGGGTTCTCTTCAATTTCGTCATATTGGTTCTGATGAAGGCTGTCATAATCGGTGAGGTGTTGTAGATTTCAAGGCATTTTATTATCCAGCTGTGGAGAACAGAGTCGAATGCCTTCTTGTAGTCAACCCAAGCTGTTGTGAGGTTCTTTTATCTGGTTTTGGTCTCCTCCAATATGGCTTTGTTTATGAGCAACTGATCTTTGCATCCAGCGCTCCCTTTTCTACAGCTTTTTTGTTCCCCTGGGGGTAGGTTGTTATCCACCAGGTGCTTGTAGGTTTTGGCTGTTAATATGGATGTTAAAATCTTACACATTGTAGGGAGACATATAAATGTGTCTAGTTATTATTATTATTATTATTATTATTATTATTATTATTATTATTATTATTATTATTATTATTATTATTATTATTATTATTATTATTATTATTATTATTCCTATTATTATTAATACTTCCCACATCTCTATAGGAAGGGGATATGGTATAGGGATGTGAGGGATGGGTTGGGCATGGTGGTTGGGTGAGAGTGAGAGTTGAGTGTGCGGTGTGAATGAGTGTGGGAGGGTTGGCTGAAGCATGTGGTGAGGCGTGGAGAGATGGGGTGGGGATGACGAGTGACTGAGAGAGGGGTGTGGGGCGAAGCGTCAGGGTGAGGTAATATATGTGTTGTTTCAGACCCGACAGCCTCCTTTCCTCGCTACTCACTCGTACACCTCGCTGCACACTCACTATTCTGCCCTCTTTACACACACACACACACACACACACACACACACACACACACACACACACACACACACACACACACACACACACACACACACACACACACACACACACACACACACACACACACACACACACACACACACACACACACACACACACCAACGGTAGGAGGAGAGAGCTGTCGTGCTCTGATTAGACTACTTGCCACTCTTTTACATTGATTCATCAGTCGCACGTTTAGTGTTGATACTTTGGCTCCAGGCTCCTTGAAACGTGAACCCAATGGACTGCAGGCTAATGTTCCCCCTCCTGCAGTCTTCCATCATCAGTTCGGGTAATAAGGACGGAGCTTAGAGACGTATTTACATTACCAAGCAAGTTTATTAGTGCAAACCACGTGAAGGTGTCCCTCTTCACCACCAGCCAGATGCTAAAACATAGATAAGAGAGTTAATTTTTCTCCTCTGATGAGATGACTCTTGATTATAGGTTTTAATTTCATGCGCCCACACCCACGAATATTGACACCATGATCTCGAAATGCATTTACTCATTCACTACCAGGACGGATTTACTTCTTTAATCGTTTCAGTTCGATGAGGTGTGTGTGTGTGTGTGCGTGTAATTCACTGGGTCGGTCAGGATCACTTGATGGTCGTGATGGTCAGCTTTTACCCTCCCGGAAGGGAGCTGAGAGCTCATATAGTCCGATCTAAGGGCAAGGCTGTGACCTTCACACACGCACACACCCGTCCCCTTGCTCAAGGGGGACAGTAACCACTCACTTCGTCAGTTAAACTTTTCGTAACCTGAGCGAGGCGCGAACTCCCGTCCACCAGTTGGCAAGCGGGAACGTTACCACTGCACCAGCGAGCGGTGTGTGTGTGTGTGTGTGTGTGTGTGTGTGTGTGTGTGTGTTTTAACCAGGTCAACACGCAGTTTTACACAGCTTACGAAAGATGTCTAGTTTGAAAAGTGTAAAGAAACCACTGTCAAACCTATCTAGCTCGGATGGTCTCTCCTGGACTGAATAAAATAGTCTGGTAGGCACAAGAAAAAAATATAAATGAGAAACTACACTTTGTTCACCTTGGCCAAGACTTTCGTCCTTATTGGCAGTAAAAAGACAATGCTACAGCTCTACCTTCTTTCCATAGTACATGTACTTCTTCGTGACTAGCATCATATTCTAGTGTTAAAATATTGTTATAACTCAGGATTTAAGGCTGACAGATTGCAATTTTAGTCCAGGTTGGAGTAAAAAGAGTATAGTTTTAAGGTGATAATTGTGGTTACCAAACACGTGATTTTATGCAGCACAGGAAAGTTACTACCGTGGCAAAGACGTTAATGAAGGCTACATCTAATTCCTGTTGCTCAAAGGGTCCTTTGTTTTATGTGTCCGACTCTGGGCATAGACTTCACAGTCTGTTTCCAAGGCCCAGCAATCCTCCTACATACCATACACCTCCACATGCCACTACTTCGGCGCTAACACCCACGGTCCATATTGAATAAATGCTACGGCTGTCCTAAGCTAAATAAAATCCCTTGGTACTAGTATGAATAAATGAAAAGGGTGGTTGTATTGAAAGGCTTATTCAGTTCACTGCAATGATGTTTTATTATTATTATTATTATTATTATTATTACCGCTACCGCCAGGAAGCTTTATGCCAAATGGAAGAGGCCTCTCGTAGGGAAGGGGTTCATGGAGACTGTTTCTTATCGCTTCAGCGTTAGGGATTTTCACCTCGGTTGAATGAAATCGTCTGGATATATCAAGAATAATATGATAGCACGTCCTGGAGTTGAAGGAGTAAACAAATGTCTCCATTGAACTTTTCGCTGCTTTGGACATACAGAATCGCATTGTATACACTTATTTATTTATTAAAATTTTTGAACACCTCATTCTCGGTGATTTAATCTGCACAATACACTTATTCTTCTCTTGTATGTAACTGATACAAATTATTTCAGTATTAAGACAAATTAGAACATGAAAAACAAATATGACGTCATACGCACAAGTCGCCAAATGAAAGATGTTCAGAAATCTCTTATGCCACCTTAAATACGAAGTTCTGAATCACCCTAACGTTTCAGTGCAAGGACGCTTTTCTTTTCTTTTCTTTTTTCCCCTAAATCTTTCTGTGTCGGCTTTTCCGCCAATGGGTAATATTGTTTGTGGCAGATTGAGGCGGCCGCCATCCAGTGGCTCGATTTAATGCTGCCATGAGGGGACTCTCCTAGTACGTGACTAGCCATACGGTTTTCCTACGACGTTGGGTGGTAACCATAGTACTAACTTGATTGGTATAAAAATGATAATGATGATGTTCATGATGATGATTACCTACGCTCTAAAAGCTGCTATGCTCTCTCTCTCCCTCTCTGTCTCTCTGTCTGTCTGTCTGTCTCTCTCTCTCTCTCTCTCTCTCTCTCTCTCTCTCGCATAAAACAACTGTTGAGTTAAGGAGTGGTGATGCTGAATGAAGAACGGGTGGTGCTGGGTGAAAAAAGGGATGGGGCTGAGTTAAGAAGGGATGGCGCTGAGTTACGACGGGATGGGGCTGAGTGAAGAAGGGATGGGGCTGAGTGAAGAAGGGATGGGGCTGAGTGAAGAAGGGTTGGGGCTGAGTGAAGAAGGGATGGGGCTGAGTTCAGAAGGGATGGGGCTGAGTGAAGAAGGGATGGGGCTGAGTTAAGAAGGGATGGGGCTGAGTTACGAAGGGATGGGGTTGAGTCAAGAGGGGTGAGGTTGAGTTAACAAGGGTGAGCGCTGAGTGACGGGTCGAGGGTGAAGCTTTAGGGTGAGGTAATATACTCCTGTGACTGACCTATTCGTATGCGTTTGACCTGTTTGTATTTGCACTACACAATTATTTCACTGTGTGTTAGATAATATTTGCCATATTCTGGTTGTCTGTTTGCTTTATGATGCGGCTGCCCGAATCCTTGACAGACAGACAAACAGACAGACAGGCAAATGAAAACAGATAAATCCATATAGATAGATGGATAGATATATATAGGGATAGGGATAGACATATATGGACAGAGACAGATTTAGATATATATGTTGGTAGACAGGTAGACAGATAGAGCTACATAATATAAATAGATAAATACACAGGTAGGTATATAGTGTAGATATAGATAGATACATACTGTAGGTAGATATAGATAAATAGAAAGGTATACAAATAGGTAAATAGATCAACAGATAGATTTAGAGATAGATGAATAGTTACTCGTAGACACATGGACAGACCAGTGGTTCCCAACCTGGGGGTCGCCCCACCCTAAGGGGGGCGTGAGGACTCAGAAAAAAAAAAATAGTGAGTGGGTTGAACAATGTGTGTGTGTGTGTGTGTGTGTGTGTGTGTGTGTGTGTGTGTGTGTGTGTGTGTGTGTGTCACATTGAACTATTGGTTTATATTCAGTATTCACATTCTGCCTGTGTTTCAGTCTTCAAAGCACATTTTTCTTTGAAGTTGGCTTCTGTCCTTCATGCCTGTCACCTGGTTGCCCTCAGGATAGCTTTTTTCTCTAACGTGGTCGTTTCGAGAGAAAATTAAAGATACCAATAAATCACATACTGCAAGACAGACCAAACTCAGTTAAAATATACTTGTCCCTGAACTTCCCCCCTGTCTCTCGAAAAGGGGTATAGTGAATTGCAGGAGAAGGGCTAATGCAGCCTGTATTCAACTGGGTTAATGTCCACTTGAACCTGCGGCAAAAATAATAACAATTCTGGAATAAATTAATGAAGTCATATGATGGCCGGAAGTGTGTGTGGGGGGGGGGGAGGCTGGATATGTTGACCAAGGCTAGGGAGGCTCGTGAATATGCGAACCAAGGATAATGGAGACACGATCTGGAAAAATTTGAGAACCTCTGGGGTAGACAGATGTACTGTACAGATAGATAGGTATGTAGGTTAATAGATAGATGAATAGACAGACTGAGCTGTATGGGTATATAGGTAAATACATAGATAGACATAGATACATAGAGCTATATAGAAAGGTAAACAGATAGATAGATACTTATATAGTGCGCACAGAGATTGGGTATACTCAAGGGCTCCTAAGCACGGTCTTCAGGTTAAAAATGGATCTATGTCGGTCGGTCTGAGTCCCTACCTCGTTAAGACCCACTGAGGCGGTTAGGAAAACAGAGGCTGGACTGCTTAGGCGAGTCCGGAGCTGCCTTAACACTGACCATACCTACTGTGACCTGTAATAAGCAAATAAATAAAAAATATATATATAATTAAATATAAAAATCAGTTGTATTTTATGCGCTGCACGAACGTACAAAACTTCATGTCATTCATATGTTAGTGGTTAAGTCGGTGCTGTCATGTCATGTTAGTACTGTCATACTAAGTCGTATACTTTGTCATTGTTGTCATGGATGATGTTAGTGTCATGTCATGTCATGTCAGTGTCAGTGCTGTCATGTCGTGTCACTGCTGACATGCTAATCATCTCGTACATTGTGTCAGTACTGTTGTGTTTCATGTTAGTGAAATGTTACGTCTGTCAGTGATGTCATGCCGATGCCATCTTGTTACATCGTGTTACAAAGACTGTCATGTTATTTCATGCCATATCAGTGCTGTTTTTCGTAATTTCATGCATCTCATGTCATTAGTCTTGTCACAACGTTTCGTGCATGCTGCTTCTGTGACCACGTCAAGTAAATAATTTAACAGCATGTCATTTCATATTATGTCATGTCATTTGTCGTTTCAGTGCTGTCAAGTCACGTAATGTCAGTGCTGTCATGTCATATCATATTAGATTAGTGGTGTCATGTCGCGTTATCTTATGTCAATACTGTTTTGTCATGTCCTGTAAGTTCAGCCTTGTCACGTAATATCAGTGCTGAACAGTCATGTGTTGTCACGTATGTCGTGGCAGTGCTGTCATGTCATGTCACGGGAGTAGTTTCCTGTCATCAACTCATGTCATGTTTGTTGTCATTTCATGTAATTTCACTTCATGTTTGTACTGTCATGTCATGTATGTCAAGCTAGTGCTGTCATGTCATAACATGTCAGCGCTGTCTTCATGTCAGGACAGTATTACTATCTCGTGCCACTGTTGTCTTATGCTATGTCAGTCCTGTCATGTCATCTCACGCCGGTGTTGTCTTATGTCATGTCAGTCCTGTCATGTCATCTCATGCCAGTGTTATCCTATGCAATGTCAGTCCTGTCCTGTCACGTGGTGTCATGGTATGTCATATCAGTGCTGTAATGTCATGTACGTCATGTCAGTGCTGTCATGTCTTGTGTTCACATGTCAAGTCACTTCTGCTATGTAATGTCATCTCACTATGTCGTTGTGTCATGACATGTCATTGCGGGCATGTTAATGATGTACTGTCACGCCATGCCATTGCTGTCATTCGTTCTCATGTCAGTGCTACCTGGACGAGTCATGCTCTAGTCCGGTCATGTCATTGTTTTCATGTCATGTATGACATGTCTGTACGGACGTCAGTTTTTAAAATGTTATGTCATGTCATCTCGTATGTCATATCAGTGCTGCCATGTCATGTCATGTCATCTCGTATGTCATATCAGTGCTGCCATGTCATGTCATGTCATCTCGTATGATATACCAGTGTTGCCATGTCAGGTCAAATTATGTTAACCTGTTATGTCATGCAATAACTGTCGTCACCTTAAATTAGCGTTGTTTTCATGTCACTTGTTATGCTATGTCATACCAGTTCAATCATGTCAACATGACAGTCAGTTGAAGTCGGCCAGACTTTAAATGATAATTTCAAACAATGTAACTGGTCCTACGTTTACGTGTTTTGCATTCTGACTGGTCGAGAGATACCCCCTCCCCCCTACTAAGTTCTTTTCGCCTCAGACTTGCCTTGTCGGGGGGCGGCGGGGTAAACTTGAAATAGTTCATTGATCTCTCTAGCGGTCGTCCAGCATCGGCCTGATGGATATGGGTAGCTTTAGAGTGGCATTCTATATTAACCGTAAAGCTGGTGTTAAAGCTATTTCCCGACAGCTAAGCCTCCCTCCCAGCCCAGCGCCGTCTATTGTTTGTGTGAGGCATTAACCAGCATGTTTGTGTATCTATGCTTATTTTCGTCTCGGATAAAAGTCTTTCTCCATAAGTCTTCATTTCATGATCTCTGAGTGCCACCTTCTTTGCTTGCATCTGTTTGCGCGTCTTTGTGAGTGCACGTGCTTTCGGAGTTGCGTTGCGTTAGTGACGAGTGTTAATATGAATAGTGACATATTATTTACTTTTTTACTTGCGTGCAGATTTTTACGCTACCGGATTACAATGAAAAGTTCTATAATTATCCATTAATGTATAAGCAACTCAGACATAAGCTAACGGATCATATCTAACCGTGCAGCGATTTACTCGTGACCTAAATCTGCTGAGATCTTTATCATGTCAGCTCCTCAAGTAATGGAGGTCCATGGAAAGGCTTCGGCGTTAATCTTTCACTGTGAGGCGACATGCGTTAACTTCAAGACACAGTGTTTGCTGCTGGTGCTTGTGATTATGTTTGGCGCATATTGCTGCTCACATATAATGCCGGGAAAAGTGCAGCAGACCAGAAATGTTGTGGGCAGTTGCCGGTAGGGGGTTTTGATATGGACAATTACAGTGGTGGACATTTTGTGTGATGGACAATTGGTATGGTGGACAGCTGGAGAAGCGGCCAATTAAAACCATGGACAAACATTACAGTGGACAGATGTGATAAATTATATGGAACAAATACAGTATGTTCAGTAAACCGAGGATGCAGTGTGATGTATATACAGTAGATGGGATATAAAATGAATACAGTGGAGAAAAGGGATGATGTGATGGACGACCAGCCAGCAGGTGGGTGGTGTGGGTTGGGCTGGGTGGTCTGCCGTCCTTACTGTCTCACCCACATCCTTGCCTCACCCACCCACCCATCCTTGACTCAACCACATTCTTGCCTCGCCCACCCATTCCTGTCTCACCCACACCCCTGCCTCACCCACACCCCTGCCTCACCCACACCCCTGCCTCACCCAATCTCTTGCTTTAGTAACAGACCTTGCTCAGTAATAAACCTACCTTACGCATCTGCTGCCTCAGGAACAAACCTGCCTCATCCCTCAATCCCTGCCTCGCCCACGCACTCCTGCCTCACCCAGATTCCTGCCTCACCCAGATTCCTGCCTTGCCCAAAATCCTTACCCTCCCACCCATCGCTGCCTCACCATCACCATCTCTACATGGACATCTGTGTGAGTACTGACTCAGGTTTACATAAAGTTACACACACACACACACACACACACACACACACACACACACACACACACACACACACACACACACACACACACACACACACACACACACACACACACACACACACACACACACACACACACACACACACACACACACACACACACACACACACACACACACACACACACACACACACACACACACACACACACACACACACACACACACACACACACACACACACACACACACACACACACACACACACACACACACACACACACACACACACACACACACACACACACACACACACACACACACACACACACACACACACACACACACACACACACACACACACACACACACACACACACACACACACACACACACACACACACACACACACACACACACACACACACACACACACACACACACACACACACACACACACACACACAGAGAATAACACATCTACCCTTGCAGTACACCCATACACCCTCTCTTCCTCCTACACTCTCTGCCACACCCTCCACTATACACGGGAAAGTTTCATTAACACTGGGGTGGCTGTGTTGGACGTCTGTGTTGATTAATGGAGACTGTCACAGCGAGAGGGACCACAGTCAAGGCTTTAGGGCGATACCAGGCACAGGAACTGACCTACCCATCACCAACCTATGTCACTTACCTACCTACCTACCACTTACCCATATACCAACAACCTACCTACTTACCTTCCTACCTATTAACCTTCCTACCTACCCTCTTACCTACTTACCATTCATGTCACAGTCAAGACTCTTAATTTGAGGGATTGCGAAGGAAAAGAACTGACCAGCCAACCTACGTACCCATCTACCTACCATTTTACAGTCAAGGTTTTGTTTGAGGCGATACCGGGTACAGGCGCTGACCAGTCAACCTATCTGCCTACCATGTGACCATCAAGACTTTATTTGAAGCTATACCAAGCAGATGAAGATACTAACCAACCAACTGGGCCAACTACCTACCGTACCTACCATGGTCGAGGCTATTATAGGCGATGCCCGGCACATGGACGAATCAACCAATCATCTATGCTGTCTGCTTGTCTACTTACCTGCCATCTTACCTGTCAGTCCATATCCGGCACTACATCCATCATACCGATTTAATTCCCAACTCTTTTTTCTTCCCTTGAAATAAATCCTTTACGCGCGTGTTCAAAGTAGCTTTGAAGTCTTCGTAACATCATTTCCTCAGCGAGTTAGTCTGCACATTAATACTTCATTATCCTCTTGTTTGTTACCGATGCACACTTTTAGGAGAATGTTAATGTGCACCATGCAAAATCGCTTTAGAGAAGGTGCCACGGGCTCATATGCCACTTAATTTAAGACCATTAATCCAGTGACGTATTTTTTATTTATACTGAATTTAGATGGGTGTAAGTAAATCCTTCATTAACCAATTTATCAATAAAGGTCTTTACTAAGTTAATGTAGGCTACAGTCGTCTGAAGAAGGATCATGAATAAAGTGAAATATACGTTATTGGAGTGAATGGGTGAACTTTCATGCCATCAAGTTCTTCCTCCGTCCCTCTCCATCCTTCCAGTAAATAATAATAATAATAATAATAATAATAATAATAATAATAATAGTAATAATAATAGTAGTAGTAGTAGTAGTAATAGTAGCAGTAATAATAGTAGTAGTAGTAGTAGTAATAGTAGCAGTAATAATAGTAGTAGTAGTAGTAGTAGTAGTAATAGTAGTAGTAGTAGCAGTAGTAGTATATAATGATGATGATGATAATAATATTAATAATAAATAATAATAATAATAATAATAATAATAATAATAATAATAATAATACATTAAATGAAATTAGTGATTATTTTTGACACTCGAACAGCTATAATTTCTCAAGTGTGCCTTTTTTTTTTTTTTTTTTTTTTGTACTCAATAACAACCGTAAGGACGACGCTGGGAGTGAAGTTAATAAGGATAGGTTATTAAGCCAGTGGCCTCTTCGATTTCACAGGTATTGAAAATCATCTGGTGTTAGGCTGAATTTACGTGGCCAGACCTAGCTAACTCGTTGGTAGGGTGTTGGTAACGTGATCTGCGTTATTTTACGAGTGCGGGGTTCAAACACTAGACCTCGGCGGGCATTTGACTTGGGGGCTTCTAGGTATGTAATTTCCTCCTCCTCCTCGTCATCATTACATCATCATCACCATCAACATCGTCATCAACATCGTCATCTTCATCAACATCGTCATCGTCAGTCAGTCAGTCAGTCAAACGTCATCAGTCAGTTATTATCAGTCCTCATCCTCCTTTCATTTGTCGCCCCATCAGAAACGTAGGGGCCCTGGGTTAGGCTACTTGATCGCAATAATGAAGGAAAAAGTACCGTGATGCCACCCGTAACTGCCTCAATGAGAACACTTACCCACCCTCAGACGCAAACTGTTGTAGTCAACATCCAGTTGGTGCGCATTAAACCATCAGACTTCTGTATGTTTGTATGGTTACCACCCAGCGCAGCAAATATTTTTCTCACCATAAACACAGTATTACTATGTGGGTATACATCCAAGAGCTGAACTGCTGTTGTGGATCTAGGTGTGTCAGAAGTGTCAGCTCTGTTGACTGCAAGCTTAAAATTTCTCCAGTCCCTTTAAGCGTTATATAGATCTACACAGAGGTATCTTCAAAATAAAATAGGACGTTGATTCACTCCACGTTACCAGAGTATAGCAGAAGGTTAAGATGATGATGGCGATGGTGGTGATGATGATGATGGTGGTGGTGGTGGAATAATGATGATGATGATGATGATGGTGATGGTGGTGGTAATGATGATGATGATGATGATGATTATGATGGTGATGGTGGTGGTAATGGTGATGATGATGATGATGATAATGATGGTATTGATGATGGTGCTATGATGATGATGATGATGATGGTGATGGTGGTGGTAATGATGATTATGATAATGATGATTATGATGGTGATGGTTGTGGGAATGGTGATGATGATGATGATAATCATGGTAATGGTAATGGTGATGGTGATATGATGATGATGATGATGATGATGATGGCTCCAGAATAATGAACACGAATTATTATATAATTAACCTGAATTCCTTCAGTCCGGCGACGTATTCTGTAATTTATTCATGCCACCAAGAAACGACTGTGTGAAAATGTTTGAGATATCCAGTTCGGAAAGAGAGAGAGAGAGAGAGAGAGAGAGAGAGAGAGAGAGAGAGAGAGAGAGAATCGTCTGGTAATATTAACAACAAAACCAGGGGAGTGTCATTGGAGTGAAGTGTTTAAAAACGTCAAATATTCTAATATCTTCCAAGCCCCATCATGTACTTTGTCTTCACGTTAAACAATATTCGTACACATGGATGCATCGAAAATATTGAAACTTAGTAGCATAATACTGTACTATATTTTTTCATGTTCTTTCCTTCCTTGTTTGCCGAACCCAGCATCATTCCCATTCTTTGGTGGGAAACAACTCAGAATTCTAAATATAAAACAAATAATAAAAGAATGCCATAAAACAACCGGACTGCTGTACTAAGAATAGAGTTATATGAAATTTGTGTAACTGACCAAAGTAAACATAAATATATCACGAATATTTTTAAATCGTTTGTCATATAAGGTGCCAACATGTGGTGGCGCTGTGTACCGTGGGCGGAGAAAAGAAGCTGCGGCGTCCATCCCGGAGCCAAACCTCCTCATATTTCCCAGAATCTCGCTGTGGGAAGGACCTTGATCCAACCCTGATGAGGCGCTGTCTACCACGAGGGGTGCCGGCTCAAATTGTGGTGTAGATACTGCACTGTACCTGTAGGACGGCTCCACAGAGGCAGTTGCTTGCCTGTGGTTGACGGGACTGCATTGTCAGGCAGATCAGGTTAAGCAATAATGCCATCTCCGTGATCTTCCCATCGGCCCTACGATGACCCAATACCCCCCTATCACACACACACACACACACACACACACACACACACACACACACACACACACACACACACACACACACACACACACACACACACACACACACACACACACACACACACACACACACACATAGACACACACACACACACACACACACACACACACACACACACACACACAAAGCAACAACACAACAAGCCAAGTTTTTCACGTGACGACCAAACCGGGAACTGAACCGCAGCCAAAAGCCATATGTTTTGTTGTGTCGTCCTCTCAACAATATGACGCTGAAAGTATTCCTCTGGGGTCGAGGCAGGACAGAAAAACAATATGAAACCAAAGAAAAAACAAACAAAAAAGCACACCCCGTGGAAAGGTCAAAGAGATTCAATATGAGTGTCAGTGAGTTTGGGTCCTCTCTCTCTCTCTCTCTCTCTCTCTCTCTCTCTCTCTCTCCAGGCATTTGTTTTTCCTAGGTTACACGCGAATTTTGCTCTGTTGAATAACATAGGAAGGAGAGGAGCCAATGGATGTTGTTGTTGTTGTTGTTGTTCATGCCTCTACTTTGTTTTTATTGTTGTTGGTGCTGCTGTTATTATCATAATTATCATCATTATTATTAGTAGTAGTATCACTATTATTATTATTATCATTATTATTATTCTTATTATTAATATAGGTATTATCATTATTGTTATTTTTATTATGAATGTGGCTGTTGTTCCTGTTATTATTATTATTACCCCTGGGGGTAAGAGGGTTTCAAGAATACTCCCCCAGTATCCCTGCTTGTCGTACGAGGCGACTAAAAGGGTTGGTGGTGGGTTAGTGCCCCACCCCATAAAAAGAACTAACTAAAAAAGCGAATAAAGCGCCTCGGACCCGGACGGACCATACGTTGACGACTACTGTAAGGAACGGACAAAGGACATTCTTAGGGTGAGAACATGGAATGTGAGAGGAGTGAATGATGAAGTGAAAGAGAGAGATTGTTCAGGTGCTTGAGGATGCAAAAGTGGATATATGTGGATTGACTGAAACTAAATGAAAAGGTGAAAGGGTGAGAGAATGGGAATATGGTGTAGGTATATGTGCGGGAGTCAGTGAGAATGAGAGGGCAAGAGAGGGAGTATGTCTGATGATAAGCAAGAAGTGGAAGGAGAATATAAGAGAGTATGGAACAGTGGGTGCAAGGATTGTATGGGTGAGGATGAAAGTAGGTATACAAGCATGGGCGATTGTATGTGTGTATGCTCCAACAGAGGATCGAGTGGCAAGAGTGAAAGATGAGTTTTGGGTGAGAGTTGAAGCATGTATGGACAAGTTTGAAAGGAGCGAGAGAGTGCTGTTGATTGGAGACATGAATGGCAAAGTTGGGAATGTACGAGTGGATGGAGTGGTTGGTCAGTGGGGTGTGCCAGCTGAAGTAGATGGGAATGGTAGTGCTTTGGTGGACATCTGTGCTTGTAAGGGGTTGGCAATAGCCAATACCTACTTTCGTCATAAGATGATCCACCGGTATACATGGAGAGTAATGAGGAGGATGGATGGTGAACTTGTTGAGCGAAAGGCAATGATAGACTACGTGTGTGTGGATGAGCGAATGAGAAGACAAGTTTGGATGCAAGAGTGTGGAGAGGGTGGGGGAATGGAGTCTCGGACCATCACTTAGTGATGGCCAAGGTAAAGATGCAAAGAAAGTGGTTGAGGAGGCGAAGGGGAAGACAGGAGGAAGCAGCTCCTGTGAGAAGAGTGGAGAAATTGCAAGATAGTGAGAAAATGACAGAGTATAAGAGCATAGTGGAAGAAAGATTGGGAAGGTATGAGCTAGAGCAGATGGAAAGGGTGGAAGACGTATGTAAGATATTCACGGAAGAGATAGGCGCAGCGTGTGAGGCGGTTTGTGGAGTGAGGAGGAGATGCAAGGGTGTGCAAGGGACAGCATGGTGGAATGATGAGGTGAAACGAGCTGTGGAACAAAAAAGAAGAAGGCATATGGTGAATGGTTGGCGAGTAGAGGTAGGGGAGAAGATGAGAGAGAGAAGAGAGAGGTATATGTGAGCAGGAGAAGGGAGGTTAAGAGACTGGTGAAGGAGAGTAAGAAGAAAGTGGATGAAGAGTTTGGGAGGAATCTGAGTGTGAAATGGAGGGAGAGTAAGAAATTGTTTTGGAAGGAGGTAAAGAAAGTAAGGCAGTGTGAAAGGGGAAATAATAGGGGAGTGAAAGATAGGAATAATAGATTGTTGGTGGAGAAGAGAGAGAAATTGAGGAGATGGAAGGAGCACTTTGAGGATTTGTTGAATGTAGAGAGTGAGAGCAGTGTGAGTATAAGTGGTTGGGGAATGCCTGGGAGAAGAAGAGATGAGAGGAGGGAGGAAGAGATCAGTAGGGCGGAAGTAGTGGAAGCGATGAAGAAGATTAAGCTGGGAAAGGCCCCAGGAATTGATGGAGTGTGTGGTGAAATGCTGAGGTATGGGGGTGAGATTGTTGTGGAGTGGATGTGGAAGTTGTGTAGATTGGCTTGGGAAGAGGGAAGGGTTCCAAAGGACTGGAAATCAGGTATAATTGTTCCTCTGTACAAAGGAAAAGGGGAGAGAGAAGTATGTGGTAACCATAGGGGTATTTGCCTTCTTAGTGTGACTGGTAAAATATATGGTAGAATACTCATTGACAGGGTTAGGCATATGACAGAGGAGCTAGTTGGAGAAGAACAAGGGGGATTTAGGAAGGGAAAAGGGTGTGTAGATCAGATATTTGTTCTAAGATGTTTAGTAGAGAAGTATCTAGAGAAGGGAAGGAAAGTGTATGCTGCCTTCATGGACTGGAGAAAGCTTATGACAGAATAGATAGGCAAGGTATGTGGAAGGTATTAAGAATATATGGAGTGGAGGGGAAATTGTTGAGTGCTGTGAAGAGTATGTACGAGGGAGCTAGGGCTATGGTGCGAGTGGATGGTGAGCTGAGTGAGTTCTTTGATCTCAATGTGGGACTGAAACAGGGGTGTGTGATGTCTCCATGGCTGTTTAATATATATATGGATGGGGTTGTAAAGGAGGTGCAAGGTAGGGCAGTGGATGTGGGGCTGGCCCTAATGAATGAGGGTGAGATTTGGAAGCTTCCGGTGTTGCTGTTTGCTGATGATACAGTATTGTTGAGTGAAGATGAATGGGAGTTGCAAGGTTTGGTGAATGAATTTGGGACAGTGTGTAGGAGGAGGAATCTGAAAGTTAATGTAAACAAAAGTAAAGTTATGGTGTTTGAGAGGAATGAAGTCACAGAGTGTGCAGTGAGGTTGGATGGTGAGGATATGGAGAATGTGAGTGCATTCAAGTACTTGGGTAGTGTGATGAGTAAGGATGGAACTTTGGGGGATGAAGTACGTGAAAGGGTACAGCAGGGAAGGAAGGTTGTTGGTACACTGAAAGCAGTGATGAGAAATAGGGAGGTGAGTATGGAAGTTAAGAAGTCACTGCATGATGGCATTGTGATCCCTACCCTGACGTATGGAAGCGAGGCGTGGACCTTGCAAGAGGGGAACAAGTCAAGAGTGAGAGCAGTGGAAATGAGTTACTTGAGAGGAGCTGTGGAGTGACAGGTTGACGAATGAAGAAGTGAAGGAACGTTGTGGGGTAGATGTGGATGTGGTTGAGAAGATTAGGAGAAATACACTGAGGTGGTTTGGACATGTGGAGAGAATGGAGAATGAAAGACTGACTAAGAGGGTGTATGTAGGTGAGGTGGAGGGAAGGAGAGGGAGGGGTAGACCTGTATCGGTTCACGGCTAGCACTAAATATCGTGCCACCGCTAGCACCAATAAAATGTATCGTCGCACTGCTGGCCAACAATTTAATGTAGCCGTTATGGAGTAGCAGTTGACTACATATTAAGTGTTCTGCTGTGTAGTATAACTAGACCACCGTGTTGGATCGACGACACTGTCTGTAGTACACGTCAGCTACTCGCCGTCACTGCCCGACACTTCCCACCAAAGGTCCTCTGCCACGAGAAGGTGGAAGCTGGTCTGTTATTAAGTGGTAGCGTAAGGTGACAGAAATGAGCAGATTAAATCTCTCTTTATTGGGTACAGAATAATATAACTGCGACCCGAGAGATATGTAGGAGCGACACCACCTCCCTTTATAACTGTAAAGCGATCTCTCTGACGCTGTACACTCACCGAGGGCCGGACAAGGGCGCGGTGCTTAGGTCAGCTAAAAAGTGAGGTGCCGAGCATTACATATACTCTGGGCTTATGCAAAAAGTAGAGATAAATGACAACTCTACTAACACATTATACACCTCTATAAAATGGTATTAAGTACATTCACATATACCAACATAATAAATGGTTCCCCAGGACTTTACACTTACACACTTATTCAGATATCTTTTCACTTCTCCTAACCTTCATTTTATAATTGAAACAGGGTGGCACTTGTGGTCTGCCATCCACCTCCTTCTTATACCACAGCTAACAGCGAAATGATATTTGGTTGTTCATCATTCACACTTCATTACACACTGTTAATTATGACTAAACAGCTTTAAAAATTATTATGTAAAATGTGTGATACTACAACTTCATATGGAAAAAGATGTTGACTCCAGAACATCGCTCGGCCACACCATAGACGTCCCCGTCGACATTGTTGTCCTAACTACCGTGTAGCCTAACCAGAGTGTAGGGTAGCTAACTATTCAGGAACATCCACTTGCAATCCGCGAGTACGGACACGTGGTCTCAGTGGTTCCGTAATTGGCGCCTTAAATAGTAGCCTAAACCACAAACACAGGACAAGACCACAATAAGTAGAAGACCAACGCCAGGACCAAAATAGGAAGTAGAAAGGTATGAAGGAAGATAAGACAGTACATAAGGCTCTAAATCAGTCCTGTTCAGGTGGGAGAGGAAGGTAAGCTCCTTTAATACATGAGACAGCCTGTTCACATTCAAGGAGTAACATTGAATGAAGGTAAAAAGGGTCGTAACTGGAATGAGAAGTTCACTGTCAAAGCTAGATAATGCTTGCTAGGCAGAACTGCTATCTCTTTACTGTGTAACTCACAAAAATCAGGAGCAACATAGACCCCTTTACTGTAAGGAATTGATTCCGCGAGGCACAAATCACAGTTACATCCTCTGTCTCAGGAAAGTAATGCTGAGTCTAGTGGTTGGCTTATCTCTATTTCCCTAAATGAAACACATATACAATACACAGAAAGTATATTTATTTCAAGGGAATTCTGAGAAACCTTTTTCCACTCATCAACTAACTAACGTGTGTTGATTCAAGTGTGTGTGTGTGTGGATTGCATGGACGCTACCTTGATATGAAAGTCCAGGATGATGTTCCACATTCCACGTTCCACACTCCACCAGACTCCTCCAATCATGCACGACAGCCCTCTCGCTGTGGGAGTTAGCAGCACGCCAGGCAGTGACGCCACTCGACGCACCACATACGATCATGGCACCACATACGCCCGCTCTCGCTCTCCCTCGACTCGCTGCGGCCGTCCGCGCCTCTGGAGTTGCCAGAAGTCGCTCGCTAGTTGACCCACTCCTCACCGCATTGGCTTGAACTCTCCTTATCTCGCCTCTCGCACACGAGAGCAAGATTCTTGCCAGTTTGCGTTTGAAGATGGAGATATCTCGCACACCACATGGCGAGATAACTGCCAGTTTGTGCTTAAGATAGGAATCTCGCACTGGCAGAATAATGGGAGGAATTAATATTAACCACTCCAGTTTATCTGCTCCACTTAACTCACGAGTAATTAGTCCCCTTACAACAGTAGAGTAAGATTTTCTGTTTCACCTTCAGGAACGAGCGATTGCAAGGGTTACTGGTTCACAGCATAAATCCCTTTAGCACGTATCGTATCCCACCGCTGCCACCAATTTAATGTATCGGTTCACGGCTAGCACTAAATATCGTGCCACCGCTAGCACCAATAAAATGTATCGTCGCACTGCTGGCCAACAATTTAATGTAGCCGTTATGGAGTAGCAGTTGACTACATATTAAGTGTTCTGCTGTGTAGTATAACTAGACCACCGTGTTGGATCGACGACACTGTCTGTAGTACACGTCAGCTACTCGCCGTCACTGCCCGACACTTCCCACCAAAGGTCCTCTGCCACGAGAAGGTGGAAGCTGGTCTGTTATTAAGTGGTAGCGTAAGGTGACAGAAATGAGCAGATTAAATCTCTCTTTATTGGGTACAGAATAATATAACTGCGACCCGAGAGATATGTAGGAGCGACACCACCTCCCTTTATAAC
>NC_136954.1:17256556-17349056 GCF_032717465.1 Coenobita brevimanus
AACATGGAAATAAATATGGATAATATATATGGAAATAAATATGGTTAATAAAAATATGGAAAATAAATATGGAATTTAATATGGAAAATAAATATGCAAATAAATATGGAAAATAAATCGCTAAGGAAGAGGTACAAAGACCCCCACGCCCAATTGAAAACGGGTACGAGGACGTTAGTAAGGGCAAGACGACGTAGTATTAGTGATGTAAAAAATAAAAAATCTAGCCATTTGAGTTGGCATGGATTTTTGTATCACTTGTGTCACAGAGATATATTTTGCATAATACATCTGAAGTGTCTTATTTTATACCTTTTTAATATCTACGTGTGTTCGTGGATAGTGTAGGAGTTGATAGTGATGTGTAATGGTCACAAAAAAATAACTGAGGAAGAGGTGAAACGAAGCCCTCTGTGCTACTGTGTCAGGGCGTCAAGAAGTTACGGGAAGAGTAAAGTAAGGTAGTATTTTGCTTGTCGTACGGCTGACAGGGAGGACAGACAGCTGGCGGTCGGGTTTGGGTGTTGCAAGGGAGGGGGGAGAACGGGGGCAGGGAAACATGGCGGGGAACTTACCAGGGAGGCTTGGGAGGGAGAGAGAAGTTGAACCAGTATCGCCTCGGATATGTAGGTGCGAGTGTGTTGCTCCCGTTTCTAACCATCCACGTGGGCGGGAAATCTTTCCCGTCCTCACACCCACACCCCTGATGGGAGTTATACCTATTTGTGCGGAAGTAAATAGACTGATGTCACCTGTCTTCACTGAGATATATTTGGAACTGCTCTCCTGTACCTTGTGCTTAAATATATACGATTTGGCACTATCCTATCCTTTGCTGGGAACTGCACGATTATATGTACAAGCGAAATTATCCCGTCATCGTCTACAATTAAGTGGCACGAAGAAATAGCATAATTACCTGGAAGTGTTAAAAATCAATGCACATTTACACCTCCCATCCCTACATTCACACCCGTAACTAGGAGTGTGTGTGGTCGTGCGGAGTTATATATAATGTCTTCGCTTATCAATAATAGGCAAGGAAAATGGTTACAGCCTTGAACATACACTGAAATACATGCCCTTTTTTTACGTATATCCAAGTGAGCTGCAAGTGCACATTTTCAGGTCGCAGTGGTCGTTAGGAAATATATATACCGTACGTACTCTGTCTTTCCTATATCGAAAAAAAAAATCCTACTCCAATACCTTGACGTGTGGACGTATATGCAGTGTTATTGTTTGCTGCCAACTGGTAAAGAAAAAATATTGGTAAACCTTGTGCGATACTTAAACGTGTGAAATCTGTCGCTTACTAATTGTCTGGCACGGAACAGTACAATTTCTCCCACACTTAGATATATATATATATATATATATATATATATATATATATATATATATATATATATATATATAATTTAATACACCTATATCATCTGGCAAAGGAAAATAAAGCTTGCATCCTTTTCCTAACGTGCGAAAATATACTTCCTGTTGCCAAGTTATATTCATCTAGCAAGAAAGTTATTGATACGTTTGCTTCCTTACCTGTGTGCAAAAAATACGTGATTTTTTTGCCCCCGTACTATCATCTGGCAAGTAAAAACACTAATAAGGTTGCTCTCGTACCAGAACGTGCGATATATACTCTTTCATCGTCTGTCGTAAAAAGTAAGAACGCATTATAGGCCAACGCCATCGATTCGCTGCGTGTAAAGCATGACGCAGCGTAAAGATCTTATTTATGAGTAATTTCGCCAAAAAGGTTAAGGACCATGGCGATTACTTGATGCTTGTGTCTGTTGGCTTATTAATAATTAATCGCCATTGTTGTGTGTCTCTTGTTCAGCTTATGGTGCTTCTTTGTATTTTAAGTAAACTACTTGTTAAATTGATTCGAAATACTGTCTCGCGAAATTGCCAACATACCCTAAAGGAGATATGAGAGTTTTGAAAGTCCCATGAAAGGTAAAGTTTGTGAATCTATATAAAAACTTTTAACCTGACAACGCCCCCGGACGTCTAGAGATACGTCACGAAATGTAGAGTTTTGGACAAATTAAAAGTGCATGCGACAGCGAGGCTCAGGTGTGAAGTTCGTGTGGCCGCGGGTGTGTTAGATGCTGGACACTGTTGATTTTAATGTGTGTTAGATGCTGGACACTGTTGATTTTAAAGGCCGTGTGAGTGTAATTCGGTAAGGGAAATGACTGTAAAATGCTTGGAGGCTTTAGAGCGAGCAAGTGCCACGAACCCTTAAAGTGCAGTCTTCCTGTAAAGTTTAAAGAAGAAAAGATAATGTTAAATGTTTGCAAAGCTTAAGTGAAAATAATTTAGCCCACCGTGAAATCCAGTAGTCTTGACAATATTCATATAGATTTTCGTGTGAGACTGATACATAAACATACTTTTGTATGAAAAGGTATTGTACGAAAAGGTAATGTGAAATCGGGGACTTAAGGACGAACACTGTGAAATTCTTTAAAGCTCAAGTAAAAAAAAAAAAAATACTATGAAAATTCTAAGGTTACGTATGAAAAGTTTGATAAATAATTTGACTCTGAAATCCTCTGAAACTTAGTGACGAGCAGTAACAACGAAATAAACCAACATACTTACGAACAGCTACATTTATATCCCTCTCGATCTTCTGAAGCTTAAACACTACAAACATTTATTGTGAAGTGATTGAAAACCCACACACAAACCAGTCATTCAGCTAGTTATATGTTTTATAGTGTTTTTATAAGACGGAATTCTTCAGTAAAATTTTGTGTGAAATACTTTAAGGCTTAACCACAACCACAATTACCTTTTGAGCCCCGCAAAGTAAATGTAGAGAAGCTTTTAGTGACCTTCATAGTCTGACGAAAGCTTACTCTCGGGTGAGGTCTGACAAGGGAAACTGTAAAGCAAACTGTTAAACTAGATAAAGATCTTGTTTATGCCGTCTCAAGAATATATAAAGGAAATTGTTTAGCAAAGTCGAAACGACTAAAAAATTCGTGGCTAAAGCTTAAATGATAGAGTACGTCATAAATTTTATACTTATTAAGAAAATTACATGACAAATACTTTATCAAGCCAAAGAAATACAACGTTTCAAAACAGACCAAGAAAATCGTATATGATCCTCAAGCGAAAAACCGTAAATGTGAACTAAGAAAATTGCACTGCAAAGCCTTGAAACATACTGAAAAAGCTGTAGGCAATACCAAAATCTTGATATTGGCTTAGAAAAAGACATATTCCAAAATTCTGAAGCAGCTCTAAGAAAATCATACACCAGAATCTGGAAACAGGCATAGAAATCATACACTGAGAAACACATCTAACTCTTGGTGTCAACACAATTATGCATTACTCCAGTATTATGTAACAATACATAAAATATTAACATTGGAACAAGTTATCAGAAAGTGCAACCGAAATTAGAAATTGGAAGCAGAACCATGAGACGGGTTATGAGAGAATCGTATATCTACATAAAAATCTTGAAATACTAAAAAAAAAAAAAAAAAAACTGACTAAAATCTTGAACAAAATACGTATAAATAGCCTACCAAATATCGTGAAACAGGCTTTAAGAAAATCGTGTATTAAAAACTGGATCAAGCTTTGAAGATGGTCGCATACAGAAATCTGAAAAAAAAAAGCTTAATAAATATCGAATAAAAACATTTGAAGCTACGGCAAAGTCTTGTAAAAAGTTTTAAGAAACCGTATGCAGTCTTGATACAGACTTTTAAGACACCACATGGCAAAGTCTTCAGTGTTTGATCGTTGTTTGTAACTCGCGCCAGCAACGTTGCTAAGAAATCGACTGGCGGAGTTATAAAGTGTCTCCACAGTGTCTTTAACTCTTCCCTCAGTTTAATCACCATCGTCACACTGACCCTTGAACCATGGGCGTTATGTGGGCGTCGCATAGTCGGCTGTGGGTCGCCATGGGCGTGCTGATGGTGGGGTGGCGCTCGGGCTTCTCAACTTCGGTCTCGTCGGAGACCATTCCCCTCGGTAAGTTGTAAAGAATGAGTTATTCCTTCGTTTACTGTTGCTTGATCTAAAATTGCCATCTCTGCGTCTTGAATGTAAGTTTATATCAGTAGATTAACAATTAAATATGGTGAGAATCACAAAGAAGTCCCATGGAAAGTACCGGTACGCAATTTTTTTCTGCTACTGGACTAGCTACGTGAAATTAGATGCAAAAGGAAGAACGTGAAATCACATGTAAAATGAAGAAAATCTGGGCCGTATTAAAATGAAAGTGAATGGACTAATCCTCATGAACCCGCTTCACTATAGTTCTGATGATTCCCCAAAGGAGTCGGTGTGTTTTCACCCAACAGAACTGGGCCATTCCCACAACTTGAATATAAAGTCGTGGCTGCATGATATTTTGTGAGCCTTAGTAGTAAGAGTGAGAGTTCTTGGCTACTGGTCGGATTTGCCTAAATTACATTTGGCCAACAACTGTGCTGAAAGAGACTTGAGATCTTTGTCAGGTTAGAGAAAACAGGCAGCAATTTCTCGCCCATTTTCTTTAACCAGCTCCTCATGAACTACTCTGTTCGATCGCCATATCGAAACCCCCATTTATTAGTTTGACTCCTGGTGCTTCCTCATTTTACTTAATTGTTTTTTTTTGGTTCATCGTGGTTGCTCATGCCCCATTACGGTTGATTTATTTTGGATGGTTTGTTTTGATGCATGGTGGTTGCTCATGCCCCTGCGCAATTGATATATTTTGGTTGGTTTATTTTGATTCATGGTGACTGCTCATGCCCCTGCCCAATTGATTTATTTTGGTTTATTTTGATGCATGGTTGTTGTTCATGCCCCTACCATATTTATTTTGGTTGGTTTATTTTGATGCACGTTGGCTCATACCCCTACCCAGATGATTCGTTTTGGTTCGTGGTGGTTCCTCATGTCCCAGACCCAGTGATTTATTCTGGCTGACATCGTAGTTCCTCATGACCCTAGTGCTCCCCTTCTACGGTGCATCGTCCAGTCAATAGTACGATTTTTTTTCTGGTCATGGGGTTAGATTTGCTGACTTATGGCCAAGTCCTTGTCGGGGCTGTTTTTTTTTTTCCTGCAGGGAAAGCAACAGCGATGGCAAGATTCGGCACTCACTTTTTCTCCTTGCAAAAACCATTAATCTAACTTACAACCAGCTCAGCGTTGTAACCAGGCTATTCTCTTGCAGGAAGAACAAATGGTTATAGAAAGATCTTGCTGAGTCCAGCCCTTGTCTATCTATCTATCTATCTATTGCCGGACGCCTCAATCCCGTACGGGGTGGCCACAAACAAATCGCCTCCACGTCACCCCGTCCCCCGCCACTCCACCGCCCCTCTCCCAACTCACCCCCCTACACACCTCTCCACTCCCCCCTCCCCCCCGCGAGTCCCCCACCCTCCACCCCCTCCACACGGCCAAACCACCTCAGCGTGCTTCTCCCAACGCCTCCCATCACATCCACATCCACACCACAACGCTCCCCCACATCCCCACCTGTCAGCCCGCCTTTCCATGCGACTCCACAGGCTCCTCCGAACAACTCACCTCCACTGCTCTCACTCCCGACCCGTGTCCCCCCAACAACGCCCAAGCTCCACCTCCACACGCCAGAGCCGGCATCACTACACCGTCATGCAGCAACATTTTGACTTCCATGCTCACCCCTCTGATTCCCATCACTGCCCTCAAGGAACCAGCAACCCCCCCTCCCCGCTGCACCCCCCAAGCACCCCACCCTCCAAACCTCCATCCCCACTCACAACACCCCCCCAAGCACCCAAACGCACTCACACTCTCCACCTCCTATCCAACCTCACCCCCTGGGGGTAAGGGGGTTTCAAGAATACTCCCCCAGTATCCCTGTTTGTCGTATGAAGCGACTAAAAGGGTTGGCAAAGGGTTAGTGCCCCTCCCCGGAAAACAGCTAACTAAAAAGACGAACAAGAAGCCTCGGACAAGGACTGACCAGCCCTTGTCCACCATATAAAAAACAGCTCATAATTAAGACTGGGAATTGATCGTATTTTTTTGTTTTTTTAATGAATCTTAGCCCACAGATCTTACGTTTATGAAACTTTTGATAGGTATGAAAACGTTGAAGCTATCTACTGTGTAGGTATCACGTTTTGTACCCAAATGTTGCATCTTGAACCAGGTTAGAATCATCAGAGAAATACCAGTCAGTGTTACGTAACTGTACTCGAAAATCGTTCGTAAAAGAATGAGAAATTTCTGCCTTGGTCTGTTTTTAAAAATAACGGTGTCAGTGCGGTCTCATATTAACCCCTTTGAGGTGTACAGGCCAGCCTCGAGGCTGTCGTAGTCGAGAACGATGAGGGAAAAAAAAAAAAGTTACGTTCGCTGATGTCTTTACGAGTACGCGATCGAAAACTCTCCTAGTCCCTGCTCGCGGATCGTGCCCACACAAGGCCGTCAATCAGACTGACACAAAATAACCACTAGATTGCCAGGCGCCTTGTAATAAACTTATAAAATTTTATAAGTGCTTAATTCATTCAGCACAATGACGCCATTGTTAGTTTAGCTTATTTACAATATCTACATGAGTTTTATAAAATTTAGGAGACTTAGAATTAGACAGAGTAGGCATAGCATTACATTAAACTCTTTACTACAGTGCTACAAGGGGGCTCGTATAGGCTGAGTAAAATGTCTACATGTAGCAAGAGTAGCCCAATAATAGTGTAGTCTCCATTAGAGTCTCTCTCTCTCTCTCTCTCTCTGCCAAGGAATATATACCAGGAACCTTCTGTGGCTTAGGCCTAGACCAAATGTTTCCAGCGTGGCGTAAATTACCCCAAGTAGGGTAATTTTGTTTCTATGGGGTAATAGACAAGGGCATAATATCACCACAATCTTCACTGTAGTCTGACCTGCTTTTCCATATTTAGTCGGGGAGAGAGAACCACTAACAAGGATTTTTCATTTCTTTACGGGCGTCATTGAAAAGATTAAGGGTACTAAAAATAATATGGTTGAAAGATTAAGGAAACTAAATGTAATAAGGTTAAAAAGATTAAAGAAGCTAAAAGTAATAAGGTTGAAAAGATTAAGGAAGCTAAAAGTAACAAGGTGGAAAAGATTAATGAAGCTAAAAGTAATAAGGTTGAAAAGATGATGGAAGCTAAAAGTAATAAGGTCGAAAGGGAGATGGAAGCTAAAAGTAACAAGGTGGAAAAGATGAAGGAAGCTAAATGTAACAAGGTGGAAAAGATTAAGAAAGCTAAAAGTAATAAGGTATCTCCCCCATCCTTGCTTATGGGAAGGATGACGCAAGTTTGTTTTGCGACACAAGTACTGGCCGGTAGGGTTGCAACATCCTTACGTTAATACAGACATTTCCCCGTTGATAGTTTTTTATGCACTCGTAGATGGAGAAGTTATAATAGAACTGCATTTCCTTATCTGTTAACTAAGAATGATCCTTGTTCGGCGGTTTGGTGGCGAATTTTGAGAAGAGCCACGTAAGTAACAATTTGAATACTTTAACATAAGTTTTGAAATTATATGCGTGGGTCCGATGTAATGGTAATAGTTTCCGAGATACAGGGTATCACAGTTTTGGTGATCAGGTTAGCTTTTTTTTTTTTTTTTTTTTTTTTTTTTTTAAGTGCTGGGGCGAGTTTTCAGAAAGATACTTAACAGCTATTAATTTTTCATAAGCCTTCCATCGATGTGCTTTATGTCCGCTGTAGGGTGAATAGCCTCGGGGAAAAAAAAAAATCTTCATGGTGTTTGGTGCTCAGTATCACGCTTTTATTTATTTTTTATTTTTTCATTAATGTGGTGGATAATTGGAAAAACTGCTGAAGTATCATCTATTACATTTTCTTAAGCTTTGTAATGATGTACCAAAATTCGCTGTAGGTTAGTTTCCAAAATAACTTAGTACTGTTGAGGGTGAATTTATGCATTTTTGCTTTTTTACGGCAATATGGCGGCGAATAATGATAGGGCATTTAAATAACACTTTACATTTTCGTAAGCATTCAGACTATGTACGTAGATCCGTCATAGCTTTGACAGTCTCGGAAATAAGTTTCAGTGCTGCTTGGTGCTTAGTTTGACGTTTTTTTGTTTCCAGCTTTTTATCGGTATGTAGTACGGTAGCGAATTTAAAAAGTTACGCAACATCTGTCGCTTTTTCATAAGTTTTCCAACGATGTGTGTAGATATTCTCTTACATCATCAATCTCCGAAATAACACAAATGCAGTACCGTGCTTGGTGTAGGGTAAAGGTGAAATAAACAGCATTCTCGCTCGCTACACCATTAGTGAGAGGAGGCAGGGAAGTGGGGAAGGGAAGAAGGATGGAATGAGGAGAGGGAAGGGAGGCAAGAGCAAGCATGGTACTACGGAGGGTGGAAGTACAGGAGAAAATGCGAGAGGAAGGAGAGGGAGTGGAGGAAGTTGCGGAACGTGGGAGGGACAACGGGAGGGAAGAAAGGTATGGAGGGAAAGAAGGAAGGAGGGGATTGAAGTGCAATATGAGAGAGAGAGAGAGAGAGAGAGAGAGAGAGAGAGAGAGAGAGAGATAGATGGTATCACTAAATGTAACTTCTAATTCTCCTTTTTTCCTCCAGGTGAGTTTTGTCTAGTCTACCTGGCACTGGGCGTTGCTTAGGTATGTGCCAACTCACATTTTTATTTTCTACAGTTTTATAAGTATTGCGAGTAGCAGTCCAAGAAATTTACCCTTCTTAAATAATATGGTGATAAATTTTTTCCTTCGTCGACTTTTTCCAAATAAATATTATGGTGATAGATTTTCCCTTTAAATGTCATGGTAATAGGACTTTTTCCCTTGTAAAGAGGCCTATTATGGTTACAAGACTTTTCCCCTTGTAAATATTTTGGTGATAGTATTCCCTTGTAAGTGTAATGGTGACAGACTTTTCACCTTGTAAATGATATGGTGATGCTTTTCTCCTTGTAAATATTATGGTGATGGGAATTTTTTTGCGAATATGTTGGTGGTGGGCGTTTACCTTCGTGAATAAGACAGTCTTTTGTCTGTGAATATTACTCTGATAAATATCCTCTTATTTATATGAACGAATATCCGTCAAAATCTCTCCCGTTTAGTTTTCTTCTCAACTCTTTCAGGCTGCCATGATTCATATACAGCTGAATAAAATCATCTTTAGTCAGTGTAGTTAGAAGACTTAGAGAGTTAATGGTGGTAGTATGAACACTGTCTGGCTCTGACCAACTCCCAGCTGAATAAAATGATGTTAATTGGAAAAGTAAGGGAGAATCAGGGACATTGTAAGTTAAATGTACAAAGCTC
Source organism: Coenobita brevimanus (assembly GCF_032717465.1). Lineage (NCBI taxonomy): Eukaryota > Metazoa > Arthropoda > Malacostraca > Decapoda > Coenobitidae > Coenobita > Coenobita brevimanus. Next base: position 17,265,901 of record NC_136954.1, read on the forward strand.
CACCCTTTCCCTGCTTCCATTCTCTCTCTCTCTCTCTCTTTCATTTTTGTCCGTTTTACTGTTTGTCTGTCTGCCTCCCTGTCTCTGTCTCTATTTATATATTGTCAAGTCTTTCTATCTGTCTTTGTCTATCTACTGTATACCTAAGTCTGTCAAAGTGTCATCTGTCCGTCTCTATTTAGCTATCTGCTTATATATATATATATATATATATATATATATATATATATATATATATATATATATATATATATATATATATATATATATATATATATATATATATATATTTTTTGTTTGTTTTTTTCCATGTGCATATCTGTCAAGTCTGTTTGTCAACCAGTTTACATATCACTGTTAATCTGTCTACCAATTTATCAGTCTGTCCATCACCTTTCCTCATTTCTTTAATATGTCTATCAAAAATATTAGTACATTTGTTTCTTTTCTCTTATTATTTCCCATTGTCACTTCCCCGTACAGTTACTTCCCCATACAGTTACTTCTCCATACAGTTACTTCCCCATACAGCTACTTCCCCATACAGCTACTTCCCAATAGTTACTTCCCCATACAGGTACTTCTCCATACAGCTACTTCCCAATAGTTACTTCCCCATACAGCTACTTCCCAATAGTTACTTCCCCATACAGGTACTTCCCCATACAGCTACTTCCCAATAGTTACTTCCCCATACAGCTACTTCCCAATAGTTACTTCCCCATACAGCTACTTCCCAATAGTTACTTCCCCATACAGCTACTTCCCAATAGTTACTTCCCCATACAGCTACTTCCCAATAGTTACTTCCCCATACAGCTACTTCCCAATAGTTACTTCCCCATACAGCTACTTCCCAATAGTTACTTCCCCATACAGCTACTTCCCAATAGTTACTTCCCCATACAGCTACTTCCCAATAGTTACTTCCCCATACAGCTACTTCCCAATAGTTACTTCCCCATACAGCTACTTCCCAATAGTTACTTCCCCATACAGCTACTTCCCAATAGTTACTTCCCCATACAGCTACTTCCCAATAGTTACTTCCCCATACAGGTACTTCCCCATACAGCTACTTCTCAATAGTTACTTCCCCATACAGGTACTTCCCAATAGTTACTTCCCCATACAGCTACTTCCCCATACAGCTACTTCTCAATAGTTACTTCCCCATACAGGTACTTCCCCATACAGCTACCTCCCCACACAATTACTTCCTCATAGTTACTTCCCCATACAGTTACTTCCTCATGCAGTTACTTCCCCATACAGTTACTTCCTCATACAGTTACTTCCTCATGCAGTTACTTCCTCATGCAATTACTTCCTCATACAGTTACTTCCCCATACAGTTACTTCCCCATACAGTTACTTCCTCATACAGTTACTTCCCCATAGTTACTTCCTCATACAGTTACTTCCCCATAGTTACTTCCTTATAGTTACTTCCCCATACAGTTACTTCCTCATAGGGTTACTTCCTCATACGGTTACTTCCTCATACAGTTACTTCCTCATACGGTTACTTCCTCATACAGTTACTTCCCCATACAGTTACTTCCTCATACAGTTACTTCCTCATACAGTTACTTCCTCATACGGTTACTTACCGACACGGTTACTTCCTCATAGTCACTTCCCTATACAGTTACTTCTTCATACAGTTACTTCATACAATTACGGTACAATCTAATAGGCTTACCAATACAGGCACTTCCCCCCCCCCTCTCTATAAAGGCTTACTTACCTAGGCAATCCCCCCCCTCTCTCTCTCTCTCTCTCTCTCTTGCCAGATGTCTGTCCTGTCAGCTGTAGCCATGACAAAAAGTGGGTAAAAAAAAAAAAAAAAAAATTCTATTTCGGGGGGACGACGTTTTACCCCCGACAGACCACTCTCCCACATATGAAGGACTTTTTTTTTTTCTGTTTCTTTTTGTCTGGCTTCAGTCATCAGCTAGCTGCAAGAATGTGCTAAATGGTGACGTTGGGGTGAAGGGGTTGAGTTATAAATATTGTCAGTATGTACTAATGAAGAAGTGAAACGCAGTCACCGTGACCAAGGAGAATCGAATATTACCAGTTCACCGTATTTTGGGAATATCGTTAATATTTCTTCACGGTCCCTCACGGTCTTTTCAGTCGGTCATAGTCTCGTTGGTGTAAGACCTCCAGGTACGGCTTATTTACCCCCTTACTTATAAGACTTAAGTTCTTCATTAAAGTTACCTGTATTGTTGTGTATTCTTGGTGCAGAGGTCCACATTTCAGCACAGGAGAGCCTGTATAAGAGAGGAGGTTAGTGAAGGTTGTATCCAGCATCACCGGTTCTAACGTCTGTTCTAACACCACCAGTTCTAGCACCACCAGTTCTAGCACCACCAGTTCTAGCACCACCAGTTCTAGCACCACCAGTTCTAGCACCACCTGTTCTAACACCACCAGTTCTAACACCATCAGTTCTAACAATCTCTCTCTTTTCCATTTCACATTATTTTGGATTTGGCTCTGGTATTCTTCAGTCCTCCTCCCTGTTTTTCCAATGGTCCTGCCCTACAAACTGCTACAATAACTCACTGAAGCGGAGAACGCCTTTTTATTTATTACTCCTGCCATCTATTGAGGATTTTAGAAGAACTGGGATATTTTTCGAGTGGATGAGTTAGCACGGGACATTTATCAAGTTTATTAATTCGTTTAGATCGATCGGAAATCAAGTATACGTTATTTGAATGGAGTTAAAGAAACATGTATCTAATTTACCCGTTGGAAAGTCTGTCTCATTTTCGTTCACCCTCTCATGGAAATTGCTGGAATGTCTGTTCCCTCCCCGTCCTCGCCCCCTCTCCCTCTTCGCCCCCTCTCCCTCCTCGCCCCCTCTCCCTCTTCGCCCCCTCTCCCTCCTCGACCCCTCTCCCTCTTCGTCCCCTCTCCCTCTTCGTCCCCTCTCCCTCCTCGTCCCCTTTCCCTTCTCGTCCCCATTCTCGTCTCGTCCCCACTCTCTTCTCGTCCTTTTTCCCCCCTCGTCCCCTTTCCCTCTTCGTCCCATACCAGGCGCCAGCGTTACCATCTCTTGCGTGAACTGCCTATTTGGACGGCCGTTGTCATTGGGTTTACGGTGTGTTTTTGTAATGAGTCTTAATGGGTCTATTAGCTCCGTCATCTCACGTCTTTAAGACCCGTATTTTCATTGGTGAATGAAGCTCTCTAACACATATTCCTGAGCGATTTATTTAGCTTATTACGTACGGTATATATTACTCTTATATTCTGTGTTGCATACTCATTCTAGTATCGCCATATTCTGCATAAATAACGTGCAAAAGGATGTCCACCATCCATATCCAAAAGTAAATCGCGAGGGAAAAGGTGCATGGAAGCTTCCTTATCTGACAAGAATATGGACCTAAATGTACTGGGCGAGGGTATTAACACCTTCACCACGAGGACGTCATCTTATTTTTAATACTACAAGGTGATTTTATATATACCTTAGAAGAGCAGCTTAGTAATGAAGGGTGAAATGAAGGCTAAATTGCACACTGTTGTCTCGTTTTTGCTTTTTCTTCGGGAGAACAATGTGCGTGCTTCTGGCCTTTGGTTCCTTCTTCCTTAAAAAAAAAAAAAAAAAAGAAATTTAGACTTAAGTCATCGCCGGAGTTTTAATCAGGTACGCCAGTGGTAAGACAGGATATTCTTATTATTCAAAGTATGGCTATTAATTCTCATAATATTCCCAGCACGTATTGTTACCCTTTCATCTTCAATGGACGCATTAAGTTATTTGCTTTGTTATATACGTTAGGTGTTATGTTTTGTTATTTGTGTTATTTTTATCAAGTCGATTTTTGTTCGGTTGAGGGATATTTTAAAGTTAAAAAACTAAAAGCTATTTCGAATAACCCCTTCACTCCAAGGACGTAACCAGTACAGTATATTATTCTTGTTAACTCAGTTTTTTTTTTTTTTTTTTTTTAAGCAGAATTTATTATGATATTGCTTTACAAGAATACCAGACTTTCCTACTTAAATACCAGTTGTCTACCAAAATACCAGTTTTTAACCAAAATACCAGTTGTCTACTAAATTACCAGACTTTTCCACTAAACTAAAAGATTATTTTTGTACTAAAATGCCAGACTTTACTACCAAAATACCACTTTTCTACTAAAATACTAGAGATTTGTACTAAAATACCGGTTTTCTCCCAAAACACCAGACTTTCTTACCAAATACCAGTATTTTCTACTAAAATACCAGTGATTTCTGCTAAAATATCAGAGTTTTCATCTAAAATACAAGGGTTTTCTACTAATATACCAGAGTTGTTCCGAACTTCAGACGGTTAATGGTATTCTCAGGCCCATGTGACTCACTCTGCTGAATAAACTAGTCTGGTGTTAGCTGGAATGAAATACCAGACAACACTCCAGCATGAGAGGCTTAGGGGTCATATTGTCGGCGGTTAAGGAAGCTCCCTAACAACTGTTCCTTACCGATTTAGTTTTGGATGGTGATACTATATTTTAAACTGTAACACAGAAGAGGACTCCACGGAGTAATAAGCAAAATAAATCGCTTAGGAAGAGGTGTTAGGGAGCTTCTTAACTGACGAGAATTCGGGTCTTAGTGACGTCATACTGAAATGCATAAAAGTCAGGTGTTATTAATTAGAGTCCTGATGTCCTGAAGTTCTGATATAGCAGGTACGGCTGTTAATCAGAGTGACTTTTTTCTTATTCTTTCAGCTACTAAACTATTTTTAAACTTTAGAAAGGCGTGTTGTATGGAAGGGGCTCACTGAAGCCATGTCTGTCCCTTCCAGTTTAGAAAGTCTGGGCTTAGCTGAATAAAATTGTTAGGAGACGGCAAGATGAAAATGAGAATGGCGACCACGGGATCAGTAGACGTCCCCCTCAAGGCCCTGTACGTCCATTACATCTGTATCTATCTACAGTATATCTGTTACTGTCTGTATCCATCTATCTCTCTGTCTATATCTATCAGTCTGTCTACCTACCTACCTCGCTGCCTATGTCTGTCTGTTTGCCAGTATATCCATCTGTCCCTCTGTCTATCCACTCATCCATCCATCAATCTGTATGTACGGTATCCATGTATCTAATCTATGTCTATTTACCTGTTTATCTATCTGTCAGTCTATCTATCAATATACGAATCTACCCACCTTGGTTTAGAATGTTCAAAATTAAAGAGTTACATAGAGCCTCAGATGACTCCTTCACTATTTCATATCACCTTTACACCTTTACCTGCCAACTACTAATTTACTCTTTATTTCCGGCTAACGTCAGGTGATTTTACTAGACTTAATAAAAACCTTGAGTACTAAAAAGGCTATAATGTATCACGATTAATGTTATGGCTGAGAATAAAGACCAGAACACTTTTTGGATCTTATAAACGGCGATATTATTTAGGACACAGACTCGCCGTGATCAAGAATTAAGCTGAATAAACTTGTAACAGCAATACAAAAATAAATAATTATATAATGTCCTTCGGCTGGGTGCTAGAGCGGTTAGAGGGCATGAAGAACGCCTTTCGAATTTGAGTGGCCAAACTTATATTGGTTCTGTGTATATAATTTAGCAGGATGGCGCCGATACTATAATGCTTCACTTCCACTCCGCCGGGCGATTTCTCTTGTGTTGTGGGGACGGCTAATTGTTATCAGTGTCCACCCTTCATCATTTATTTATTTTCTACTCGTACAGCCACAGCCACGCCCCTACTAACCGACTGAGCCGTCCTCGCAACACATAAGATAACGCCACGTGAGTTTCGGGTTACCCTGTATTGTAGGCCCTTATCATATGACCGTGTATGTTCCAAGGAGTTGCGGCTTTTTCCATATAAGTTACTGTAAAGTGAGGGAACTGGCTACTCAGGTTTATTAGATGGAAATTTAATAGACGCTATTTTTTTGGAATTAATAGGATAAAATAACGTGATGAGAGAGATATATAGAGATGATTAATGGCATTTATTATAGCACCGATATGCTGTGGGGTAATGAGAGACGGGCCGTGACGGTAATTGCCTAAGGTGATTATTACCTCCGCCAACGAGGTTATGTTTTCACCCCTGGCCGTTTGTTTGTTTGTTTGTTGGTTGGTTGGTTGGTTTGTGAGCAAGATTACACAAAAACTACTGGACGGTTTTCGACGAAACTTGGTAGAAGAATGGGCCTTGGCCCAGAATGGACTTCATTAAATTTTGGTGAGGATCCGGGTAAAGGTGCGGATCCAGGATTTTTTTTTTCTTCTCTTTAACATTGCAAGATATGGCGTTTTTCGACATTTTCGTAAATATTCCATGTTGGGCCTTGGCGGAGGTATGCGCTCTACTGAGTGCCATTCTAGTTGTTACTGTTATTATTATGATGGTAGGTGGGGGCGCTCGCCATCCACTCACTCGATGTAGGCCTAGTGCTGCTCACGGGTGACAGCAGTTTCCTCTCCTCCTTCCTTCTTTCCTTCCTTCCTCTCCTTTCTTTCTTTCTTTTTTTTATTCTTTCTTTCTCTCTTTCTTTCTGTCTACGGGTGGCTCTACACTGAGTAACAAACCAAGTGGTTTCCTGTACACTGTGAAACAAATGACTATGCTGGGTGGTAACCATGTAACCAGACTGTGGTGCCTGGTGGTTCAGTGGGTAATTAAGGAGCTCCAGCCGGATTGAGCCCATGTAGGTTTAGGCTATATCCAAGGGATGGTTGGATTTGTTGCTCACGTAATGCCACTTAGGGATAAGTGAGGTTGGTCACTCACGTTAAATGTCAGGACCAACATGCCAAGCCCCGGGCTCCTACGCTCTTCATGGGGCAACAGAGGATTAGATGATGAATATTATTATTATTATTATTATTGTTATTATTATTGTTATTATTATTATTATTATTATTGTTGTTATTATTGTAACTACTATTTCACTCTCATCTTAAATGTCAGGACCATCTTGCCTAGCCCTGGGCTTCTACACTCCTCATGGGGAAATGTAGGATTGGTGATGGATGGATGGATTATTATTATTATTATTATTATTATTTCCTCCTCCTCCTCCTCCTCTTCCTCAGCTTGTTGTTTTGCATCACTGAAAATAATCACTAGCATGGTAAGCATCATTGGGGAGGTCATAGTAACTATACTCGTTTCACTTTAACTTGGCCTAGATTTTCCTTCAGTTGCAGCGTGTTTCACGTGGTCCTGTGGCAGAAAGACAATGCTACCGCTCTGCATATTTTCCATAGCACTTCTTTGTGACAAGCATTATTATCTAGTGTCAGTCTATTACAATTCAGCATTCGAGATGGAGAGTTGGGATTTTTAGGCCAAGTTTGAGTAAAAGGAGTATAATCCAACACTGCCCCTGTTAATGGTTGGAGCGTTGGCCAAAATGGTAAGCATCACCTAGGAATAACGGAACTCATTAAGGATTCCATAATAACTATCCTAATAATATTCTATGGTTTCCACAATTGATTTATTTGCGTCTTAGAAAAAAAAAAAAAAACAGCATGACAAGCTTCACTGAGAAGGTGTATATGGAACTCGCAGAGGATTCCATGGCAACTCTTGTAATAATGTTAATGGATCGTGCACTTGCCAACATCCCCGCCAAAGGTAGCTGTGGAAGCGGAAACGGAGGCGTGAAATATTTGTTGGTTGGCATCTGTGTAGCGATTACGAATGTAGTTAAGAGATGGAGGGGGAAGACGGAGAAGATCGATAAATAAAGTGGGAGAAAATTTACTCTTTAATGCAAGGAAGAAGGAACCAAAGGCCAGAAGCCCGGAAATTGTTCCCTCCAAGAAGAAACAAAAAGATAACAGAGCCGTTTTCAAGATCCGTTCATTTTGAGATGCCTGGACACACTGCGTTTGAAAGACTGAAGATCATAGGCAGTAGGAAACACAGACAGAGGGAGACAGTTCCAGAGTTGACCTGTCGAATTCAGATTGATAAATTCCTGTTTATATGTAAGTATTTTTGTAGCTGTGAAAGGAATTGTATGTGGATGTAAATGTATAAACACCTGTATGAAGAAGTAAGTGTATAGGGAAGTACCGTAACAGTGATGATGTGTAGCAGTGTGTAACTGTATTGATGAGTGTATGAGGAAGTAATTGTATAAAACTATTCGAAGAATTTACCGTGTGGGAAATTACCAGAAACAGCATCGGGAAACATTGATATGGAGAAGTAAATGTGAAGGGAAGGAGAATGGAAAGAAAACAGGAGTCTGGTGAGCTAATGAGCGTGATGTTAGAGACATAACGAGAGGAAGGGGGTGGAGAGCAAGGATAGGCAAATGACAGAGAGAGAGAGAGAGAGAGGTGGTTTAATTCTGTGAGACCTTATTGAGAATGGTGTGAGTGGGACTTTTCATACCGGTATACGAAGTAGAAAAACCATTGGTTAGAAGTCTGGATTTTTGTTTTGTTCCTAGAAAAGTTGAGCAGATGATAACCAAATTCAAAATCTGCTCATTTAGAGATACCTGGACGCATTGCATTTAAAAGACTGAAGCTCATAGGCAGAGGGAAATACAGACTGAGCGAGACAGCTCCAAGACAGAGAATATCGGTTAACCCTTACATTTGAGAGTTGAACAGAAAAGTGTGTGTGTGTGTGTGTGTGTGTGTGTGTGTGTGTGTGTGTGTGTGTGTGTGTGTGTGTGTGTGTGTGTGTGTGTGTGTGTGTGTGTGTGTGTGTGTGTGTGTGTGTGTGTGTGTGTGTGTGTGTGTGTGTGTGTTGCCAGACGGGTACTGCGCACCCACTGTAATAGAAGTATGCAAGTATACGGTTCAGGAGAGCATTGACCATTGAAATAACGTTAGTAGAAGGATAAAGGTGCAGAGCTGCAGCGGAGTGACAGAGGGTGAAGTGAGCCAGTAAGGTATGAGATGAGAAGATCTTGATTTTTTATTTATTTATTTATATTTTGAAAAATGGTATGTAATGAGCCACTCCACACACACACACACACACACACACACACACACACACACACACACACACACACACACACACACACACACACACACACGAGGTATATTTCACACGGGAGTAAAAGGATCCCTGTATAAAGTTACAAACTAAACATGTGTGCCGGGATAAAGATAATCATAGTTGTCCTTGCATTCCCAGTTTCATAGAAGCATATTTTGCAGTGAGGTAAGATCTTTTCCTGATGGGTCTGGAGAGAAATAAATCCCAAGTATAGTGAGATAACCATGGACTGGGTAGTGTGTTGCTGAATATTAAGAGATGTTACTGTGAAAGATTTTGAAGGGTTGAAAGCTGTAGGAATCGTGTTTTTGATGCATGAAAAACTGCTAGGTTTCCTTTACCCTCAGTCAGAATATTAATAGCCAAGTCAGAAACCACGTGTGCCACAGATACATTTCGTGACTCAAGTAACTGCTGTGAAGGGTGGAGTCATCAGTGTATGGGTGGATGGGACTGCAGTGTGTAGAGTAAGAAGGGATGAAATATTCTAAACATAACAAAATCTAGGAATTCTAATACACCACGTTCATGAAATCAATCTCAATACATTCTTTTGTGTCCAACTCTGGGCATAGACTACACAACCCGTTCCCTGAGGCCCATCAGTCCTCCAACTTACTGCACCCCTCCTCATTCCCTCAAAGAAAAAGGCATAGACTAACTCTGTAGACAGTACGAGGGTGATTAAATCTGCTATTCATTTCTTGCTAAGCTCTTTCTTCACTGAACTGCGATACGCAGCAATCATATTTACAGTCCCGATCCTTGTTCAGTTGTAGCCAAGGTACGAAAAGGTTAGGCTGAAGGAATTATGGCCGGCCTGGGAATCGAACTCGCGTAATTCCTTCAGTACGGTGACGTCTCTTTAATATTATTCCAGCTCCCCCCCCCCCCGATTATAGGCTATTTATTTTTTGGGGATTTTTGAGAGAGAGAGAGAGAGAGAGAGAGAGAGAGAGAGAGAGAGAGAGAGAGAGAGAGAGATGGGTGTACTACAGGACATGAAGCAGTTCTGTGAGGACAACGAAAATACCGGTAAATCAGTTTTGGGTGTTGCAAAATGAAGCAATATTACTGTGTAACAGAAATGAAGTAATAATGAGTTATTACAAATAATGAAAAAAATTATTTTGTTACATAAATGCAGTTGTCTTGAATGTGTTGCAAAATTATATCTGGTCTGTATAAATAGCAAAAGGTAAAGCAGATTTCCCCAGCAAAACTCAGGCTCACGAGTGTATTGGAAAAATGAAGCCATTTTCTTTTCACAAAGATGTATAAGTTTTGGGTGAATTGCAGCTGTGAAGTTGTATTGAGTTTATTCCGCTACTGAAGCCGTTGACAGTGTATTGAAAATGGAAAAAAAATCGGTGGTTTATCTTAGTAGTGAAGGAGTTTTGCAGTGTTGTAAAAATGAGCCAGTTTTGTCCTAAAGAAATGCAGTCTTTTGCAGTAATAAAATAGGGAGCTCTGAATGTACTGTAGTTGTGGACTGAATTATTTGGAATGTCACCCAAAATGGTGTAGCTGTTATAATCCATTGTTTGTAAACACACATGTATATCTATATCTAACTGTCTATCTATCTATCTAGATACTGTATTAAAAATGAACCAGTTTTGATTATACTGGAAGAATAAGCCACTTTTGGGGGCACTCCAGGAATGAAGTATTTTTGATGATGCAAACTTAGATGTTTCAGTAACGAGTATATTAATGAAGCAGTTTGCTTATACCAAAAATAAAATGTTTTCTGATACACTGTTTAAGGAATATTGAAAAAAAAAAAAAAAAAAAAAAAACGCAGGAAATTTGGTTGGCCACGGAGTTGCAAAAACGACTCTGGCTGGTTTTACCCAAGAGAATGCCTTGCGTCCACTAGTGGTGCTGTGTGGTGGTGGTGATGGTGGTGGTGTGTGGTGGTGGTGGTGATAGTAATAATAGTGTTGGTGGTGGTGATAGTAATAATAGTGTTGGTGGTGGTGGTGATGTATATGGTGACAGTAATATTGCTGGTGGGGGTGAAGGTGATCATGGTAATGGTGATGATAGTGTTAGTGGGTGTTGGTGGTAATGTTAGTGGTGATGATAGTGTTGTTGGTAATGATGGTAGTGACAGTTTTGGTTATGGTTATGGTAGCGGTAGCGTTGGTGGTGTGGTGGGGCTCTAGTCAATAAGGTGAATACAGCTGGACCTGAGAGCCTCATTTTCCTTTATGCTTTTTCGTGGCGGTTCTTGCAATTTCAGTCTGACCGGCCCTCTCAGCTGCTACATTCTTGCTGTCTATATGTCTGTCTGTCCGTTTATTTCTCTGGCTGTGTTTTGGTCTGTCGGTGTATATATATCTTGTTATCTGCGTATACTTGGGTCTGTTGTCTTCCGGGCTGGTTCCATTGGTTCATTCAGTCTCTCCGGCCCTCTCAGCTGCCACACTTTTGCTGTCTGCCTGTCTGCTTGTCTTTAAATTTGTCTGTCTGCATATATATATATATATATATATATATATATATATATATATATATATATATATATATATATATATATATATATATATATATATATATATATATACACACACACACACACACACACACACACACACGTACGTACGTAACCCTTCCGCTACGCAAGTAATTTGAGAAGAAAAAAAGAAAATAATATGGAAGTTGTGTCAGTAGCGTAACCCTTTCAGTATCAGCAATTGCGGTATGCTATTCTAACTTAAACCAGACGATTTTATTCAGCTGGGAGTTGGTCATAGGATTCTTAATGTTGATAGTTACCATTTCCCTTCTCGTGGTCATGATAACTCTACTACTCTGTTCCAGCTAATGACACGATTTTTCATTTTTTTTTCTAGAATGGGTCTTAGAAGCTTGAACGTTATTACTGATATTCTTAACAGGATGATGATTAGCAGAAGGAAGAGGGCAAGGATGGGATTGATGATGATGATTGATGACGATGACGACGACGATGATTGATGATGACAGTGATTTTACGAATGACGATGATGATGACAATGATGATGGTGATGACGATGATGATGACGATGATTTTACGATTGATGATGATGATGATGATTAAAGATAACAGACACACTCTAATATAAAAAGAGGAAGGCAAGCCACTGATCTTTACTGTAAAATTAATGGAACTGAACGAGGCTAATTCACGGCCTGTATGCACTGGGAAAATAAAGCCGTGCTCTGGATGGTTAGCGAGACTCAGGCACTTCACCCTTGTTAGTTTATTTCTGTATCTGATGAAACATTGTGAAGAGAGAGAGAGAGAGAGAGAGAGAGAGAGAGAGAGAGAGAGAGAGAGAGAGAGAGAGAGAGAGAGAGAGAGAGAGAGAGAGAGAGAGAGCGAGAGAGAGAGAGAGAGAGCGAGAGAGCGAGAGAGAGGTATAATATGCGAAATAAACAGCTGAGGAATAGATGCAAGAAAACTCTTCAAGACTCCCAGCTTATTGCGAGTAATTTCTCATATTCTGCCAAAATTTTCGTCATCAAACATTTCCACTTCGCAGTAATATTCGACTTTATACAAATACGTCTGGGCTGCTATCTATCTTTTATTTAGTTTGTAGGCAATATATTCCTAGCTCGCTTCGTATGACTTCCTATATTTTCCCTACAGTAGTTATGAAAAAAATATGAAGGGAATCAGGCCTAGTTTTCATGTGTATCAGACGCGTTTACAACAGTAGGCACAGCTTCATATGTATCAAGTAATTTCCAGATTTTCCAGTAATTTCCGTGCATTTGAAAACCACAATTCTTTTCTTTTTACCATTTCACCCAGTTTCAAAAGGTTCTACATTATAGCGACAATTTCCATCAAGCCTGCTTCAAATATTCTGCCACAGCTTTTCTATATACCAAAAACCTGCATCAAACATTCTGCCACAATTTTCATATATACACCCAAACCTGCTTCGTGTTATGGAGTAAATCGGCCCGGCCACTGGTCCCATCTGACACCCCACCCGCCTCTTAGCAGTCACATTGGCGATGGCTGTGACGGTGACACTAGAGGTAATGCGGCAGGGGTATGGCGTAGATCAAGTAAAGGCTGACACACAACACTGGGCTTGACTATCCTGTGAACACGTAGCGTCTGCACACATCACACTTGACTTCCACACACCCCACTTTACTTTTATACTCTTCACACTTGGCATCTACACACTTCACGCCTGACTTCTACACACCTCACACTTAACGTCTACACACCCCACACTTAACTTCTACACAGCCTACAAATATAGATAGTAAGCCATTGAAACCAGAGACGTTGATTTTCCATGTTCTACTCGACTTCAGAGTAATCCACTTTGAGAGGCGTTCAGAAGAAAAGTTAGTGAAGGCCACATGTGATAATCCCATTACCCTGTGGATTTTTCCCTCTAGATAACTTCACGTTACGAAATTCATGTGTTCCTTTTAGTAGTGACAGTAAGTTGTAACTGCTGTCTCCAACTCGAAATATTTTTTCTAGGTCCTTTTTCTCGTCAGGTAGGGAAATTCCCTAGCACCTTTTCCATAGCGACTTGATTTGCCATACTGCACAATTAGTTTTTCATTTTGTGATATTTACTACATTCGAACATCGATATAATTTGCTTATTCATACAATAGAACAGTAACGCATCATGTCCAGAAATAATATGGTAAGGAAGAGGTGTTAGGATCTACATTAGCCGACCAGGATACGGGCCTAGGGTGAATGCTAGCGTCTGTAGATAGCAAGAATTTAAGATGGTTTGCGTCTTCGGGCTTAATAGGCTAAACGTCCACTGTAAGAGAGGAAAGAAGGGGATAAAACATAGCCCCCGCCGTAGTTCATTCACGGTAGTTCAAATGCGACAAAACTACAATACACAACACTTGACAGTCTGTTTAGATACACATCACGCAGTCCTCCTCCTTCTCCATCATCATATTCATCAGTGTTATCGTGATCCTCTGTATCCTGTTCCACTTCCTCCTTCCCATTATCATCATCATCATCATCACCAGCATCATCACCCAATGCCTCTCTCTCACTCCCATTACATACACATCATGAATTGCCGTATCCTAATCAGTATACCTTCTCATTACACCACAAATGAGCATCGTGGCTTCCCGTATCAGTGAAGCCGAGAGAAGTTGGTTGGACCTCGGCATTCTGTCAGCACATCACGGCATCAGTAGAAATCAGTAATTGCAAAAAAAAAAAAAAAAAAAAAAAAAAAAAAAATGTTATTAACTCTTTCAGCTTTAAAATCAATCACATCAAGGCAAAAAGTACGGTACCGATAACTCTTTCAGTGCGGTAAGGTCTTTTTTTTTTTTTTTTTTTTTTACGACTAGACGATTTTATTCATCCAAAGAAAAGCCCTATTATATGAAGTCTCTCAAGGTCGTGACAACTCTAGTATATTATTCCAAATAATGTCAGACGATTTTATTCAGCTGAGTTATTGATAGGCGTTTGAGAATGTTAAGCTGATGGGGACTTTATCTAACCTTTGTAGTCTGCGTGTTTTGTAAGGTATAAAAACGTCTGGAGGCAGTAAGAATGATACACGTCCTCTGATACGCCTAAGGGTTTATGTGATTTTTGTGTGTGTTGTGGGGACGGCTTATTTAGTTTTATCAGTGATGATCCTTCATTAATTTGTTTCCTACTCCCATTGCCACACCCACACCCACACCAGCAGACTGAGCCGTCCCCGCCACACATAAGATAAGGCTATGTGCGTCTAGTGCAGTGCTATTTTCTGACCGCCCTGTACAATGCCATTACATATGATATCCTGGCTTCCCGTAACAGTGAAATTCGAAGAGACTGAGTGTGTGTGGTTATTCCCTCAGCCAGTGACGGTATCAGTATATTCTGTCATCATCATCATGACCAGTGTCCTCTCAATATTCATCATCACCATCATCATCATCATCAGTGTCCTCTCAGTATTCATCATCACCATCATCATCATCATCATCAGTGTCCTCTCAGTATTCATCATCACCATCACCATCATCATCATCATCATCATCATCACCATCATCATCATCATCAGTGTCCTCTCAGTATTCATCACCATCACCATCATCATCATCATCATCATCATCATCATCATCATCATGACCTGTGTCCTGTCAGTATTCATCATCACCATCACCATCATCATCATCACCTGTGTCCTCTCAGTATTCATCATCACCATCATCATCATCATCATCATCATCACCATCATCATCATCATCATCAGTGTCCTCTCAGTATTCATCATCACCATCATCATCATCATCATCATCATCATCATCATCATCATCATCATCATGACCTGTGTCCTCTCAGTATTCATCATCACCATCATCATCATCATCACCTGTGTCCTCTCAGTATTCATCATCACCATCATCATCATAATCATCACCATCATCATCATCACCTGTGTCCTCTCAGTATTCATCATCACCATCACCATCATCATCATCATCATCATCACCATCACCATCATCATCATCACCTGTGTCCTCACAGTATTCATCATCACCATCACCATCATCATCATCATCATCATCATCATCATCATCATATTGTACCAGTTAACGTACTTTTGTCGGCTTGGGATCCCTACTAACCCCTCTTCCTTAGCCGTTAATTTTGTATATCTGTCTGTCTTGCCAGACGCGTTAATTTCGTTAGGGGTGGCCACAAACAAATCGCCTCCATGTCGCCCTGTCTCCCGCCATTTCACTGCCGCTCCCCCCCCCCCAGCTCACACACCCCTCTTTCATATGCCTCTCCACTCCATACCTCCATATCTTATTTTATTATATATTTTCTCATCAAACTGTCTCTCATAACAAACCCGACAGCTAATGATTCCATTCTTACTGTGTTTTTTTTTTTTACGTAGCTCTCTAATGGTGGGCACAATTCTAGAATTCCTATTTTATTTAACACAGAGTATATGTAACTAGAAATGAAACAGCAGATTTAGGCCCGTGTTCTCGTCGGTTACGAAAGCTGTCTAACACCTTCTCGTAAGCGATTTAACTTGCTTATTACACCATACTGGCCTCTTAAATCATTCAGAGATCTCCATAACCTGCATTAATAACGTACAAAAGGATATTAACCACCCACATCAAGAAATAAATCGCAAAGAAAAAGATTTCAGGGATCTGCCTTAACGAACGAGAACACGGGTCTAAGTGTTAAGGTATGAAGGGTTATTTGAGCTCACAGACAATTTATACATATGTCTCGATTTCTTCGGGTAAGGGAGTAAATCTGTTCTTACTGTTACCAGACTTATTACAATTCACATATATGTTACTAGATTTATTATAATTAGCATTTATGTTTACTAGACTTAATATAATTAGCATATATGTTAACTAGATTTATTATAACTAAGTTATTTGTTACTAGACTTATTATTTGCATGTATGTTACTAGACATTTTATTATTCTGATATTACTAGTTATTATAATTAGCACTGAACTTGTGTATTTATTTATTTATTTACTTATTTTGCAGGTAAGTCGTGTTCTTTTCCTGCCATAACGCAAGAGTTGTAAGTATAAAGGCATGGTTAATACAACACTAAATAATTTATCCTAACAGTAATGGCTTAGACATCCTATACTCTGTTCACTTTACCGTGGCCTAAAATTGCCATCCTTCCATCTTGAATGCTCAGTTATAACAAATGGATTAACAATGGAATATGATGCCAGTCACGAAGAAGTGCTACAGAAAATGTGTAGAGTCACAGCATTTTCTTTTTTCAGTCACTGAGCTTCGTGACGCAAGCCCCAAAAGGATGAAAATTAGGGCCAAGTTAAAATGAATGACCTATAGACAGTGGTACAGCATGCGTCAAAAGTTCTATCGCCTTTTTTTTTTCTTTCTTCCTTGGAGTTTGATGATCAGGGTGGTGAATTCGTAGCGACAGACACTGATTAATTTATCTGGCCACAGATCAATATCATCAGGTTCGTTGCCGAGGATTAACCACCACTTACTTTCAAATTCCACGGAGAGAACAGTTGGGGAGGCGACAGGATTTTTGCCGGCGACTGTACATTTGTCAGTCGAAGTAAGTACAGATTGTTTGGCTTACACCTGATGGAACTGGCACATTTTCTATCGACTTAAAATGTAAAATGACTTGGTTACATGACATTCGATGACCTGGAGGAGGCAGGAATGAGTCTCCTTGGTTACTAGGCAAATCAATCCCCCAATCTGATTTCTCCTGGCCATCTTCTAAGCAGGTTATAACAGAGGCAGTTCAGGTGAAGAAGTAAATATCAGGAGAATGGAGAGATACCGATAAGATATAACAGGTCAGATCTGGAGCTGTCTTCCTCAGTCTGTATTTCCGTTTGCCTATGACCTCCAGTCTTTTAAACGTAATGTGTCCTGGCGTCTCGAAATGAACGGGTCGAATTTTTCTCTCTCTCTCTCTCTCTCTCTCTCTCAACTTTACATTCTACTGTCCTCTAGTTCCTTCTCTTCTGCATCAAAATAAATGTATCTTAAATAAATAGATAAAAACAGATCCAACATACGCAAGCAGTACTTATGGGTAAGAGTCATCCACAATCACATACAAGAGTGACTGACAAGGAAAGCGTTCACACCTTCCCCCATACCACGACACAAAACTCACTTTGCAATCCATATCCCTATTTCAGTTTTAAATGCAAAAAGAAATGAGGTAGAACGGTAGAAATTAAACAGTGTTAGATATACAGTACTGTTATTATAACTCAGGGTAGATAGGCTACACATCCACTCTGTTCACCTTGGCTTAAAATTGCCGTTTATCTTGATTGAAGTCTTGTCGCAGAATTTAATTCCAGAATTTGATGCAAGTCACAAAGAAGTGCAGTGGAAACGATTGTCGAGTCGTCTTACTGTTGTCATATTTGGCCATTGAGCGTGAGGACAGAAGTTGTATATGACCACAAAAAAAAAGGATTAATTTCATTAATTGAATTTAATCTAGGATAATTAACTGATGGTCTTGTAATCCTTTTAATCATTGTCCTTAGTTAAATGTTGACAGTTATCTAACAATCCATCTGTTTGTCTCTCACTTTTCAACTTGACTATATTTATATATCTCTATCTATCTATCTATCTATCTATCTATATATAATATATATATATATATATATATATATATATATATATATATATATATATATATATATATTTATATTTATTTATAATATGCATATCTAGTATGTATAAAGTATGAGGGCCTAGAGGCAGGGAAGCATCTCTTTACTCGTCCAGTGAGGCTGATCGAGTAACTGAAATTTGAGTGTTCAAATCCACAGAGTTTTCAAACTTTGGTACAAGTTACCCGCTGTACACCAACATAATGTATACCAGTGACAGCAGAGAGTATTCCTATACAGTGCTGATAATGTATTTATTTAAGTTATCCGCCTATGTCTATATATATCTATGTATGTCCGTGTGTTATCTGTGTATATTTATCTATCTGTATCCATCGACCTGTTTGGGTGTATTATCTACTGTATATGTTTTTCTACATGTCTGTGCATTATCAGTCTGTCTGTCTGCATACCTATCTGCTTCAGCAACATTCATCTGTCAGGCTCTACATTTTTATCTATTTATCTTTTTAATGCCACATGCTATCACGAGGGGCTGGCCACGAACAAATCGTCTCCATATCATCCTGTCCTCATCCATCACCCTGCCTTCCCTCCATTTCACACCACCTTCTTTCATATATCCCTTCCACCACACCATCCTATACCCCTCCACCACACCACCCTGCACCCCTCCACAACACCACCCTACACCCCTGCATCCCTCCACCACACCACCCTATACTCCACCATACCACCCTGCACCCCTCCACCACACCTCCCTATACCCCCCTACCACACCACCCAATACCCCTCCACTACACCACCCTCATTCATATACCCCTCCACCACACCACCCTGCACCCCTCCACCACACCACCAGCACCCCTCCACCACACCACCCTGCACCCCTCCACCACACCACCCTGCACCCCTCCACCACACCACCCTGCACCCCTCCACCACACCACCCCGCACCCCTCCACCACACCACCCTGCACCCGTCCACCACACCACTCTGTTAACTTACAAATGAAACGCGTGTGGGAATCCTTAGCCTTTTAAGCAAAATTGGCGACTCTGTTAATTTCTTCTCCCAGGCTCTTTCCCCCAACAAACGCGTCCAAATAACAGTGACGGTGTAGTAGATTCCATTCAGTTTCTAAAGATTATATTGTCGTCAGCTCATTAGGTTTTTTTTTTACCATCTTTTTGCCATCTGTGGACTTTTTTTTCCTTTTCTTCTTTTTCTTTCTTCTTTCTTTCTTTTCCTTTTTTTTTTTTTTTTTTTTTTGCTAAAGCTAAGTTCCGGTCCACACCAGATGCTAAGAGGCTGTGAATAGAATAAAATCACGTGGTTTGGAAGAAAATTATAAACAAAGCTATACCAGAAGTCTGTTCTAAAATGATAACAATAACAACAACAACAACAATAATAATAATAATAATGATATTAATGATGATAATGATAATAATAACAATAATAATCCATCCATCCATCATCCAATCCTACGTTGCCCCGTGAGGAGCGTAGGAGCCCGGAGCTATGCAGTTGGTCCTGACATTTATGATGAGAGTGACCAACCTCACTCATCCCTGAGTGGCATTACGTAAGCAATAAACCTCAACCACCCCTTGGATATAAACCTTCACCGGCTAAATCCGATTGGAGCACAATAATTACCCACTAAACCACCAGGCGCCAAAATTTGGTTATATGGTTACCACCCAGCGTAGTAAATGGTTTCCTGGTGTACAGGAAACCATTTGGCTTGTCACTCAGTGTAGAGTCACCCACAGGCAGAAGGAAGAGGAAAGAATGAAGGAATGGAAGACAGAAGAGGGAGTGTAAAGTCACCCACAGGCAGAAGGAAGAGGAAAGAATGAAGGAATGGAAGACAGAAGAGGGAGTGTAAAGTCACCCGTAGGCAGAAGGACGAGGAAAGAATGAAGGAAAGAAAGATAGAAGATGGAAGAAAAGAAGGATGGAGGAGAGGACAGGGCAGACATCCGAGAGCAGCACTACATTGAGTGAGTGGATGGTGAGCGCCACCACCTACCACATAACAATAATAATAATAATAATAGTAGTAGTTGTAGTAGTAGTAGTAGTCGTCTGAGAGTAGGAGAAATAGGATATAAATTGTATGTTTGTAGGGCCTAAAATGGAAGGACATTGAGAATCTCTTACAAGTTTCCTCCTTCGTCTTAACCTCACCCACATATTTTTCTTTTAGTGTATAATTTTGAGGATTGGAGAGAGAGAGAGAGAGAGAGAGAGAGAGAGAGTCAAACAGTATACTACACCAACACTGTAATAATCCACTCATCTCCTAGAATATTACGGGAATGGATTTAAGAATATTTCTCTCTCTCTCTCTCTCTCTCTCTCTCTCTCTCGACACGTACCTAGCCAGCATGGGCGATGAGGGGATAGTTCTGGCCCTCACTCTCCATTATTGGCAGCTACCTCTGAATATTACATCACTGAGTCTAACGGTATTAAACTTCCCTTTGCATATTCCGCCAGCATGGGGAATGGAGTTGGTTTGGGTTACACACACACACACACACACACACACACACACACACACACACACACACACACACACACACGGTAACTATTGTATCCTCATCTTTATCACCGTGAATACATTGTGTTTGGTGATGGCGGTGGCTGCGGTGGTGATGATTGCAAGTTATTATTTGTATTATTATTATTATTATTATTATTATTATTATTATTATTACTACTACTACTACTACTACTACTGGTGGTGGTAGTAATGTCAGGAAGGAGATGAGGATGGTAGTGCATGGTAGTCGTGGTTGTGGGTAATTGTGGCAGTGAATATTGTTGCTGGTTGACCGATGATGGTCTGGGTGGTTGTAGTAGTGACTGGTTGTAGTGGTTGGTTGATGATGGTGGTAGTGATGGTGGTTGGGTTTGTGAATCACAGAAAATTACATATGGACAGGTTACGAGATTCTACTTTTTTTTTTTTTTTCTTATTTCACACTTACATAATTTGCTGTTAGTTTTGACTTTCGGTTGCTGTGAACAAGATATATAGTTTTTGTTTACCTTGACTGTAAACAGCTGTGGCAATTGGTCTTTTGATGTTACAACACTTATGCTTTAAAAACACCATTAACTGAAATGAACTGGTGTCAGCTGAAGTGAAATATAGTTTACCTGGCCTTGAGAAAGCTAATGACGACAGTATTAACAATTCGAAGCGTATGATTCACTTTTAGCCCAATAAAATTGTGTTGCGAAGAGTTTTTCCACGAGAAGGTTAGTGGTGACAGTATCAACACTCCGGCTCCCTTGGCTCACCCTCAGCTTAAAGGAATAATCTGGTATTAGCTGTAATAGAATGCTAGAGTTGTGCCGACCAGGAGATGGTTAATAATGGAACACAAACAGGGATCTTGTTCAATAAGGAGACATATGATTGGATATTCTACCTTAGCTTGAACATGTAAATCGTAACAGCCAATTCCTATTTACCCTCAGAGTTGTACCACAGAGCCTCGAGTTGTACCGGAGAGCCTCGAGGGTAGGCCCTCGTAGTCGAGTACATTTAAGGACAGAGTATTAGTCTGGTTTCCTTGGTCACCTCTTGGGGATCGAACCTGTGCATGGTCATCACTACGATTGGCGCATTCTAACCACCACACCACCACAAGTTACTTATCAAATTGCAAGTCCTGATTAACCTTCCAGTACGTAGTGAAGGAATTAACGCCAGCACGATGACGTCTTTGTTAGTCTTGCAGTCTACAGAACATTTTATTCAGCAGGGAGATTTCGAACTGGCGAGGGTAGATATAACTTTCACTGGCTCCGTAAGAAGCAAAAGGGTATTTTCTATGCTCCTAATCGTTCGTCGGTAGCAGGAATAAACTAACAGACGTTATCGTAATAATGTCGTAAGTGTCCTGCCGTATTATACCGTCTTTACTTTAGGATGTCCTAAAAATACAATCTTCCCATATTGAATACTGCATGAGAATAATAGATTAACACTAGAGTATGGAGACAGTCACTAAGATGTGCTGTGAAAAGGATGCAGAACCATAACAGTGTCTGTTTCTGCCACTGAACTATGTGAAATAAGCTGCGAAAGGACATTTACCGTACTAGGCTTAACAGAATCGTCTGTCGGTGGCGAGAATAAAATAAAGCACTTCATTGTAGTAATTTCCGCAAGGTGAAACAAAAACTATGCTATAAATAAATCAGATGTAATGGAAGTAAAGACATAGTGTCCTGCATCCTTCCTTCAGCATTTCCTAAGCTGTATAAAATCGTCTTTCGGTAGCAAGAATGGAATATAACACGTCATGGCTGTAAAGGCAGAGTTTCCTGTATCCCTCCCCACCCCCTCACTCTCAACTTTCCTTGCAACGAATTAACGCTGCCAAGTTGGGTCCCGGAATGACCGTCCACCAGTAAGCAATTTCGGCAGCTTCAGCTGTCCTCCCTCCGCCTCTGTTGTGCTGTTTGATGTGAGTGCTGAGGGACGCTGTGTGTGAACTACGATGCTGGCTTAGAACCCTTTGTCTCCGTGCTGGGTAGTCGTATTGTCTGGGTGGCTGTGCTCTGTTCACCTTAGCTTGGCTCAGATTTTCGTACTTTACATCATTTCGCGCAGTTCGGTGGCACTAGAAGAGAGTGCTGCTGCTCTACATCTTTCCATAACACTTCGTTATTAGCAGTATATTCTGTCACTATTATATTGTTCCATCTGAGCATTCGACGATGTAGAAGCGGCGGTTTTAGGTTACGTTAAAGTGAAAGAGTAGGTATAGACTGTGGTTAGGTTCTGCAGACTGCCCTTGGTAGGGTCAGTTTACTGTAGGATGAGTTGTGTTGGTTAGACTTATGTTACGTTCGTTTAGGTTAGATTGAGTTAGGTTAGGTTCGGCTGGATTGGGTTAGGCAGGTTTCTTTAGATTAGCTTATGTTGTGTTGTATGATATGAGTGATGAGGGGCTGTGTATTTTGTCGGGTTGTAATGACGGTATGGTATATAGGTAGGTTGCATAGTTAGGGCTGAATAGTGTTTGGATAGTTTGTTTTATTAACCAGTGGGGAGAGACCATGTGTTACGCTCATATATAGGCTGTTAAGGCAATACATGGAAAGGCTCTTTTGTGTTGCCTCTGTAGTTTGTCGGTTAGGTAGGTTTTGCCACTTAGGTTTGCTTAGGTTAAGTTAAGTTATGGGTTTGGCTAAGTTAGATTAGGTTGTGATGGGTTTGATTAAGTTTGGTTGTGTTGTGTTGAGTTAGGTTAGATTGTGTTGCACTGGGCTAGGCTAGGTTGTGTTATGTTCAGTTAGGTTGTTTTGAGTTTGGTTAGGTTAGGGTATGTCGAGTTAGGTTAGGTTGTGTTGAGTTAGGTTAGACCGTGTTAGGTTAGGTTGTGTTGAGTTAGGGTAGGTTGTGCTAAGTTAAGTTAGGTAGTGTTGGGTTTGGTTATTCGGTTGTGTTGAATTAGATTAGGTTGTTGAGTTAGATTAAGTTGTGTTGAATTAGATTAGGTTACTGAGTTAGGTTCTGTTGTGTTGAGTTAGGCTGTGTTAAGTCAGGTTAGGTTGTGATGGGTTTGGTTGTTAGGTTGTGTTGAATTAGGTTAGGTTATTATGTTCGGTTAGGTAGTGTTGGGTAGACTGAATTGTTTGATGGTGATGAGAGGGTCGCCCAGGCTCCTTTGTCACTGCGTAAGGGGCGTGTGTCTGGTACGTGGGTAGGTTCCGTTGTTGCTTTCAGTCAGTACGTTTGCAGGTTGTTCAGTGTGTGCATGGGTAAGCTCACAGTATTTACCTATGTGTTGGGAATCATAACACGAGGATGTATACTAATTGGCGAGCCCGATTGTTTGGTTTGTGTACTGAGACGTCTAGACAATTAGTGTGTGTGACTGGGCCCGAGAATTTGGAAGGGATCGTACAGGAATTTGCTGTGTATGCGTAGGAGATGAACGATCGGACGACCCTACTGAGAGATAATATTGACTTGTGTGTTATCTTTGCCGATGTGTAATTGTGTTGGTGTCAGAAAAATAAGAGTAGCATACACATTCGGGACGATAAGGTCTTTTTCTTTATATCCTGGCTGCATCTGGACATTTTTTTCTTCAGCTCATGAAGGACCATCCAGATATCGAGGACTATAAAATGCCCAGCTTTTATCTCCTCTCTCCACCTCGTCCTCGCTCTCCCTATCCTTCCCTCTTAGGCAGTCACGCACACCCTCCTAGTCAGTCTCTCACCACTGCCACCACCACCACCACCATTACCACCACCAGCATCTCTATCAAAATTCTGTTACTTTTTGAGTGCTGTGCCAACTTTGAATTTTGCCATGGGTACCTTCACACTTTTTTGTTGAGTACAGAGTAGATTGATCCGTAGTATTTTTCTTCTTGCCTTTCCTAGACTATTTAATTCCCCTTCTTATAAACTTCCTTCTTACAGACTTACCGAATAGGAGAAGTTAATTATAGATTCATTGGCCTCTTAACTGTTTGGAGGGGGGGGGGAATCCTAACTTGAATTAACTTTATAGCAGTAAAGATAAAACTGAAACCACGCCGCTGGACAGAAGGGATTAAATGGACAGTATTCTTATCTTTGATGGATTTCGCCCGTCTTCATGTCGGGTAAGGAAGCTCCCTAACACCTATTCTTTACCGATTTATTTTTGGATAGGGTTGGCTAATATTGTTTTGTACACTATTTATGCGGAGTATGGTGGTGTTAGAAAGATTTAAATACCACCGAAGAGGACGGCTAGGTGTAATAAACAAAATAAATCGCTTAGGAAGCGGTGTTAGGGAGCTTCCAGAATACGGGCCTGTATCACCCTCTCCTTATCAGTTTCTCTCTCCATATTGCATTTGTATGTTCACCTGTCTGATGTTCTTGCATTTTGTTTCAGTATCTCTGTTAATATCCGTAGCGGCTATTTCTTACCGATTTATTTTGCTTGTTACACATTCACCATCGCTTGTATGTTGATGATATCGTTTTAACATCGAAGTACCTTCCCGCAATAGCCCATAAAAAGGTGCTAAGGATTAATATGCACAATAAATCGCTCAAAAAGATATATTACAAAATCTCCAAAGTCACTTAGGCTCGTATCCTCGTCGGCAAACGGAGCTCCCTAACGTCTCTTCCTAAGCGATTTAATTTGGTTATTACTTTGTACTGTCCTCATCTGAGTTACTTCATCAGAAATCACCCTACTCTTCATAAATAACATACAAAGTGATATTATCTAACCATACTAAAAAACAAATCGCCAAGGAACAGGTGCTAGGGAACTTCCTTAACCGACAGAGAATATCAAGGTGTAATCTGCAGAACAGAATATCAAGGCGTAATATGCAGAACAGAATATCAAGGCGTAATCTGCAGAACAGAATATCAAGGCGTAATATGCAGAACAGAATATCAGGATGTAATATGCAGAACAGAATATCGAGGCGTAATATGCAGAACAGAATATCAAGGCGTAATATGCAGAACAGAATATCACTACGCTGACGGGAATACGGCTCTTACGGGGCTAATCACTTCACCCCCATGACGCGTGTGTGTGGCTGTATTCTCGCTGCTCTTCACGATTTCCTCAAGTTTAGGAGAGAGAAAATTTAGTGACGGAGTTGGGAACAGTCTGCATTAACGCGCCCACAACTCTCTCTCTCTCTCTCTCTCTCTCATTCTCCTCCTCTTCATTATTATCATGATCGTCGTCCTTCTCTTCCTCTTGATTTCTTCCCCATCCACTCCTCTCCTTTTCCCCCCTTTCTCTCTCTTCTCTTACCTTTCATCATCATCATCATCTCTCCACTTTCTCCATCACGTTTCTTTCTTCTCTTCCGCCTTCTTTACTTATTTCCCCGTTTCTTTTCTTCGCCAGTTTCTTTCTTTCCTCAGTCACTCCTCTCTCTTCTTTTTCCCCTCTCATGTTCATTCACGCTTCTGTGGTTTCTCCCACACTTCATTCCTCTTAATTTTTTTCTCTCTTGCTCTCTTCTCGTTCTTTCTCCACTCTTTTCCTCACTCTTACCCTCCTCTTTTTTTTTTCCCCTCCCTTTCCTTTCCCTGCCTCTCTCTCTTCCTCTTCTCTCCTACACATCCACCTCTCTCCTTTCCTGTCAACCTACCCCTCTTCCCTCGTCTGTCCTCTTCCTCTCTGTTTGTCCCTCTCTACTTCTTCTCTCTTCTCTTTTCCCTTATCCTCTCCTCTACTGTCTTGTCTCTCTTCCTCCTACTTATTCCCCTTATCACCTTCCTCCCCTCTCATCATGCCTGTTACCCTTCTCCTCACCCACTCAACTCCTCCTCCTCCTCCTCATTTAATCCTCTCCTGTCCCTTTGTGACTGTGTCTGAGCGCCTGAAGGCGGAACACGGAACACATAACAAGTAGAACACACACACACACACACACACACACACACACACACACACACACACACACACACACACACACACACACACACACACACACTGCTTAAAACAACGCCTGCGTTTGCTCCACGAGCGCAGGTGTAACAAAGGTCAAGGTCTCAGGAAAAGTCAGAGGTAAAGATAATATGGCAAGGATAATATGAACAGCTTTGTTCGCCCCTGGACCAATGTTGGTGGAATGGTTGGAGGTAATGCAAGGACGAAGGGATTAAAAAAAACTCGGTCAAGGAGCACAGTCACAGGACAAGATAAAAGCTGTGCTTGTAAATGAAGTGAAAAACTAAAAGTTTTTACCTCATTTCACCCAAATTCGATGAAAGGTTTAAGGGTCGGCCAAGATGTTGGTCTGTATTTTGGAGATTAATAGGTCAAAAGCCAAGGTCATGTGGCAAGATCAGTTACATCAATTTTGATTTGATTTAATTTATGCCAAATTTTGTGGGAGGATTCAGGATAGTGTAGGGATGAAGAGATTCGATTTACAGAAAAATCCATTTAAAGTCCAGGCCATAGGTTAAGGTCAGATATTTAAAACTGTAACTTAAACTTTATTTTCTTGCTGACAAAACTGGAAAGACTTTAGGTCAGCTAAAGATAAAGATTCAGTTTTGAAAACTGTTTCAAAGATCACTGTCACCTTAGACAGCAATCATCTGATTTGGATCAAACTTAGTGGAAATGTTGCGGGTCAGGCAAGAACGAAGTAATTCATTTTTTGAGAAGTCGGTAGAAGTGAAGGTAAAAAGTTGAATGTCAAGCCAAAAGCGCCATTTCAAATACTCGGCCTTTAGATCATTTGTAGGATGCTGGTGTTTTACTTCGTGAATGCTGCATATTGTCGCGGAAGAGATGGGGGAGAGCGAGAAAAGGGGAGAAAAGAGTGTTCAGAAGAAGGGGAATGGAGAGGGGAGAGGGAAGATGGAGAGGAGAAAAAAAAAAAAAAAGAGGTGAAGAGAGAGGGAAGACTATGTTAAAGAAAGGGAAGGAAAAAGAAGAGGATTGGAGAGGGGAGAGGGAGAAGAGGAGGGGGAGGTTGGTGGAGGTGTGAGGGAAGAGGGGTAGGGAAGGAAAATATAATGAGAGGGAAGAGGGGGAGAGGGAGGAAAGAAGGGGGGTCGGGTTGGTGGGGGGTGAGGGAAGTGGGGTAGGGAAAGAAAAAGTGGTGGAAGAGGGGGAGAGGGAGGAAAGGAGGGGCAGGTTGGTGGGGGCGTGAGGGAAGAGGGGTATGGAAGGAAAAGGTAATTTAGGAAGGAAGAGAGTAGGAATAGAGGAGAGGAAATGTGGTGATATAAATACAAATCTCTTCGTGATTGCATTCTTTTTTTTCCTAATTTCTTTCAGTTACCGCCAAACAATTACATTCAGTTTAGAGTGAGTCAAGGCAGCTTGAGAATGTTAATACTGGTACCGTAAAACACCGTAACTTCGCACATTTTGCGAAAAAAAATGTAATAATTGAAGTTTATTGGAAGAGTGCGATACTTGCAAAAAATAATGATATAGGTAGGTAGGGTAATCTTTAAAGATTATTATGTATAAGTCCTATTAAACTAGCTTGAATATGTGTGCGTGAAAAAAATTAATGAATCAAATGGGAAAAAAAAAAAAAAAATTAACCCTGCAAAACATTGTTCACACAGAACAAACAGTTTCAGTTGTGAGAACGTGATTAGTACGATTATATGTGGAAAAGTGTTATAAGTACTGGGCAGTAAACTGTTTTAAGATATATACATGCATAATCTTGCTAAGACTCTTGCAATGAATATCTCTGTATTTTTCAGAAAAAAATCCTAAATTCGGACAGACAAATTACTGGAAAAATACAGACTATAGGTGTTTCTGTGTGTGTGTGTGTGTGTGTGTGTGTGTGTGTGTGTGTGTTTTACAAGCACAGGGCTATTAGGAAAGTGTGTGTGTGTGTGTGTGTGTGTGTGTGTGTGTGTGTGTGTGTGTGTGTGTTTACAAGCACAGGCCTATTAGGAAAGTGTGTGTGTGTGTGTGTGTGTGTGTGTGTGTGTGTGTGTGTGTGCGCGTGTGTATATGTGTGTGTTTTACAAGCGCAGGCCTCTTAGGGGAGTGTGTGTGTGTGTGTGTGTGTGTGTGTATGATATGTATGTATGTATGTATGTATAGTATGTATGTGTGTGTGTGTGTGTGTATGTATAAGACCAAAGTGTGTAGTTCGTTAATACATTCCAGGGTGCCTTCATAACATGTGCCTGTGTGTGCGTGTGTCTGTTGATTTGTGTGCGTGTTAGTGGGTGTGTGGGTGTCATTAGAACCAGTAAGAAGTGTTTAACATTATATTATGTTAATTCAGTATGCATTTGTTGAGCCAGTGAGGTAGCTACTTGATAATTAAGTGAAGTTTGATATAGAAAAAAAGAGATCAGTTCCCCTTACAGTTTGGAATGTATGCAATGCATTTTTATATAATTTTTTCGTCTGAAAAAAGTTTCTGAAGAGTTCTTGTTATATTTATGGCCAGAATACCTCACTACAAAATGATATGATGCATCTTGATGTGATCTCAAATTATGAGCTCAAAAAAGAAGATATTTTTGGATATTTCTCTTTATATATGTATAACTTGGGCCACGATTGCCCAATATTTTTCTTTTTTTTGGCATTTTTTAAAAACTTCTAAAGTGTCTGAAGTTTGGCCAGTGTGTCCCGAGACAGGTGCTATTATCCATTCTCATGTTTAAAGGGCAGATACCTGGATGTCCGAAGTTTGGAAGAGGTGTCCGAAATTAGGAAATTTGTTCCTAACTTCGGACACTTAAAAAAAAAAAAAAAAAAAAAAGTTTAGCGTGGCTTTTTTTTTTTTTTAAATTGTTTTTGAAGGCACTGTCCCTGGCTACCACATAACACCAACAGGGATTAAATTGCACCATTTTACACAGAGTTATTCATTAAAACACAAAAAGTGACCGAATTAGGGTGTTTTATGGTACAATAAATCCTCTCATGGTCAGGACAGCTCTGGTAGTATTGTAATATAATTAACATCACACGATTTTCCTCAGCTGAAAGTGAATAATTAGAGTCACAGATAATTATCAATATAGTTCATTCACGTTAACTTGGCCCAAATTTTCATCCTTTTGCAGCATATATCACGTAGCTGAGTGGCAGAAAAAGACAATACTGTGTCTTACATCCATTCTGTAGCATTTCTTCGTGACTGGCATATGCTAATGTTAGTCTGTTGTTCTAACCCAACATTCAAGATGGTGGGATGGCAGTTTTAGGCCAAGGCTAAGTGAACAGACCATCAATTCTCTCAAGGTTAGGAGAACTCTAATATTCTAATGATTGCCTCGCATTTGGTGGAATAGAATGCAAGAAAACACATGACCACGGGAAGTTTAAACCCCGCGAGTTGATGGGCATTTAATACGCAAAATTAAATCCCATATTTGTGAGATTTTTCTTAGCCGGAAACAGAGAGGAAAGGAATATGTTGCAGTTCTAAATGCCCATCACATCACCCATTCAAAACATTTACGATCAGTTGTATTTGTAACATCATACATCTGGTAAATGTGGTGGGATACCGACATGGCCCGGGCGAGGAAGCGTTGTGATTGGTTGATCCGGAGCAACTGGTTCCTCAAAGCCATCTCTTGGTGCTTCCTCATTTTTCTTCATTAAATCATCCACGATTGTGACACATGTGGGAGGTTATGTGTATTTTATTCTTGCCAAGAGCGGTATCATGAGGCCTTGCGTTGCCTTCAAAATAGATATTATTGCAATGTTTACTGTTTCGTGTTACCCATGATGTCTTGCCCCCCCTCCTTCGTGATCCACTCCCCCCTTCCCCGTTCCTTCTCCTTCTGGCGTTTGTCAGTTTGCCCAGATGATCAGGTTCGGCGTCATTAGAGTTGAAACTGTGACAAGTGTGTGTATATGTGTGTGACTTTAAATACTGCTCGGTTCGACTCTCAAGGCTGTATTTGGGTTCTGTGATGGCCGGGGTAATACAGATGCAAGAAAGACGTACAGCATGAGTGAAATAGGAAGACTGGGACGGGAGGTTTCCTATGCCAGTGGATAAAAGGTCCAGTTATTTTGGGATTGGTGTTGTGGTCATTTGCTAACACTTCAAACGATGGCAATTTCTACCCTTTTCTTCCTGTCTCAACACTATTTTTTCAGCATAGAAGACGCTTTGGAAACGAAGAGTAAAAAATAGCCTTCATTAATCCCCTTCATCTCAAACTAAAGAAAATTGTCAAAAAGTTGCATATCATTTTTTCATGATTTAGGCTCAGTCACGTATCAGTCTCATGTTATTGCTCAGTATTCAGGATGGAGAGGTGACAATTTTAGGTCAGGTTAGCGTAAAAGGA
Source organism: Coenobita brevimanus (assembly GCF_032717465.1). Classification (NCBI taxonomy): domain Eukaryota; kingdom Metazoa; phylum Arthropoda; class Malacostraca; order Decapoda; family Coenobitidae; genus Coenobita; species Coenobita brevimanus. Next base: position 17,296,923 of record NC_136954.1, read on the forward strand.
GTATAGTTTAGGAAGCACTGCACCAAACGATTGTGTTATGTTAAGGAAAAATCTTTGTAACTAGAAAAGGGGGGGGGGTAGATACAGCTTTTATTGTTCCTTCACCACTAATTGGCTGTCAAGTTAAATGAAATCACTTGTTATCAGCAAGAGTAAAATACCAAACGACGCCCATATATAGAAATAGTTAAATGGGTTGGAAAAAGAGCATCGTCACTGCTGGACTAACTCTCTAATGGTCATATCTTCAGTATTTCATGCCAGGCAACGCCAGACGATTTTATTCAGCTGAGGGTCGGTCATAGGAGCCTGAGAGTGTTAATCCGGCACCATTAATCATCTCACGGACGAGCATTTCTAGTCGGCTCTTTTATTGAAGCAGACGACAGACGGTTATGTTACCGTGGAGGGAAGGATATATTTGATCTCCCCACCTTGACAATTTTCTTTAACTCTTATATTATGTAAAGGTAGTAGGAGTTCATTGTAAAGTACGTCATTGGGGTGAATGATTTAACGCTTCCACTTCCATGATGATTTGTATTTTCGTTTGATGTCTGCCAGTTTTTTTGTTTTATTTATTTTTTTTAGATCCTTCGAGCTGCTGAGATTGGATGTAGTTTTTATGAACCCCATGTCTACTTGGATTTTCTTCTAAGCTGAATACACTCATCTGGCTGTAGATTTGAAAAAAAATCAAGGAAAATCAAGATACAGTGGAGTCTCTTTTATCCGAAAATCATGGAACTTTCAAAGTTTCATTTAATCGATTTTTTTTTTTCAGATAAAAGATACTGTAATAGTATGTAGGATACAAGGGAACAGTATTGTACTCACCCATCACCCATTTCTGGCGACGTCTAGCCCACCACCACCACCAGCACCCCAAAAGCCACTCAGCCATCACCAGAACACTTAATACACTGTAGTAACTACGTATGTAACAGCACTATTGTAAGTGTAATAGAACTGTCAGATAAATCTTCACCCAAATAAACTTAAATAAACCTTCACCAAAACAATATCGTAGTTCACTGTAAGCAGTTCGAACAAATACAGTCTTAAACTAATTGTTTTTTCATATTTTCTGTTTCCTTATTCAGTCATTTCCACATCATCCACATCATCTCCCACATCATCCAGATCTTCCGACTTCCGAGGTGGTGGATGGGGGCTGGCGCAACAACGCTCGCTCTGGTGACTAGCGGAGCAACCGTAAACTAACGCTAGTGGCGCGAAACAAGCCCGCCGTGTTTGAATTTTCTTATAGATTTCAGATTTTTTCGGTTAATTTAATCGAAATGAGAGCGTTTTAGTAAAACTTACGGTTAATGGCATATTACGGTTAAAAGAAATTCTGATAAAAGAGACTCCATTGTAGATACAGTGAAGCACCATCTGGAACTTTACTACAGTGAGGCACCTTGCGCATGAAAATCTTTAGGGTGTTACTGACTGACGGGGCCGGTGCTTGAGATGTCACCCCGTATATAAAAAGCCTTTATCGTTTTATAGGCTATTTATAAAGATTGCGTGAAACTTTTGGGCTGAATAAAATCTTCCGTGGCAGTGAAAATTACATGTACAAGACGTCTTGGAATTGAAGGGGAAAGTACTGTAGACATAAAATAATTTCACTGCCAGACATCCCTAAGACTGGAAAAGATCGTCTGATCGTAGTCAGAATAACATAAAGAAATGGTGTAATGGTTTTAAAAGTAAGCCTAAACCGAGCTACAGCAGAGCATAAAATGGAACGATGGGATTGGGACAATTTCGAGTGAGAGTGGGAGAGGATTTGCGATTGAGGGAGGCAGAGAGTTGTTCAGAGTTATGATTGGAAAGGGGGAATGGCATGGATTCGATACTGGGAGAATGGGATGGGAATGGGCGTGAAAAGGGCAGAATGGGATGGAAAGCGATAGAACAGGGGTCATGCTGTATTCTCTTCGACTTTCCCCACCACCTCTCGCTAATCAGTTTTATTTCTGTATCTGGTACCAAGTACTTCAGTCAGTTTAGAGTTATTAGTAAGGCAAAAAATAAAAATAAATAAATATAAAAGGGCGATTGGTGATATTATTTAAATGATATGGAGACTTTTATCACAAGAAAAAAAAAAAAAAGTAAGGGTTTCTAATAAATAGCCTACTTTTCCCGGCATCTGACAACCTGAGTAAAAATCTTCAAACTGGTCTTTGATGCTGGTGGTGCTTCCTGTAGTTTGTTCACCTTAATTTGGCGGAGAGTTTCGTCCCTTTGCTGCCCATTTTCTGTGACAAAGTGGAAGGAGAAGGCAGTAGTGCAGCTCTACATCTTTTCCATAACACTTCTTTGTGACTGTTGTTCGTTCATCTTATCTTGTTGGCAAGTTTTTTTTTTTTTCCTCCTTTTGTAGTTGAATAGCAAAATTAAACCATACTGCGGCTCTACATGTTTTCCATAGTAATTCTTCGTGACTATCACCATATTACAGTGTTAATCAATTGTTGTAACACAACATACAAGATGGTGAGACTGCATTTTTAGACAAAAAGTGAACAGGATATAAACATCACTGAAGCCGGATCTGGGCACAATATACAAATTGCCATGGGAAAAAAAAAGAAAAAAAGAAAAAGGCTCGCCTCCAAATATTTTCCTCTGCTCTGCCGAACAGGTAATTTGCTTCCGAGTCAGAGTAGCATATTTGTTTTTGGTGCGAGGTAATGTGCGGGAGATGTTAGGGGACCTTGTTATCTGGCAACATCACTGAAAAGAGGCACATTAAAAACGCATTAAGAGGGAGGGAAATTTCGCGTACAATTGGATTTCCGCCATTGTGTTGTTGTTGATAGTGTGTGGACTTGGATTAGGCCGGGCACTGCCATTGATGCCAGAATTAACAACGCTCTTTAATGGTCAGTCGTAAAAAATGGCTGGCTCGATTGTAGGTGGAGTTAGTTCCCCCGTCACCCATTCCAGTGTTTGTTTTTATCAATCCCCTGAAGCAGGTTGGCATGATTTGCAGCAGCTCACCTTAATACCTTTGCACGGTATTCAACCTGTCTCTGTTTGTACCTTAACTACTCCAAGGCTATTTTGATGGATTGGAATGACACTTCCCAGATGAGTTTGTCTGGTTACTCTGAAAGCCTTCCACTAAACAGTTTTCCAGCAGTGATTTTTAAGGGGAGTCAGCCCCCCAACCAAATTAAAAATTGTCAGAAATAGTGAACGGAGGGCAGATATAGCGTTGTTATCTTAGAACATGTGCAATGGACTCTCATCCATAACTCGATATTTGGGAAGTGTGATTCCCAATAATTATTTGGGGGGTCAGCCCCCCTCCCAAAAATAAAAACAAATAGGGGAAAGTGAACATATGAATTTAAACAAAACTCCTCAGGTCAGGTCATGTTGCTCGTGTTACCTGCTATTTTAAAATTTTCACTTATTTTTAAGGGGGTTTGCCCTCCTTCAGAACTTACAAAGGATACAAAAATAGGGGAAGGAGGGCAGATATCACTTTGATATATCAGTGCATGTAGAATGGGCTGCCATCTGCTAACTGTTGTTGCTAGTACTACTAACTCTACTTAGTGTATCCTGGGATATAACCTCTTCGCATATACCACAACTGCGATTAAGTGGCCTTTACATCGGGATACTAGCTTCTTTATGCCTCATGGTGGAGGGGGCATCAAGTAGGACTGTTCGTCTGTGCGTGTGTCCATAACACTTTTCTGGGCGCGATATCTCCTGGACCCATTGACGGATTTCCACCAAACTTTTGTCAGTGATGTAGTGTGAGATGATGAACTGATTAGGTCACCTAGGTCAAGGCTCAAAAGTGAAGGTTACATGGGGTCGAGTTACTTTATTCTTGTGGGCAAAATATCTCTTGAACCCCTTGACAGATTTCGACCAAACTTTTGTCAGTGACACAGTGTGAACTTACAATGAACTGATTAGGTCAGCAAGGTCAAGGGGTTCAAAGGCCAGGGTCAATCGACTTGGTTTATCCTTGTGGGTGCGATATCTCCTGAACCCCTCAACGGATTTCGACCAAACTTTTGTCAGTGATACTTTATGAAGAGACGATGAACTGATCAGGTAAGCAGGGTCAAAGGGGTTACGGGTCAAGATCATTCGACGTAGTTTATCCTTCTGTGCGCGGTATCTCCTGAACCTCTGTGGATTTCGACCAAACTTTTGTCAGTGATACAGGACGAAGGGTCAATGAACATATTAGGTCAGCACGGTTAGGGGGTCAAAGGTCAGTGTCATATGGGGACGACTTATTTTATCTTTAGTGTAATTTCAACCCACAATGAACCCTGCCAGTCCGTGCGCAAGGCTTGGCAGCGGCATACCTAGCGACGCTCGGGGCCCGAGTTCTCGGCGAACGATTCATGTATATCATACTGATATTATGTTGACATTATTTCAAATCGGTATACCACAGACTTAGTTATGCAGTTTCCATGTTTTCTTTGAATGCTCAGGAAGACACTGCACATCTGGTATTATACGTGTGATTATCAGAAATTTTATTTCAATGCTGACAAATACCATATGTTGTGAATGTATATTGTGGAGGCTGTTTTTATGTACACACACACACACACACACACACACACACACACACACACACACACACACACACACACACACACACACATACAGAGAGAGAGAGAGAGAGAGAGAGAGAGAGAGAGAGAGAATGTCAATTACCAAGTTCAAAAGGTGTTCAGTCGTTGTCTTATGTGTCTCAGTGCCTGTTATTCATCCATTTAGATTCCTTCTTTATTTCTTCGTTTGCTCACCTTCCATTTAGTATTTTCTCACATTCATTTACTTAATCAGCCCATTGTTTAAATACTGTATGTACGGGTATCAGTTCCAACACTTTTTTCTCACCAAAATACAAGGAATGGAAATCTTAAGAAACAGAAACAGGAGGGGGAGGGGGAATGCAGGGGAATTAATGAGTACACCCGCAGTGACAGAGGCCAGTTTTGTCACAGGTTGAGGAAGCTCCGTTACACCTTTTCCTTACTGATTTGTTCTCGCTTGTGGCATTTTAATCATCGCTTTTATCTTATCTATGCAATCTGCGTCGATGATACAAAGGAGTAAATATGAAAGAAGAGGCTGGTAAGGACTAACATGTAAAATGGATAGCTAAGAAAGAGGTGATAGAAAGCTTCCTCTCTCTACTGGAATACGCGCAAAAGTGTATCGTCATATTTCACTGCCAGCCACGTGTTGGTGATGTACTGTGACGGGTTCAAAAGTAGTTAAACATTTGTGTGGTGTTACGGTTGCCATCATTCAAAGTTCCGACCCATTAGGCAGACCCTGCAGTGATTTATTTATTTATTTTAATATCAGATTTTTTAAACCCTAGCTCCTACGGTTCGATTTTTTCGTATATTTCAGACGATTCTTGAAGCGATTGTGATGGTCAGGAAGCCAGAAAAGTTATGTATAGAGAGAACTAATTACTCCTGTCTTAGGAATAATCATACGCTCTCCGTCTTTAATTATTTTCTTTGTAAATGAGCTTCATCATCATCATCATCATCGTCATCATCATCATCATTAACTTCTTCCTCGACTTGACTTCAACTTCGAATTCGTCTTTTTTTCTTTTTCTTCTCTTTTTCCTTTTTTATTACTTTTTCCTTTTTAATTTTTTTTTCTTCTTCTTCTTCATATTATTATTATTATTATTATTATTATTATTGTGGTAGGTGGGGGCGCTCACCATCCACTCACTCGATGTAGTGCTGCTGTCGGGTGTCTGCCATTTCCTCTCCTCCATCCTTCTTTCCTTCCATCCTCTTCAGTCTTCATTTACTTCATTCTTTCCTTGTCCTTCTGCCTGTGGGTAACTTTACACTCCCTCTTCTGTCTTTCTTTCCTTCATTCTTTCCTCTTCCTTCTGCCTGTGGGTGACTCTACACTGAGTGACAAGCCAAATGGCTTCCTATACACTAGGAAACCATTTACTACGCTGGGTGGTAACCATATAACCAAATTTTGGCGCCTGGTGGTTTAGTGAGTAATTATTGCGCTCCAGTCGGATTGAACCGGTGAAGGTTTATATCCAAGGGGTGGTTGGGGTTGATTGCTCATGTAATGCCACTCAGGGATGAGTGAGGCTGGTCACTCTCATCTTAAATGCCGGGACCAACTGCTTAGCCCAGGGCTCCTACGCTCCTCATGGGGCAATGTAGGATTGGATGATGGATGGATGGATGAATTATTATTATTATTATTATTATTATTTATTATTATTATTATTTTGCCACTTTCAAGCGATTCATTCACCTCTTCAGTGCGCTGATAATTAGGTTGGATAGATAATAATGTTTTACAGTAGCCAGAAAAATAATTAAGCACATTAATAAAGACACAAGTAAAGTTCTGTGATTAAGTTTGGTCAGGGTAGGTTACGTTTCTCAAGTAGCAATTAGATAAATGAAAAAAAAAAAAAAAAAAAAATCTGACCTGAAAGACCATGTTCATATTGTAAATAGCCCCTGAGATTTCGTAACACCTCCTTAGCGATTAATCTGTACATTAATCCTCTGTATCCTCTTGTATGCAATTGATGTAAACTTTGTCAATATTAAAACGATAGAGATGACATACAAGGGAAGGCTAAAGGGGAGGATATGAAATCAATCGCTCAGGAAGAGGTGCTACGATACCTCCAATGTAACTCGTACCTAGAATATGATTTATCGATATGGTTGGAGACGGATCTGGTCCTGTCAGAGCCTCAGAACATCACTAAACCCTTCTTACTCTAACTTGGCTTAATATTGTTCTCTCTCCGCCTTGAATCCTGTGCCTAGCAATAGTTAAACATAGGAATATGATCCTAGTCACGAAGAAATGCTCTGAGTCTGATTTAGAGACGCAGTTTTACCTTTATTCTGCCAGCAAGCAATGTGAAATAAGTTTGCAATATTTAAAAAATGAGTGTCAAGCTGAGGAAAACTGAGTAGGCTATAACACACTTAACACGAGGCCCAAATGGCACACCCTGATTCGACTGACTCCTCATGATGGTGATTTATTATAAACCCATTCCTGCTGCTCTTAGACGATTATAAGCAATTTGGGACCCCTCGAGTTCTAAAAAAGTTACCTTTACACCCTCCATTTTCACGAGTTCTTAAAAGGTTACCTTTAAACTCTCCATTTCCACTTGCCTTTTTTAAGGTGAGTAAAGTCGACTGGACGCATTTAGTACAAGAAAAATGAGTGTTCTCTGTTCCATTCATTCTGACTTGTCCTAAAATTGTTATATCTCTATCTTTAATGTTGAATTGTAGCAATAGCTCAACAATTCACTCTATAATATAGTGCTAGTGAGGAAGAAGCTATATGAAAAGGGTGTAGAGCCACAGCAGTATCTTATTCCGCTATGGAGCTGCCTGAAATAAGCAGAAATAGAACGAAAATCTAGGCCAGGTTAAAGTAAAAGAGTATAGTTACGAACGCTGTTTGGACGTAGGTCGAGTAATTTCAGAGCCTCTGGACTATCTTACGCACTAGTATAAGATTCAAATGATTCTCTCCAAACACAAACACGAATGAAAAATTGCGCTGAGAAAAATCTGTTGTCCTCCCGCTAAATATCTTAAAAAGAAAAAAAGAAAAAAGAAAGAAACCCAGCCTGTGGAATCTAATTAGGAGACACAAAGAGAGCGGCAATATAAGTTAAGATTATCTGACTTGAGGAGATATTACCATTCTCACATTTAAAATGCAGTTTTGGGACTAATGTTGTCGCCTTCAACTTTTTAAAAACCTTAATTTTCAGCTTTTTCTACTTCCTATTCTTTTTTCCTTAATGTTTTCTCACAACTTTCAGCCTATCCAATTTTACTCCGTCTCTCTCTCTCTCTCTCTCTCTCTCTCTCGTAACTCACATTTGTTCTACTTTCAGTTCCTTGTTTTTATTTCTTTGTTTTATTATTTTCTTAAATTTCTTTCTCATCTTTGAATCTTTCCTCTACTTTCACTTTTTTTTTTTTCATTTTCAAATCATACTTTTCAACTAGTCAACTTTCATCCCTATGCTTTCAACTTTTGCTACTTTTTTTTTTTTTTTCGTAATTTTGGGCTTTTGTGATTTATAATTATTGCCTTAAGTTCAATTTGTCCTCCTCTGTTGTTTTATTATCTTATACTGACCCTTTTCTAGTTTCCTTTTCTTACCTGTAAATTTCCCTTTTTTAAGTTTTCGCTTCAAACTCCCCCCTTCTTCTCTGTTCGTATTTACAGCGTCTTCTTTTACGTCATTAATTTAATCTTTTAATTCGTATTGTCTTTGCATCGCCTTTAACGGCTTTTTTCTTCTTTCTTTTCTAAGTTTCAGCTTCTTTTTTTGTTTATTTTCAACTGCTTCCATGTCCTAAATTTGTATTGTCTTCTTTTTATTTTTTCCATATCAGCTTTTTACTAATTTGCTGACCTTTTCAGCCCTTTTCTTATATGTTCATTTCCTTCATTTCAAGTTTTTAAAATCTCTCTACTTCTGTTTGAGCTTTTTTTTTCGTTTTTCATTTCCCTTTCACTAACGGTAATGTGAAATAGATGATGCTCTATAAAGGCCTTGGAAGTCCCCCTGTCACTGGAATATGTTTTGGATTTGAAATAATTATTTTTCTAACATTAATTTCTTCACATTAAGCTTGTTTTTTACTTTTATATTTTGGCTTTTATTTTTTTCCCCGTGGTGTCTTTAAACTTTGCACTCATTTACATGCAGTTCGTTTCTTCACTGCAGTTTCTCTCTTCTAGTTACTCTTTTTTTTTTACGCGCTTTTCACCTCTTCTTTTAGCTTTTTCAGACCCGTATGATGCACTGTGAGTTGAACAAAATATAGCGCAAGTAAAGCAGAATATTAGACTTAGTACTGAAAGACTTAAGCTTCCAGTTCTGCCTATAAAGCTGCATAACACGTTCTCCCTGGCTAACAGTACCAGTTGTATTGAGAATGTGGTGATATTTTACACTGTATCGAGAATGTAGTGATATTTACAACATAGGGAGAATGTGGTAATATTTACAACATAGAGAACATTGTGATATTTTACAACATAGAGAGAATGTGGCGATATTTTACAACATATCACTGACTTCATTCAAAATCTTAGAAATAAAGAGACGAGTTGTAATATCTTTTTAATATATTCGAATGTCACAGGTATTCAGTTGAGTTTAAATTTCCTTTTTAGAACTTAACACGTGCGAAGTAATCAAACAGGATGGAATTTTGTCTCACAGATTCCAAACCTTTTAGGGGCTGGAGTTTTTATTACGAGAGATTCCAAACGTGTTATGAGCTGGAGTTTTGCATTATTAATTCTGTACCTCAAAAGCAATCAGATTAGGTGGAATTTCGCTTCGCCACATTGGTTACCATTTCGCGTCGCCTAATTTAATACGCCTTTTTTTTTATTTTTTTTTATTGTAATTGACTGAACGAGATGTGCTTTGATGTCGAGGACGGAGAGAATCAAACGGATTATTTAACGAGGCAACTGAGAGATAAATCAGTTGTTATATCACATAGAATTTTGTTCAGTTACTGTTGTTGCAAGGGATGAAGCCAGCCATGACGGTATGCTGGTTGTACCTGAAAGAGAGAGAGAGAGAGAGAGAGAGAGAGAGAGAGAGAGGGTAGCCTATTCTGCTTGTGGTCGAATGAGAGAGAGAGAGAGAGAGAGAGAGAGAGAGAGAGAGAGAGAGAGAGGGTAGCCTATTCTGCTTGTGGTCGAATGAGAGAGAGAGAGAGAGAGAGAGAGAGAGAGAGAGAGAGAGAGAGAGAAATTTTAGTCAGTTGACAGGAGACGATAAACTTATAAAAAATGTATATAACAAATGGTGGTATAGCTTGTCTGTATAATAGATATGATATCCGTTTATTTATTTATTGCATGTAGATAAAAACTAGTAAGTAGATTGGATATAGGAAAGGATATTTATACTTTGTTTCTCCCAAAAGAGCTGTTTGAGGTATTTTCAGAAGTTAATCAAGGGAAGAACCTTAAATCATAGACCTTAAACTGCGTGACCATGAGCCAGTAGGCGAAGGTAAGTAGTCTCAGCAAAATCCCACTTGCAGCAAATTCAGGTGATAAAGAGTTTGCATAGATCACTTAATTCCTTTAGTACGATGACGCAATTTAGCTTTATTGATGCTGCTGTCAAGTAATTGTATTTTACTTGTGAAAGAGAACTCACAGTAGTAAGACACTGCTTCTGTTAATTTCTTGAGTACGGTGGCACCTATGGTGTTTTATTCTGTCCACAAACACATTCAGCATGGGAGACTCTTCATAGTGTTTGTGTACTGTAGCGGCTGGCTTGCACACGCCTAACGTGGGCAGACAGACCACTTTTCGTAGGTGTGTGTAAGCTGGGTTCCCTGAGATTAATATTAAGGAATAGGGAAGTGAGCATGGAATTGAAAAACAATGGCACTCTAAAGGTGCGCTTTCACTCTCTCCAAACATGTGATCAACAAGACGAAACGAGGCACAGCGTTAGAACCGCTGCAGTACTAGTGTCTGAAGGTTGGTCGGGCCCCGGAGTCTCGTTTCCTCTTGTCAATCACATGTTTGGAGCAAGTGTGGCCGCGCTTTAAGAGCCTGTAATCCCCACTGAGACATATGAAACTGAAGCTTGAATCTTCTTGGAAGGACACGAGTCAGGTGTGAGAACACTGGAAACGAGTGATCTGAGAGGAGCGTGTGAAGTTATGTGGATGGACTGACAGACAAATTAAGAACTGAAGGAGCGTTGTGGTCTTAATGTGGATGTGCTAAAAAGTATAAGAAATATTTTCAGATGGTTTGGCAATGTGGAGAAGAATGGATGGAGAATGAGAGCGTGGCTGTGAGAGTGTAAGTTAGTGAAGTGAACGAGGGGAAGGGGAGGAGAGAGAGATTATGAGATGAAGTGAAAGGGTGCAGAGTTATATGACAGAAGGAGATATGAGGCTGAGGAAGGGCAGTCAAATAGCAAATGCCTGAGTGTAATGGAGGCTGTTCGTTTGCGGCCACTTCTTACGGGAATAAGGCGCCAGGCGACAATTAATAGTGTTATGAAAAGTAACTTACCTCTGCCTTATGCCCATGCGCGGATTCAGGCTTTTGAAGTTTAGGGTGACAGGTGTATGTTAGAATGGCTGTTAATGACCGCCGTAATAAATTTTGGTCATCAAGGAACTCTACCCGGTGTGCACGTGTGAGAACATAATGACATACTACCGCCTTGAGTGGCATCATACCCAGTCCTGAAGTAGTATTAAATGAACACGATACCGACCTGAGCCGAGCACATGAAGTTCCACCCTTCGTTGTGAAAGTCATAAGCAGTGAACACACATATGGTGTCTGGAGGCTCAAACTTGACCAATATATTCGTCCTTTTGTAGCTTATTTCACATAGTTTAGTGGGGGGAAAAATAACAGCACGGCTCTGCATCTATTGCATAGCACTTCTTCATGAGTGGTACCATATCCTAGCCTTAATATTATGTTACAATTTGGCATTCAAGATGGAGGGATGACTGTTTTAGGCCAAATTAGAGTAAAAAGGGTATCGTGGTCTTTATCTACGGCTGTCTGAAAGATAATTATTCTCCTCCATATTTTTGGTTAATGGTGGCTCGAGAAGAATATAATTTTTTTTTCCTTTTCATTGTGCTCCCCGCTTCACCTTCCCAGAGAATGCCGATCGAGATATGCAGCCCGAAAATTAATTCGAAGCGGATTGCGGGAGAGAGAGAGAGAGAGAGAGAGAGAGAGAGAGAGAGAGAGAGAAATACAACAGCTCACCTAAAGGACACCATAACATCCTAAAACAAGAAGCCATCAGAAAGTGCAACCCCCGGACAATCGGTCTAGTGGACTGTGCACACAATCAGTGAACACCTGTTATTTTGTAGCATGGTAATAAGTGATTGTTGGAAATTATCCATATTGTCGTGATGAACTCAAACTCCTTCCCCGCCTCTGATCCACTGTGTATAGTGTAATTCGCCACCTTGCATGAACCCTTCACCGATCGCTCTCATAAGCGATCTACATCATCATTACCTGACCCTTAACCCATCCACCCAGCTTAGTTCATATTGTATAAAGAGTGGTTAAGTTGACGTTACCCTATGGCCTTGACCTTTGACCTGTGTTCCTGAGAATAGAATAATTCCATCTTTGACTAACCTTAAACCCGTCCGCCAAGTACGAGTATTATGCAAATCGAATCAGTGGTGTCGTTAGTTATAGGCCAGACTTTTGCCCTTGCCCTGCGACCTTTACCTCCGAATGAGTGGTCTCTAACCTTAATCACGTCACCCTTTCCTGTCCACCAGTCCATTGACCAAGTTGAGTCAAAATCGGGTCAGAATAGTTGAGTTGAATCGGTCTGACCTGTGACCTATATCACCCCCGTATTAAACACCAGTTCTTCTGATGGTCCTCAGTTTCGTGCGTCTGCCCATTAGTTTTTCCGCAATCTTGGTCTCAGACAGACAGACAGACAGACAGAATGACAGGCAGGCAGGCAGGCAGGCAGACAGACAGACAGACAGACAGACAGAAAGACAGACAGGCAGATAAGACCAGACACAAACATCCCTGCGTTTAGGCGCACGGCTGAATAATAATAGGAATAATAATAATAATAATAATAATAATAATAATAATAATAATAATAATAAGAAGAAGAAGAAGGAGGAGGAGAAGAATAGTAAAAATAATAATAATAATCTGCCTATCTATTGCCAGACGCCATAATGCCGTAAGGGGTGGCCATTGGACTTTGAGTTATTTGTTTTACGAGAAGGGGCACTAACCCGCCACCAACCCACTTGTTGACACGTAAGGAGCACGTATGGGTTGGTTATGTGGTTGTCACCCAGCGTTGTAAATGTTTTCATGGCTTACAGGAAACCATTTGGCTTGTCACTCAATGGAAAGCCACCTGTAAAGGAAAGAAAAGCAATAAGAAGCGACAGGAAAGCTGGGAGAAATTGGAAGAGAGGAGGGCAGGCACAGAAAAAGAATGATGAAGGCTAAGGAAGAAGTAGGCAGCACCACATCAAGTGAGTGGTTGATGGTCGCCACCACCTACCACTAATAATCTATCTCTCTATCTATTGCCAGACACCATAATCCCGTAAGGGGTGGCCATTTGACTTTGAGTTATTTGTTTTAAGGGGAGGGGCACTAACCCTCCACCAACCCACTTGTTCACACGTAGGGAGCACGTATGGTTTGGTTATATGGTTACCACCCAGCGTTGTAAATGGTTTCTTGGCTTACAGGAAACCATTTGGCTTGTCACTCAATGTAAAGCCACCTGTAAAGGAAAGAAGAGCAATAAGAAGTGAAAGGAAAGATGCGAGAAATAGGAAGAGAGGAGGGGAGGCACAGAAAAAGAATGATAAAGGCTAAGAAAGAAGTAGGCAGCACTACATCAAGTGAGTGGATGATGGTCGCCACCACCTACCACCCCACTAATAATAATAATAATAATAATAATAATAATAATCTATCTATCTATCTATCTATAGCCCAACGCCCTAATCCCGCAAAGGGTGGCCGCAGACAAAACGCCTTCAAGTCGCTGTCACCCACCATTTGACTACTGTCCCCCCAACTCACCCCCTCCCTCCCTCATATACCTCTCAACTCCATCCCTCCACCTCATCCTCGGTCTACCCTTTCCTCTCCCTCCCTCCACCTCACCTACATACACCCTCTTAGTCAGTCTTTCATTCTCCATTCTCTCCACATGTCCAAACCACCTCAGTGTATTTCTCCTAATCTCAACTACATCCACATCCATCCCACAACGTTCCTTCACTTCTTCACTCGTCAACCTGTCCCTCCATGTCACTCCACATGCTCCTCTCAAGTAACTCATTTCCACTGCTCTCACTCTTGACTTGTTCCCCTCTTGCAAGGTCCACGCCTCGCTTCCATACGTCAGGGCAGGGATCACAATACTGTCGTGCAGTGACTTCTTAACTTCCATACTCACCTCCCTGTTTCTCATCACTGCTTTCAGTGAACCAACAACCTTCCCTGCTGTACCCTTTCACGCACTTCATCCCCCAAAGTTCCATCCATACTCATCACACTACCCAAGTACTTGAATGCACTCACACTCTCCATATCCTCACCATCCAACCTCACTATACATTCTGTGACTTCATTCCTCTCAAATACCATAACTTTACTTTTGTTTACATTAACTTTCAGCTTCCTCCTCCTACACACTGTCCCAAATTCATTCACCAAACCTTGCAACTCCCATTCATCTTCATTCAACAATACTGTATCATCAGCAAACAGCAACACCGGAATCTTCCAAATCTCACCCTCATTCATTAGAGCCACCCCCACATCCACTGCCCTACCCTGCACCTCCTTTACAACCCCATCCATGTATATATTAAACAGCCATGGAGACATCACACAACCCTGTTCCAGTCCCACATTGAGATTAAAGAACTCACTCAGCTCACCATCCACTCGCACCGTACCCCTAGCTGCTCCTTATATACTCCTCACAGCATTCAACAATTTCCCATCCACTCCATATATTCTTAATACCTTCCACATACCTTGCCTATCTATTCTGTCATAAGCTTTCTCCAAGTCCATGAAGGCAGCATACACTTTCTTTCCCTTCTCCAGATACTTCTCCACTAAACATCTCAGAACAAATATCTGATCTACACACTCTTTTCCCTTCCTAAATCCCCCTTGTTCTTCTCCAACTAGCTCCTCTGTCATATGCCTAACCCTATCAATGAGTATTCTACCATATATTTTGCCAGTCACACTAAGACGGCAAATACCCCTATGGTTACCACATACTTCTCTCTCCCCTTTTCCATTATATAAAGGAACAATTATACCTGATTTCCAGTCCTCTGGAACCCTTCCCTCTTCCCAAGCTATTCTACACAACTTCCATATCCACTCCACAACAATCTCACCCCCATACCTCAGCATTTCACCACACACTCCATCAATTCCTGGGGCCTTTCCCAACTTGATCTTCTTCATTGCTTCCACTGCTTCCGTCCTACTGATCTCTTCCTCCCTCCTCTCATCTCTTCTTCTCCCAGCCATTCCCCAACCACTTATACTCGCACTGCTCTCACTCTCTACATTCAACAAATCCTCAAAGTGCTCCTTCCATCTCCTCAATTTCTCTCTCTTCTCCACCAACAATCTATTATTCCTATATTTCACTCCCCTACTATTTCCCCTTTCACCCTGCCTTACTTTCTTTACCTCCTTCCAAAACAATTTCTTACTCTCCCTCCATTTCACACTCAGATTCCTCCCAAACTCTTCATCCACTTTCTTCTTCCTCTCCTTCACCAGTCTCTTCACCTCCCTTCTCCTACTCACATATACCTCTCTCTTCTCTCATCTTCTCCCCTACCTCTACTCGCTAACGATTCACTATATGCCTTCTTCTGTTCCACAGCTCGTTTCACCTCATCATTCCACCATGCTGTCCCTTGCACTCCCTTGCATCTCCTCCTCACTCCACAAACCACCTCACACGCTGCGCCTATCTCTTCCATAAATATCTTACATACGTCTTCCACCCCTTCCATCTGCTCTAGCTCATACCTTCCCGATCTTTCTTCCACTATGCTCTTATACTCTGCCATTTTCTCACTATCTTGCAAATTCTCCACTCTTCTCACAGGAGCTGTTTCCTCCTGTCTTCCCCTTTGTCTCCTCAACCATTTTCTTTGCAGCTTTACCTTGGCCATCACTAGGTGATGGGCCGAGACGCCATTCCCCCACCCTCTCCACACTCTTGCATCCAACACTTGTCTTATCATTCGCTTATCCACACGTAGGCAGCACTACATCAAGTGAGTGCATGGTGGCTGCTACCACTGAGAGCAGACGCAGAAAGGGAATGATAAAGATGAAGGAAGAAGCAGGCAGCACTGTATCAAGTGAGTGCATGGTGGCTGCTACCACCTACCAGCAATAAGGTGGGGTAGGATCCAGAATTAATAATAATAATACTAACAATAATAAGAATAATAATTGTAATAATAATAATAATTGTAATAATAATAATCATCATCATCATCATTCATCATTCAAACTCCCAGAATATTGGTTCCATCCCGTAAACCTAATCAATTGCATATTTTTTTTCTCGGTAGATGCACGTCACATACACCTGCCACAGAGTTCGTTCATCCACCATGCAAAACTGTTGTCCTGGCTTCCAGCAAAATCATAAACAAATATATCAACAGTAGCTCACCAGAACACGTGATGCAGTAATTAGTCTAATAATTAATTGAAGATATTGAAAGTAAATAAGAATGAACACAAGGGAATCACCACCACCACCACCACCAACAACAACAACAACAACAACAATAATAATAATAATAATAACAATAATAATAATAATAATAATAATAATAATAATGGTAATAACTACAGTTTAAAATGTATATAGCAAGTCGGTAAATAATAATATAGAAAGAATGGACAGTGTGTATAAATAACAACAGCAACTACAACAACAATGCCATCACTTGCAACAAATACGATAATTGAGTTTTCATATCAGGTACGGTAACCAAAAATTAATGGCTACTAATAAACAACAACAACAAACTCATCAGCACAGGTAGCAATAATTTAGCATGCATCGCGGTTGAAAGTATAAGTAAAAATATAATAGACGCTGAAATAAAGATCTTTATATAGACGACAGAACAATTACACTTCATCAGCTAAGTAAAATCGTCTGGCTGTAAAAAGATTGTTATAAACGGATTGATTCTACACCATCACATCCACCACCACCACCGCCGCCACTTTTGCATCTACCTCCACCACCAACACTACATCTACCACCACCACTACATCCACCAATATTGCTGCCACCAACACCATCACCACCACCACCACCTTCACCAAATCCACATCCACCACTGCATTCACCATCACCAACACTATATTCACCACCATCATCACTAAATCGACCACCACCACCAATACATTTACCACCACCACAACCTCCACCACCATCATCGTCATTACATCCTCCACCACCATCATCGTCATTACATCCTCCACCACCAACACCGTCACTACATCCACCACCACCACCACCACCACTACATCCACCACCACCACTACATCCATCACCACCACTACATCCATCACCACAACCACCACTACATCCACCACCACCATCACGACTTCCACCACCACACCCACCACCACCGCTCACCACCACCACTACATCCACCACCACCACTATATCCACCACCACCACTATATCCACCACCACCACTATATCCACCACCACATCTACCACCACCACCACCACCACATCCACGACCACCACCACCACCACATCCACGACTACCACCACCACTACATCCACCACCACTACCACCACATCCACCACCACCACTACATCCACCACCACCACTACATCCACCACATCCACCACCACCACCACCACATGCACCACCACCACCACTACATCACCACCACATCCGCTACATCCACCACCACCACTACCACATCCACCACCATCACTATATCCACCACCAGCACTACCACATCGACCACCATCACTATATCCACCACCAGCACTACCACATCCACCACCACCACTATATCCACCACCACCACTATATCCACCACCACCACTATATCCACCACCACCACTACATCCACCACCACCACATCCACCACCACCACTACATCCACCACCACCACTACATCACCACCACCACCACATCCACCACCACCACTACATCACCACCACCACTACATCCACCATCACCACTACATCACCACCACCACCACCACCACCACTACATCCACCACCACCACCACATCCACCACCACCACTACATCACCACCACCACTACATCCACCATCACCACTACATCCACCACCACCACATCCACCACCACCATCACATCCACCACAACCACTACATCCACCACCACCACTACATCACCACCACCACCACATCCACCCCATCACTAAATCCACCACCACCACATCCACCACCACCACCACATCCACCACCATCACTAAATCCACCACCACTACCACATCCACCCCATCACTAAATCCACCACCACCACATCCACCACCACCACTACATCCACCACCACCACTACATCCACCACCACCACTACATCCACCACCACCACCATATCCACCCCCATCACTAATTCCACCCCATCACTAATTCCACCACCACCACTACATCCACCACCACCACTACATCACCACCAACACCACATCAACCCCATCACTAGATCCACCACCACCACCACATCCACCACCACCACCACATCCACCACCACCACCACATCCACCACCACCACCACATCCACCACCACCACTACAAACACCACCACCACTACATCCACCACCACCACTACATCCACCACCATCACCACATCCACCACAACCACTACATCCACCACCACCACTACATCACCACCACCACCACTACATCACCAAATCCACCACCACCACATCCACCACCACCACATCCACCACCATCACTAAATCCACCACCACCACATCCACCACCATCACTAAATCCACCACCACCACATCCACCACCATCACTAAATCCACCACCAACATTACATCCACCACCACCACTACATCCACCACCACCACCACCACTACATCCACCACCACCACCACATCCACCACCACCACTACATCCACCACCACCACTACATCCACCACCACCACTACATCACCACCACCACGACATCCAATACCACCACTACATCACCACCACCACGACATCCAATACCACCACCACCACATCCACCACCATCACTAAATCCACCACCACCACATCCACCACCACCACCACATCCACCACCACCACCACATCCACCACCACCACCACATCCACCACCACCACCACATCCACCACCACCACTTCATCCACCACCACCACTTCATCCACCACCACCACTTCATCCACTACCACCACCACTACGTCCACCACCACTACCACCACCACCACATCCACTACCACCCATACATCCACCACCACCACCACATCCACCACCACCACCACATCCACCACCACCACCACATCCACCACCACAACCACATCCACAACCACAATTACATCCACCACCACAACCACATCCACCACCACCACTACATCCACCACCACCACACCCAACACCACCACTACATCCACCACCACCACCACTGCATCCACCACAACCATTACATCCACCACCACCACCACATCCACCACCACCACCACATCCACCACCACCACCACATCCACCACCATCACTAAATCCACCACAACCACTATATCCACCACCACCACCACATCCACCACCACCACATCCACCACCACCACTGTATCCACCACCACCATCACTAAATCCACCACCACCACATCCACCACCATCACTAAATCCACCACAACCACTATATCCACCACCACCACCACATCCACCACCACCACTACATCCACCACCACAACTACATCCACCACCACCACTACATCCACCACCACCACTAGATCCACCACCACCACTACATCCACCATCACCACATCCACCACCACCAAATCCACCACCACCACCACCACATCCACCACCACCACCACAACCACCACCACATCCACCACCACCACCACCACCACATCCACCACATCCACCACCACATCCACCACCACATCCACCACCATCACTAAATCCACCACCAACATTACATCCACCACCACCACCACTACATCCACCACCACCACCACCACATCCACCACCACCACCACATCCACCACCACCATCATCCACCACCACCACCACCATCCACCACCACCACCACCACTATATCCACCACCACTACATCCACCACCACCACAACAACATCCACCACAACCACCAAACATCCACCACCACCACCACCACCACCACCACCACATCCACCACCACATCCACCACCACCACAACAACAACCACCACCACCACCACATCCACCACCACCTTTACATCCACCACCACCACCACTACATCCACCACCACCACTACATCCACTACCACCACCACATCCACCACCGCCACCACATCCACCACCACCACCACATCCACCACCACCACCACATCCACCACCACCACCACAACCACATCCACAACCACCACCACATCCACAACCACCACCACATCCACAACCACCACCACATCCACCACCACCACCACCACATCCACCACCACCACCACCACATCCACCACCACCACCACCACATCCATCACCACCACATCCATCACCACCACATCCATCACCACCACATCCACCACCACCACCACCACATCCACCACCACCACCACCACATCCACCACCACCACCACCACATCCACCACTACCACCACATCCACCACCACCACCACATCCACCACCACCACCACATCCACCACCACCACTACATCCACCACCACCACTACATCCACCACCACCGCCACCACATCCACCACCACCACCACCACATCTACCACCACCACTACATCCAGCACCACCACTACATCCAGCACCACCACTACATCCAGCACCACCACTACATCCACCACCACGACTTCATCCACCACCACCACTACATCCACCACCACCACTACATCCAAAACCACCACTTCATCCACCACCACCACCACATCCACCACCACCACCACATCCACCACCACCATCTACATCCACCACCACCACCACATCCACCACCACCACCAACATCCACCACCACCACCACATCCACCACCACCACCACATCCACCACCACCACCACATCCACCACCACCACTACATCCACCACCACCACTACATCCACCACCACTACCACATCGACCACCACCACCACATCCACCACCACCACTACATCCACCACCACCACTACATCCACCACCACCACTACATCCACCACCACCACTACATTCAACATCACCACTACATCCACCACCACCACTACATCCACCATCATTACTACATCCACCACCACCACTACATCCACCACCACCACAACATCCACCACCACCACAACATCCACCACCACCACAATATCCACTACCACCACCACATCCACCACCACCACAACCACATTCACAACATCCGCTACATCCACCACCACCACCATCAGTACCACCACCACCGCCACCGCCACTACATTCACAACCACTACATTTACAACCACTACTACATCCACCACCACCACTACATCCACCACAACCACCACCACCACTACTACCACCACCACATCCACCACCACTACTACATCCATCACCACCACCACCAGCACCACCACTACTACCACCAGCACCACCACTACTGCCACCAGCACCACCAGTACTACCACCAGCACCACCACTACTGCCACCAGCACCACCAGTACTCCCACCAGCACCACCACTACTGCCACCAGCACCACCAGTACTACCACCAGCACCACCACTACTGCCACCAGCACCACCAGTACTACCACCAGCACCACCACCACATCCACCACCACCACCAGCACATCCACCACCACCACCACCACATCCATCACCACCACCACCACCACCACCACCACCACATCCACCACCACCACCACCACCACATCCACCACCACCACCACCACCACCACCACCACCACCACATCCACCACCACCACCACATCCACCACCACCACCACATCCACCACCACCACTACATCCACCACCACCGCCACCACATCCACCACCACCACCACCACATCTACCACCACCACTACATCCAGCACCACCACTACATCCAGCACCACCACTACATCCAGCACCACCACTACATCCACCACCACGACTTCATCCACCACCACCACTACATCCACCACCACCACTACATCCAAAACCACCACTTCATCCACCACCACCACCACATCCACCACCACCACCACATCCACCACCACCATCTACATCCACCACCACCACCACATCCACCACCACCACCAACATCCACCACCACCACCACATCCACCACCACCACCACATCCACCACCACCACTACATCCACCACCACCACTACATCCACCACCACTACCACATCCACCACCACCACCACATCCACCACCACCACTACATCCACCACCACCACTACATCCACCACCACCACTACATTCAACATCACCACTACATCCACCACCACCAATACATCCACCATCATTACTATATCCACCACCACCACTACATCCACCACCACCACAACATCCACCACCACCACAACATCCACCACCACCACAATATCCACTACCACCACCACATCCACCACCACCACAACCACATTCACAACATCCGCTACATCCACCACCACCACCATCAGTACCACCACCACCGCCACCGCCACTACATTCACAACCACTACATTTACAACCACTACTACATCCACCACCACCACTACATCCACCACAACCACCACCACCACTACTACCACCACCACATCCACCACCACTACTACATCCATCACCACCACCACCAGCACCACCACTACTACCACCAGCACCACCACTACTGCCACCAGCACCACCAGTACTACCACCAGCACCACCACTACTGCCACCAGCACCACCAGTACTCCCACCAGCACCACCACTACTGCCACCAGCACCACCAGTACTACCACCAGCACCACCACTACTGCCACCAGCACCACCAGTACTACCACCAGCACCACCACTACTGCCACCAGCACCACCACCAGCAACAACAACAACGTAGGTAACACAGGTAACACAGTAACGCCTTCACCAACAAACATCTCCTTAAGCTGTATATAAAACAACAAACAACTTCTCCATCAAACGAAACTGTCTGTTGGGGGAAGAATGAAATGGCAATTAAATAGTACCTCCTTCACGAAGCATAGTCTTAAAACTTGAATGAAAAGAAAATGGTAAAAAAAAAAAAGTCTGCCTGGTAGTATGGATGAAAATACTGTTAATAACACTGACTACCACACGGCTTTCAGTAATTGTATTAAAAATCATTCGGTAGTGAGAATAATATGCAAAAGACGTCTTGATAGTGAGGAATATAATTGAAATCGTTCCTGAGAGAGAGAGAGAGAGAGAGACTCGTACTCTTTGAAAAGTCCCCACCACAACATCAAATTAAAATCTTATATAAACACACTCTCTCTCTCTCTCTCTCTCTCTCTCTCCCATCTTTTCGTGTAAATGCCAACCTTGAGAAGGTCCAAGTCGGGCCGAAACTGTTATTACCTTCAAAAAAAGCAACACTATTATGAGAAGTGTTTCATTTATCGATTTATTTTGCTTACCACACCTAATGATTTTCTTCCGTGCTGTACCTCTTACTTTAAAGTTGTCCCAGATTTTCGTTTTTTTTGCAGCGTATTGTCTATAGCTGAGTGGCAGAGAATGAGAGTACTACGGCTCTGCATTATTAAAAAAAAAAAAAAATTCTTTGTGACTAGCATCATATAGTGTTAAACCTTCGCATTCAAGATGGAGAGATGGTAATTTGTGGCAAAGTTAAAAACAGTATTGTTGTTTTATAAATTCGACAAATATTGCTGAAAAACGAACTAAGTGCAGAAACTTGCCCAACACATGCGAATTTCCAACATTTGTTTGGTTCACCAATTACCAGATTTTAGTGTTCACAGAAAATCTCGCCTACCAGATGTGTTACAGACTATTACAGACTATCACTATTAATATATATATATATATATATATATATATATATATATATATATATATATATATATATATTAAGAACTTCACATTTTATTCAACCTGAACGACGGACGATTTTATTCAGCTCCTAAAATGTGTGTGTGTGTGTGTGTGTGTGTGTGTGTGTGTGTGTGTGTGTGTGTGTGTGTGTGTGTGTGTGTGTGTGTGTGTGTGTGTGTGTGTTTTAAGGGATAAGGAAAGAGGTGCAAGTCATAGTTACTCCTACATATTTCAGCGAGGGTCTGTCATAGCGCTGGGACTCATACAGCGCTTACGAGGTGACCTGGACCCTGTGATACCGGAAGGGGCATTGGAGAGAGAGAGAGAGAGAGAGAGAGAGAGAGAGAATCCATCATTTCCATCCATTAAATCTGTCACGGCATCGGAGTGATCGTGCAAAACTTTTTGGCAGAAACTCCTGCTTCTCCCCAAAGTTTGAGAAGCTTTGGGTGTTGACCATCTTGGAGTTGTGAAATACTGGCTGACTTTATGTATATTCTTCTCGGTCTCGCTCTTCTAAATCTCGCAGTTCTCGGTATATTGGGTACTTTGGTTATTATTTGAGAAGTAGGTAAATGTTCTCACTCTCATCGTTTTTTTTTTTTTTTTCTAGCGATTTTTTTTTTCTCATTCCTATGCATCCGTTCTCATCGTAGCCTACCACTTTCACTCGTATATTTGTCTTTTCACCTTCACAGTTCTGTCCAACACTTTTTCTAACACCCATACACCTGCCCTCTTATCCTTACACCTGTCCTGTCACTCCTACACTTGTTCCTTCGTCCCTACACTTGCTCCTTGACCTCTACACCTGCTGCTTCATCCTTACACATACTTCTTCACTCTTACACTTACTCCTTCACCCCTACACCTGCCGTCTCATCCTTATACTTATATCATTACCTCTACACCTGCCCTCTCACCCCTACATCTGTCCTCTCACCCTACACTTACTCCTTCACCCCTACACTTTCCTTCTCTCTCTTACACTTACTCCTTCACCCCTACACCTGCCCTCTCACCCCAACACTTACTCGTTCACCCCTACACCTGCCTTCTCATCCCTACACTTACTCCTTCGCCTCTACGCCTGCCCTCTCACCCCTACACCTACTCCTTCATCCTACACCTGCCCTGTCACCCCTACACTTGCTTCTTCACCCTTACACCTGCCCTCTCACCCCTGCACTTACTCTTTCACCTCTACACCTGCCTTCTCACTCCTACACCTGCCCTCTCACCCCTAAACTTATTCCTTCACCCCTACACTCGCTCCTTCACCCTTACACCTGCTCTCTCACCTCTACACTTACTCCTTCACCCTTATTTTTACTGAAGGTAAGAAATACTTTGGAATCCATTTACGAGTGAATATTAGTGGCAAAAAAACGAAAAAAAAAATGAGTGTAAAAATCTCGAACTGTTATGGTGACTGATTATATCCTATTGATTGGCCAGGATTCTTTATATATACGAATCCTGGACAGCAGTATCCTAGCCTAGCCTCAGGACCTACAAGAATGGATAGGGTAAAATTGGATAGGCTGTTACCGCTTACTTTGTGTTCTAACATGAACTTACATCTAATGTATATATTCAGTATTTTGTCTAATTTTTAATTGCTCCTTTGATTTTTTCTTCAGTCTTATCCAGAGTCTATCCAAGCTTTCTATAGATGGTAAACAAGTCATCTGGAAGTTGAGAATATGTTAGCGTTTGGCCAATATTCTTTTTATTTATAATGTTTAATGTTTATGTACTTATAGTAGGAATTGAGGTTTTAATGCTGATGATGACGATGCTGCTGTTGCTCCGGATGATGATGATGATGATGGTGTGTGTGTGTGTGTGTGTGTGTGTGTGTGTGTGTGTGTGTGTGTGTGTGTGTGTGTGTGATTGGACCTCAGTTTTTTATGAGATCTAAACCTATAACGAGGAATGGAAAGCCATACTTAAAAGGAATGGAAAGCCATATTTAAAAGGAATGGAAAGCCATATTTAAAAGGAATGGAAAGCCATGTTTAAAAGGAATGGAAAGCCATGTTCAAAAGGAATGGAAAGCCTTATTTAAAAGGAATGGAAAGCCATATTATTTGAAAGGAATGGAAAACCATATATAAAAGGAATGGAAAGCCATATTTAAAAGGAATGGAAAGCCATATTTAAAAGGAATGGAAAGCCATATTATTCTGAAAGGAATGGAAAACCATTTATGAAAGGAATGGAAATCCATATTATTTTGAAAGGAATGGAAAGCCATGTTTAAAAGGAATGGAAAGCCATATTTAAAAGGAATGGAGAGTCATATTTAAAAGGATTGGAAAGCCATGTTTAATCTATATACTGAAAAATGTTAAATGAAAGATATATATGGAAAAGAAAACCTATGGGCATTTACTGACAACGATAGGTAAAAAAAAAAAAAAAAAGGAAATTTTATTCAACACAGGTATCTTCACAGAAAAAATTTATAGACACATATGGCAACGATGACAACTTGCTTATGAAAAAAAATGAAAAAAATAGGTAACTGTACATTAAAAGACACGGAAAAGTATATTTGAATAATGAATCTAAAACTGTAGAGTATACTGAGAAATATACGGAAATGTTTAATAAAAAGCTAAATACGAAAATGAGTGAAAAATAATGTAAGTGTAAATATACGGCAAATGTATGAAAGACAAGATTGAAAATATATGAGAAAAATGTTAGAAAGTTGTGGAAAGAATGTGAAAAATATTTTATGGGTCCTCTATATTGAAAAATCGCAGACATCTAACCCCCGGGGCCTGGATTTTTTTTTTTCCCGCCTGTGATCGGATAAAGCCACAGATCCCTGTCTCTCTCTCTCTCTCTCTCTCTCTCTCTCTCTCTCTCTCTCTCTCTTTCTCTCCCATCATCTCCTTACCCATCTTTCCTCTCCACATACCCTTACAATTTCTCCCTGTTCTCTCCTTCCCTCTCCCTTTTCCTATTTTCCCCTATCCTTCCCTCCGTTCCTCTTCCCTGCAAGTTTCCCTTCCACATCTCTCTTTCCTTTATCATCTTTCCCTCCACCCTCCCCCTCCCCCCCAGCACCACCACGTCATAAAGAAACCAATATTGTTCTACACACACACACACACACACACACACACACACACACACACACACACACACACACACAGTGAGGATGTGCTAGTAATTTTCCATATTTAAGTCTTCCTTTCTGATTCTGCCTCTTGTGTACACCACTTTATTTATGAAAATATTGTTTAGGCTGATGATATTATTATTATTATTATTGTTATTATTATTTATTATTATTTATTTGTGGTAGGTGGGGGCGCTCACCATCCACTCACTCGATGTAGTGCTGCACTCAGGTGCCTGCCCTTTCCTCTCCTCCATCCTTCTTTCATTCCATCCTCATCTGTTTTTCTTTCCTTCATTCTTTCCTCGTCCTTTTGCCTACGGATGACTTTACACTCCCTCTTCTGTTCCTTCATTCCTTCCTCTTCGTTCTGCCTGTGGGTGAATCGACACTGAGTGACAAGCCAAATGGTTTCATGTACACCAGGAAACCATTTACTACGCTGAATGGTAACTATAAAACCAAATTTTGGCGTCTGATGGTTTAGTGGGTAATTATTGCGCTCCCATCGGATTGAACCGGTGAAGGTTTATATCCAAGGGATGGTTGGAGTTTATTGCTCAAGTAATGCCACTCAAGAATGAGTGAGGCTGGTCACTCATCTAAAAGGTCAGGACCAACTTGCCTAGCTCCGAGCTTCTACGCTTCTCATGGGGCAACGGAGGATTGGATGATGATGATGATGATGATGATTGTTATTATTATTATTATTATTATTATTATTATTGTTATTGTGGTAGGTGGGGGCGCTCACCATCCACTCACTCGATGTAGTGCTGCTGTCGGGTGTCTGCCCTTTCCTTTCCTCCATCCTTCTTTCCTTCCATCCTGTCTTCCTTTCTTTCATTCTTTCCTTGTCGCTCTGCCTACTGGTAACTTTACACACCCTCTTCTGTATTGCGTTCCTTCATTCTTTCCTCTTCCTTCTCCCAGTGGGTGACTCTACACTGAGTGACAAGCCAAATGGATTCCTGTACACCAGGAAACGATTTACCACGCTGGGTGGTAACCATATAACCAAATCTTGGCGCCTGGTGGTTTAGTGGGTAATTATTGCGCTCCCATCGGATTGAGCCAGTGAAGGTTTATATCCAAGGGATGGTTGGGATTGATTGCTCATGTACTGCCACTCAGGGATGAGTAAGGCTGGTCACTCTCATCTTAAATGTCGGGACTAACTACCTAGCCCCGGGCTCCTACGCTCATCATGGGGCAATGTAGGACTGGATGATGGATGGATGGATTATTATTATTATTATTATTATTATTATTATTATTGTAATTATTATTATAATTATTATTATTATTGTTATTATTATTATTATTGTTATTATTATTATAATTATTACTACTACTGCAACTATTGCTACAACCACTAACCACTGCCACTACCACCACGACCGCTACTGCCATTTATTATTATTATTATTATTATTATTGCTTAAATTATTAATATTATGCTTTTCCGCATCGCAATACAGTATTTGGGATCGACTGGAAAGAAAAATGTGTGGGTTTTCTGTGTCACTCTTGAATTTTTTCTATGATTACAAAGTGGAAGGAGGGGAGAGAAGAATGAAAGGAAGAAAGGAAAGAAGGGTGGTTGAGAGCTTCTGATAACAGAAGGAAGGAGGGGAGGGAGGGAGGAAGGAAAGAGGAAAGAAGGCAGGACAAGAGGGAGGAAGGAAGGAAGGAAGGAAGGACGTGAGGAATGAATGGAGGGAGAATGAAAGGAATGAGGAAAGGAAAGAAGGCAGAGAGGTGTGAAGGAATAAGTAAAGGGTTTTTGGGAAAGAGGAAAGAAAGAGGGATTAGAAGTAAAGCAGGGAGGATGGAGAGAAGGAAGGACAACAGAAGGAAGAAGACAGACATAGAGAAGATGGACGATATGAAATCAGCGAAGGTAAAGATGGAGGGAGGGAGGACGGAAAGAAGGAAGGAAGGAAGGAAGGCAGGGAAAGACAGCAAAGAAATAAGAAGAAAGAAAATGGTAAATCGGAAGAAATTAAGAAATTAAGGATGGAAGGAGGAAGAACAGAAGGAATGAAAGAGAGGATGAAGAGGCCTGAGAGATGGGGAAGAAAGCAGGCAGAAAAGACTGGAGGAATGGCTGCAGGAAGGAAGGATGGAGGGAGGAGGAAAGAAATGATAGAGTAAAGGAAAAACTGTTAAGAAGTAAGGAAGGGAGAAAGTGGAGGAGAGGGGAAGAGACAAGGAAAGCAGAGGGAAATAAAGAAAAGCCAGAGAATTTTTCAGGTAAACCTACATTTTTTTTCCATTATATCTTTCAGACAATCAGAAGAAAAATTACATATATTTTTTTGTTACAATATTAAGGTCTTTTTTTCCCTGTTCTCTTTTATGGCTATCTTTTCGCTGTTTGCTTAACCTCTTCAGTAGAATGACGCCTTGATAGTATATTCTGTCAACCTACGGACGATTTCATTCAGCTGAGGAAGGACTTACACTGACTGAAGGGAATATACAGTTTCCCTTTGGCCATCACAAGGGTTCATTGGTTAGAGGACTAATGTGATATCTGCAAGGACGCGAGTTCGAACCCAGTCTGGATCAGGGAACGGTTTGTTGATATGAATTCGCTAAAACACAATTTCATCTCCCACAAGACCCACCCAGATGTCACAAAAACACCCTTTCAAATACCATCACACCAGTCGGGAAGCTGTTAGGACTAGCGTGTATTCATTGTTGGCGGTGAGTATTGGTGCCGAAGTGGTGACATGAGAAGGTTTGTGGTTTAGGGAACGGGCATTCTAGTCTGTGCCCAGGGTCGAACATATTAAAAATAGATCTTGTTCTTGTTACCTTCCAATGATTTACTCTCACTTGGCCAAGATTTTCGTCCTTTTGTGGCTTATTTCACGTAGCTCAGAAAAAAAAAAAAAAGACAATACTACAGGTATGCGTCCTTTTCACAGCACTTCTTCGTGACTAGCATCATATTTTTGTGTTAATCTGTTGTTACGACTCAGCATTCAAGGTGGAGAGATGGCAGTTTTAGGTCAGGTTAGAATAAAAAGAGTATAGTGAACAGTATAGTGAACAGTCTTCGGTTTATAGCAGATAAAACGAATCTTGAATTTGGCTTTGTATCTTTTTTTTTTTTTTTTTTTTTTTTTTTTTTGAGGGAACAATATGCGGGCTCCCGGCCTTGGTTCCGGTTTCCTTGAATGAAAAAAAGTTTATATTATACTGCAGTAGAAATCACCACTGTATTTAGAATGAAACATATGCCAGAAATGAAATGATGCTCTTCCACCACTGCAGCTCTTAATTTGGTGTTAGTTGGTAAATTGATCATGCCCTACTGGATACCTGGCCGCGTACTTTGTGTATCTTCTGTGTAACTCAATATTTTTTCCTGGTCGTGGGACTAGCTTAAGAAAAAAATACTTTAAAACAAACTTTACACTTTTTATTAGCTAGGGGAAAAAAAACATTATTAGGGAGGCTGTACCAAAAATTAGTTTGGAAAAATGAGTCGGTTATAGGCCTTTGGTTCCTTCTTCCTCGCATAAAAAACGAGGAATGAGGCTGCTTTGAACCCTTAGTATAAATTTAGATAAACTGTAATGAAATGAATAAAAGAAGTACCAAATTTTACGTCAATAGGTTCATTAATAAAGAAAATAATGATTTTATTGTGGAGTCTCTGAGTACTGAATCACGCTGTATATATTCGTTAAGTTGGAATGCTGAAGTATTACCGAACCTAAGAAAATAATAATAATAATAATAATGATAACAATGAACAGCAGCAACAAGAACAATAACAAGAGCAACAATAATAATAATAATAATATTAATAATGAGGATGTTTTGTGTTCCTTGATTCTTATGAAATTCACAAAAAATGCGTATGCAAAAGGGGATTCCCACTAACAGAAAACACACACACACACACACACACACACACACAATCAGACCAGCGCCAGTTCGTTAGCATTCCGGGAAAACTCTATATCAAACAAGGCCACGATTTTCCTTCCGAGCCTCCAGTGAAAACCCTAAAGCGGCGTGGCTGACATGGAAGGCATCAAAATGGAGATCAAATGTTGGTCTGATGTTCCAGTCCGTATTCTCGTCGGGTAATAAAGCTCCTTGAGACCTCTTCCTTCGCGATTTATTTTAGGATATGGATGGTTTAGATCTTTTAATAAGTTATTTATCCCGAGTATGGACAGACCAAAAATTTAGGTAACAGAAGAGGACAGTAAGGTGTAATAAAATAAACCTCGTAGGAAAAGGTGTTAGGGAGCTTCCTAATAATACACACCTTTGTCTGTCACATTCCATTCTGTTCCATCAGATACAAAAAATTCATCTGTAGGCTGATAAACATACCAGGCGTCTGTCAGTGTAGGAATATTAGCCTGCAGACGAAACGTATGTTGCAAAATGTGAAATTATGAAAGAAGCATTTGTCTCTGATGTAAGTGCTGCAGTGGCGTCGGATATGTTAGTCTTACAGTCGTCAGACGATTTTCTTGAGTTTAGGGTGGTTTAGTAACCGAAGCGGTACTCCCCGGGATGCATATTCCCGAAGTCGCTGGAGTTCAGCACCCGACCCGGTTTTGGTTAGGTTAGGTTAGGTTAGGGTAGGTGAAGTTAGGGAAGGGCTGGTTGGGTGTTTATTTTTAAAAATGAGTGCTTTTTGCCGGGAAATACTAAGAACTGTTAGAAAGGGAGTCATGTGGTTAGTTTGTGAGCTACGTCCCGAGCGTCACCCATGGTTCAGCGGCTCCCGGGAGTGCCGAATAATAGACATCGGGAATATGCCCCCGGGATGGATGGCAAGCTGGTGAGTAGTGACTAGGAGATTTGCACCTCACGTTTTGCTGTAGTTCTTTTACCTTCACTTGTCCCAGAAATTCGATCTCTGGTATCGTATATTTCGTGACTCAGTGGCAGAAAGACAGTGCTATGGCTCTACATCCTTTCCATAGCACTTCTTCGCGTCTAGCACCATAGTTTAGTCTAAATAATTTATTACAGGTCAGCTTTTAAGACGGAGGGACGTAAATTTTGGGCCAAGGTAGACGGAAACTTGAGGCCAAGTTAATGTAAAAATAGTATAATCGTCAGCTGTGCTTCTGACCATCCTCCGTTGCTGTTTATTTTTTTTTATTTGTTATTTCTGTGACGCGGAGGGATGAGCATACTTTTCTAAACATAATGCTCTTTTCAGTTGTCTGTTTGCACTGGGCGCATAGTTTGCCCGTCTGGCACCCCACTTTCGCCCTTTTTCTGTTCAGCTGCCTCATGCAAGTGTTAACTAGTAGCCTCAGTCCTTCATGTAGCCTATGCAACAAGCCATCTGTGGAGCTGTCTTCCTCAGCCTGTAGTTCCTTCAGTCTGTGGTTTATTCCAGGCTTTTAAAGGAATTGTGTCTAGACATCTCAGAATAAACGAATCTTGAAATTGGCTGTTTTGTTTAGTTTTCCCTTCAGAGAACAATTTGTAGGCTTCTATGCGTTGCTTCCTTGCAGAGAGAGAGAGAGAGAGAGAGAGAGAGAGAGAGAGAGAGAGAGACTTCATTAACCCTTCCACCAATACTCTCTGCGTCCTTCGTAAGTCCAATGAAGTCAGACTGAGGTAGTAAAAATAACAAAACTAAATATTTATGTCATTGTAGTGAATGTCTTAAAGGATATGCAATCCTGACCCAAACTGTACACGCAGCCTTGATAACTTTTATTTTGTATTGATCCTGTTCTAGATTATTTCATTCAGAGTGAGAGAGAATGCTAATATATGAAACTGACAATGAAGGCTCTGTCTATTCCCTTTTCCCCAGTTCGAAATATCTCTCTTCTGGTTTTAAAATAGTTTACAGATGGCACGAATAAAAAAAAAAAAAATCCTTGGTCTCTGAGGTAATATCAGTAGCTTGTTAATATTACTGGCCTGTTTCAATAATTTCGTTCACCTGTTCCACTGATTAATATTCATTGCATGTTATTACGACCTTCGCCTATCTCCTGTTATTATTATTATTATTGTTGTTGTTATTGTTTAAATTTATATTATTATTATTACATTAGCATTATTATTTATTATTATTATTATTATTTATTATTTATTATTTATTATTATTATTAGTAGTAGTAGTATTATTATATTTATTACTATTATTATTATTATTAGTAGTAGTAGTAGTGGTAGTAGTAGTAGTAGTAGTAGTAGTAGTAGTAGTAGTACTGTCAGTCTTCCATATATTTTTTCTACAATATTTTTCTGATGCTACTAGTCTCATCCACTTATTCCACTGGTTCATCCACATGTTACTACGACCTCCACCTAGCCTGGATCCACACTAATTGCTCCACTCTTCCTCCTCAGGTATGTACTGAAGCTGCTGTACTCCTAATATTCTCGCAGACGGTAAGATGGCGACATTTCTTGTAAATTATTTCTTGTGGATTTGCTGGAAGGTATTAGAAGTACCTTGCAACACCTTTTCCCAAGCGATTTATTTATTGAACTTTACTGTCCTCTTCTGCGTTATGTAAATCCATCTAGCATTTCATACTTTGCGTAAATAACGTGCAAATGGATAATTACACCCAGCTTCATCCAAAAATAAATCGCTAAGGAAGAGGTGTTAGGGAGCATCCTTACCCAACGAGAATATTGGCCATTGAATGTAAGTGCTCGTACGTGAGAGAAGTGGAGGGGGAGTGGGAAAGTGGGAGACCGAGGATGAGATGGAGGGATCGGGATGGAGATGTACAGTATTTGAGTGAGGATGGTGTGGGTTGGAGGGAGGACAGTCTGTTGGCGGTGGACAGGATGACATGAAGTGGATTTGTTAGTAGACATCCTCTGCGCGATTAGGGTATCTGGTTGTAGGAAGTTAGATTTATAGATAGATAGATTAACACACTCATGAGTAGAACAACTCTGTTTTCTTTTTTTCAGCTGAGATAATCATAAGCATCTAAGATCGGTGTTCTCGACGGGTAAAGAAACTCCCTAACACCTCCTCCTTCCCGATATCTTTTTGGACACGGCTGGCTAATATATATTTTGTACATTATTTATGCAGAATGTGGTGATTTCAGAATGATATTTATTCAGAATGTGGTGATTTCAGAATGATTTAAGTAAAACAGAAAAGGACGGCGACGTGTAATTAGCAGAATAAATCGCTTAAGATGAGGTGTTTGGGATCTTCCTTAACTGACAAGACTAAGGGCCTAAGAATGTTAATTCTGTCACTTAATTTTCTCGGTTTGAACGTCTATCAGTCGATTATTCCTATTTATTTATATTTGCCTGTCTGTCTGAATATCTCCTTGTCCATCTGTCAGTGTCTGTCTATCTGTGTCAGTGTCTACTGTATATATCTATGTCTATCTGTCAGTGTGTCTATCTATCCGTCTATCTATTTGTCAGTGTCCATCTATCTCTGTACCTACCTGTCTGAAATCTCCTAGTCTGTCAGTCTGCCGATCCATCTGTCTATCTGTCTGTCTCTGTCTATCTATCTGTCCACCTACCTGTCTGAATATCTCCCAGTCTGTCAGTCTGCCGATCTACTTATCTGTTTGTCTGACATTATATCTGTCTGCTTGTCTGAACATCTCCCTGTCTGCAATTATCTTCTGTGTATCTGTCTGTTTACCTGCCTGTCTGTCTCTCTGTCTCAATCTGTTATCTGTTTACCTGTCTGAGTATCTCCGTCTGTCAGTCTGTCTTTTATCTATCTTTATCTATCAATATCTCTCCACCCGTGTCTGAATATCCATCCATCCATCCATCCATCTATCTGTTCATCTATCAATCTATCTTCCTACCTGTCTGAATTTCTCCCTCTGTAGTCTATCTTCTATCTTTATTTGTGTGTTCATCCGTGTCTAAATATCCATCTGTCTATCTATTTATCTGTATCTATCTGTCTATCTGCATCTTTCTACCATTATATCTATCAGTCTTTCTATCTATTTGTGTTAGGAAGAATACTGCCACCGTATTCCCTGCGTGTCGTAAAAGGCGACTAAAAGGGGCGGGGTGAGGGGACTAGGGACCCCCTCCTCTGTTTTTTAGTTCCTAAAAAGAGACAGGCCAGAGAAAGGGACGGGGGATGGTGTTATCCCCGTACCCTGAAGATTGGGTCTATGAATGTGCGTGGATGTAGTACGATTGAGGCTAAAAGGGAGGAGATTGGGAGAATGTTTGTGAGAAGAAAGTTGGATGTGTTAGCTTTAAGTGAAACGAAGATGAAAGGGAAGGGGGAATCTATGTTTGGAAGTGTGAATGGAAGATTGTCAGGTGTTGATAGAGGAAGGGCAAGAGAAGGTGTGGCCTTGTTAGTGAGTCCGGAAGTACAGCAGTGTGTGATTGAATGGAAGGAGGTGTCATCGAGACTGATGTGGGTGAAAGCGAAATTTGAACGTGAGTTGTGGGTGTTTGTGAGTGCATATGGGCCTGGTAGTGAAAGGGATGAACAAGAGAGGGAGTCTTTCTGGAATGATGTTGATGAGTGTCTGCAGAGTTTTGGAGCGAATGTGAATGTGGTAATGATGGGGGATCTGAATGCTAGAGTGGGAAATGTAGCAGTTGAAGGCGTAGTTGGTATGCATGGTGTGCCTGGAAGAAATGAAAATGGGGAACGAATGATAGCGATGTGTGTTGAGCGAGAGATGGTGATTGGGAATACGCTGTTTGAGAAGAAAGATATTTATAAGTATACATGGGTGAGACAGGAGGGTGGAAGGGTTGTTGATAGAGCTTTGATGGACTATGTGGTTGTGTCTAGGAATGTAATAGGAAGATTGTTGGATGTGAGAGTTCTAAGAGGGAGGGTGGAGGTATGTCTGACCACTACCTGGTGGAGGGAAAGTTAAGAGTAGGTAAGAGATGGGTGAGAGCTAGGAGGGTTAGGTGTGGCAGGGAGGTTTTGAAAGTGAGTCAGTTGGATAAAAGAGAGAAAAAGATAGAGTATCAGGAGAAATTGAAAGATGAGTGGAGCGCAGTGAAAGATCGGGAAAATGGCAGCGTGGAGGAGGAATGGCAGTTGTTTAAGAGTGCTGTGGTGGGGCATGCAGAAGAGGTGTGTGGTGTGAGACGTGTGGGTGGTGGTGTAAGAAAAGGAAGTGAATGGTGGTGCGAGGAAGTAAGTATGGCTGTGGCCGAGAAGAGACGTGCATATGAAGTGTGGCTGCAGAGGAAGGATGAGATGTCATATGAAAGGTATAAGGAAAAGAGGAATAGAGCGAGAAGGGCTGTGCGTGATGCTAAAGTGACAGCAGATGAGAGGTGGGGTAGGCGGCTGACAGAGAATTTTCAACAGAATAAGAAAATGTTTTGGAAGGAGGTGAAAAGGGTGCGAAAGGGAGAGTCTGGGAAGGAAGAACGAGTAAAAGCAGAGGATGGAAGGATGTTAATTGAGATGGATGCAGTAAGGAAGAGATGGGCAGAGTATTTTGAAAGATTATTAAATGTAGAGGAGGAAAGGGTGGCTGAGATTGT
The DNA here is from genome assembly GCF_032717465.1 of Coenobita brevimanus. Classification (NCBI taxonomy): domain Eukaryota; kingdom Metazoa; phylum Arthropoda; class Malacostraca; order Decapoda; family Coenobitidae; genus Coenobita; species Coenobita brevimanus. Next base: position 17,333,345 of record NC_136954.1, read on the forward strand.
GGCGGATGGAAGGGTGCAAGGAATAAATGTGTTGGGAGAGTTGAATGATTCTTTGATCACGAAGGAGGAAGTGGAGAAGGCAGTAAAGGAGATGAAAACAGGGAAAGCTGCAGGTATGGATGGGTGTGCTGTGGAATGCCTGAAGGGTGGTGGAGTGACTATTGTTGACTGGTTAGTAAGATTGTTGGAATGTGTGCTTTGAGAAAGGTATGGTGCCAATTGACTGGGCAAGTGCTTGTGTGGTCCCGTTGTATAAAGGCAAGGGTGATAAGTATGAATGTACTAGCTTTAGGGGTATAAGTCTGTTGAGTGTTGTAGGTAAGGTGTATGGTAGAGTGTTAATTATGAGAGTTAGAGAGGGTACAGAGGGAGTGATTAGTGATGAGCAGTGTGGCTTTAGGGAGAGGGAGGGGATGCGTTGATCAGGTGTTTGCTGTGAGACAAGTGTGTGAAAAGTATTTAGCGAAAGGCAAGGATGTGTTTTGGGCATTTATGGATTTAGAGAAAGCGTATGATAGAATTGATAGGGAGGCTTTGTGGACTGTTTTAAGATTGTATGGACTTGATGGTAGGTTACTAAAAGGGGTGAAAAGTTTTTATGTAAATAGTAGAGCATGTGTAAGAGTGGGAAATGCTGTGAGTGATTGGTTTCCCGTGAGAGTGGGGCTGCGACAGGGATGTGTGATGTCACCTTGGTTGTTTAATATTTACATGGATGGTGTTGTAAGGGAGGTGAATGCAAGAGTTTTAGGTGGTCTGAGTCTGGTAAATGTTGATGGTGGAGATTGGAATCTGAGGCAGCTGCTGTTTGCAGATGATACTGCACTGGTGACTGATTCAGAGGAGAGATTGAGACAGTTGGTAGAGGAGTTTGGAAGGGTGTGTGAAAGGAGGAATTTGAAAGTAAATGAGAATAAGAGTAAAGTGATGAAGTGTACGAGGTTGATAGATGGTAGGGGGATGAATATAGTTTTGAATGGTGAGTTGCTTGAGGGAGGTAGATTGTTTTAAATATTTAGGGTCACATGTTGCTGTGGATGGAAGAATAGATGCAGAAGTGAAGTTTAGAATAAATGAAGTAGGAAAGGTGCTGGGAGGAATGAAAAAAGTGTTTAAATGTCGTTCGCTTAGAATGGATGTAAAGAGAAGGCTGTATGAGGGTGTTGTGGTACCGACTGCATTATATGGGGCTGAAACATGGAATATGGGTGTAGCAGAGAGGAAAAGTTTGAATGTAATGGAGATGAGGTGTCTGAGGAGTATGTGTGGAGTGATGCGTATGGATCGGGTGCGAAATGATGAAGTGCGAAGGAGAACTGGAGTTGTTCAGGAGATGGCTGGTAGAGTTGAGCAGAGGGTGTTGCGATGGTTTGGGCATATGGAGAGAATGGATAATGAGCGATTGGTGAAAAAGATAACTAGATCTGATGTGAGAGGTGTAAGGCTGAGAGGAAGACCACGAATAGGATGGATGGATAGTGTGAAGAGAGCGCTGGATGCGAGAGGGATGTCTGTCGAGCAAGGAAGAGTGGCTGTGCGTGACAGAAATAAATGGAGAGAAATTGTGAATAAATAAGTGATGACACAGCCCTGAGGGGATATTCTCCCGCATTTGGTCTGATCAGCTAGTCAGGTCAGGTGCGGGTAAGGGGATGGGTATGTTATGATGTGGCAGGGGTAAACCAGCTCTGCTGTCGGGCCCTGCTGCGGATGTCACTGATTGCATTGCGCAGTTGACCCTTGTGCGGTGTGGTGCGGTGAGGATCTGTCCGTTCTCCCCTTTGGGGCTAAGATGTGAATGAATGTGTTTAAATGGATGAGTAAATGGAGAGTGTGTCGTCCTGTCTCGGCTACCTCCCTTTCCTTGGGGAAAGCAGCCTAGGTATATAGATAGATAGATCTATTTATCTGTCATTCCCATTTCTTTATTCTTTTATTCACTTAACATATTCCCTGGCTGGACGCCTGTAAAATTTATAACCCTTTCTCCTGTCAAACATATATCGTTCTTGATTTTTAGGTGGTATCTTTTTTATTTTACTTTTTCAACTTCCTCTTTCTTTTTCTTCTATTTCTTCTTTTTATTTAATTTTCCCTAGCTCATTTCTTAACCCCTTCAGTCTGGTGATTTACGTTTTAACCCATATTGTGGCTTTCTCCAGACTGTATTCAGTTAAGGAGATAGAATTGAAAAGACAAACTCTCTCTCTCTCTCTCTCTCTCTCTCTCTCTCTCTCTCTCTCTCTCTCTCTCTCAGTGTCATATCAATTAGCCTCACCTGTTTTCACCTTCCACCTTTTTCCTTCATCCCCATCGTCTCATTTTCACACCTTTCTCCTCATTCATTTCCCTCTCCCTTGACACCACATTAACAAATTTCTATCCTTTTTCACCCATGATCTGCCTCTTTCCATATTCATCACTTTATTCTTCACTTTTTTCGCCATCGTTTTTACCATGTTCTTTTCTGTATGTATATTCGGTTATGTCTAAATCTGTCTGTTTATATATTTGTTTGCCTGTCTATCGCCCTGTCTCTGTCTACCGACCTACCTATCTGTCTGCTTTCTATCTTTTCACCTCCCTTTATCTATTTAGCTTTCTGTGTGTGTGTCTGTCTGTCTATCTATTTGTATCTGTCTGTCTGTTTGTCCGTTTACCTATCTATCTCTTTATGTCTGCCTGCCTGTCAGTTTACCAGTCAATCTATCTAGCTCTCTCTCTCTCTCTCTCTCTCTCTCTCTCTCTCAACACATTCCTTAACATTTCACATGCAGAATTTATAACCTTTGCACCCGTCAAACATAATTATATCGTTATCAGTCTTTGTTTCCACTATAACTTTCTATATATATATATATATATATATATATATATATATATATATATATATATATATATATATATATATATTCTCCTGCGCGTTTTTCCATTGTTTTTTATTATTCTTTCGCTCATTTCTCAGCTCTTCCCTCCTATTACTTTTATTTTTTCTTTAGTTTGTCTGGTATTCTGTCCTTCTCTAGATTATTACACTGTATTTTATTTTGGGAGACTTTGAGATGTGAAGCAGGTTTATTTGAGATGTGAAGCGTGTGTATTTGAGATGTGAAGCGGGTGTATTTGAGATCTGAAGCGGGTGTATTTGAGATCTGAAGCGGTTGTACTGTATTTGAGATGTGAAACGGGTGTATTTGAGATGTGAAGCGGGTGTCTTTGAGATGTGAAGCGGGTGTATTTAAGGTCTGAAGCGGGTGTATTTGAGATCTGAAGCGAGTGTATTTGAGATCTGAAGCGGGTGTATTTAAGGTCTGAAGCGGGTGTATTTGAGATCTGAAGCGGGTGTATTTAAGGTCTGAAGCAGGTGTATTTGAGATCTGAAGCGGTTGTATCTGAGATCTGAAGCGGGTGTATTTAAGATATTTAAGATCTGAAGCTGGTGTATTTGAGATCTGAAGCGGGTGTATTTTGGCCCCATATATTCCGTCACTTTTATCAGTCTTTTCCTTGTTAAATAAAAGGACAGAATGCGTCAAGGGGTTGAAGTGGTTATTTTTTCTTTCTTTTATCTTTTTACATAGTGCTCCTACTGTTTTTCCTTAATTCTCTCTCTCTCTCTCTCTCTCTCTCTCTCTCTCTCTCTCTCTCTCTCTCTCTCTCTCTCTGCGCTTTACTATCCTTGTCTTTAGCTGATAGAATAATTTTGTTAGTTATAACCTTTTCTAAACCAAACAGCTACGAAAGGGTAAGTAGGTTTGTTGCTGTTTGCCTTCCTTTGTACTTCTTTGTATTCCTTCCCTCCCTCCTTATATACAGTACATACTTACATACAAATATACATACCTGTACATACATACATACTCGTACATACATACATGTGTGCGTATGTGTATGCACAGTATAAACATGTTATTATCTTAGTATATAATATATACTAAGATAATATGTTTATTTATTATATTTATACATTCGTTCCACTAAATACATTTTTCACCCCATTTTTCTTTATTTTCCTTTGATTACCTTATCATTTAATAAATCATCTCTCATCTTCCTGTACTATTTCCTTCCCTCTTCCTCTTCTGTGTTTGTCTTTGTTTAGCTTATCTTCCTGTCGTCATTTCCTTTTTTTTTTCTCTCTCTCATCTTTTCCTCCCTCAGCGTGACATTATCGCCTTTTATCACTCATTGTTCTTCACTTCCTTCTTTTATCATTCTTTCCTTTTGTCTTCTCTGTAAGTCTTTCTTTCTCTGTCTTGGTAATTACTGCGTGTTATCCTTTGCCTTTCATTATTATTTTGGATGATTGGTGGTCCAGTGGGTTGCGGTGCTCCAGCCCGATGTGGCTTACGTTAGATTAGATTCGAGGGATGATTAGTGTATACTGTTTGCATAATATCAGTCTTGGGAGGGCGACCGGTCACTCGTCTTTAATAACTGGAGTGAGAGTCCTGTCGTCTGGCCTCGACGTTGCTAATGAGGCAATACAGGATTGGAGAGTGTTGAGGACGATGATGGTGATACAGGTATTGTTTTGTTTTAAAGGTTTTTGTTTAATTCTCGCTCTCTCTCTCTCTCTCTCTCTCTCTCTCTCTCTCTCTCTCTCTCTCATCAACGCTGCCCAAATTTTCGTCCGTTTGCAGTTTATATGATGCAGCGCATTGACATAAAAAAAAGGACAACCCCACGCGTCTACATCCTTTCCGCAACACTTCTTTGTGACTAGCACCATATTTTATTGTAAATCCAATGGTATTGCTACACCTTAGTGCCGTACTGTAAATAGACTGATGTCAATTTTAGACCAAGTTAGAGTAAAAAGAGTATAGTTTAAATTGCTACTTTCACTTTTTTTTTGTTTGTTTGTTTACTTTTCGACAAACATCTAGTATTAAAGTTTCTTTTTTTCTTACGACCACCAACTGTTAATGACTTTTTAATGACAAACATCTGTTACCGTATTGTTTTTTATCCATACGACAAACATCTGTTACTGATTTTTTTTTTTTTTTTTACCATACGACAAACATCTGTTACTGATTTTTTCCCATACGATAAACATCTGTTATTGATGTTTTATTTATTTATTTTTTTTAACGACAGATATCTATCATTGATTTTTGATGACAAGCATCTATTATTAATTTTTTATGACAAACATCTGTTATTGATTTTTTTATAGGACAAACATCTATTATTAATTTTAATGACAGACATCTATTATAGATTTTTTTAGGACAAACATCTATTAAATTTTTTTATGACAAACATCTATTATTGCTTTTTTATGACAAACATGTAATATTGCTTTTTTATGACAAACATCTATTATTGCCTTTTAATGACAAACATCTAGTATTGCTTTTATATGACAAACATCTAGTATTGCTTTTATATGACAAACATCTATTATTGCTTTTTTTATGACAAACATCTATTATTGCTTTTTTATGACAAACATCTATTATTGCCTTTTAGTGACAAACATCTAGTATTGCTTTTATATGACAAACATCTAGTATTGCTTTTATATGACAAACATCTATTATTGCTTTTTTTATGACAAACATCTATTATTGCCTTTTAATGACAAACATCTAGTATTGCTTTTATATGACAAACATCTAGTATTGCTTTTTATACGACAAACATCTATTAAAGATGTTTATGAAAACTCAGTTTAACACCGACTGGTCGAAAAACCTTCCCTAAGCAGAATAAAATCTTCTCTAGTAAGCAAGATTTGAATTAAAAAGTACCGTACAGTCGGGGAAGAAAGAAGCTGGACACAATTGGCTGCCTTTGGCAACAACTCCTATAGTAAACACGTAGGTGGTAGTGGAAATGCATGAATGGAGGGGTCATGTTTGTATCGTAGTGTGTGATTGGTCAGCGCATTGCCGTCTGTCATTGCCATGTAGTCAAATATTGGAGAGGGTTTTGAGTATGAAAACGCCGTGGTAGACATAATAGATATTCACCCTGTGTCATAGGACATGTAATATCTTAATTATTATACAGAATTGGCAAGTTAGGTATATTTATTGATGTCACTGATATTTAGTGCATTGTGCAGCTGAAAGTATTTGTGGAGTCAAGAGCATCAGTCTTGAGTGTAGGTTCAGTACGAGGCCGAAGCCTCAGATCCTTGAATAAATCATAATTGTTATCAAGAGAAATACATAATTTATTTGCGTGTTCGTATGAATGCTTTATTAATGATTATGTCACTGAAATATGACGTTGGTGTTGATAATCTTTGAATATATTATGCGTCAGTAAAACGTTCCTCCCATGAACGTGGACAGAGCTTCATTGAGCACCATCCCTTACCGTGTTGTGGGTGGGAGGAACCGTGTGCACACACATTATTTCTTATTTTCTTCATCCAGCTCCTATTGAAATAAATACTATGCAGTTACTAAAGAGATGTTTGCTCTATTCATAATAACAAGAGACTGCTGCCCGATAAGACAGATATCTCTGATACACAAAGTATTTCTCTTAGGTGATGTCCGTCACAGGTTTTCCCTCTTGAGTTGACTTGGTGAGTTGGCAGGGTGAAGTACAGCCTTTTCAACGGCACTTCTGTCTTGACTGTTTCGCCCTACAACCTCTAAACTAACCTCACACGAGCATCCCCTCCAAGCCAGCCTCACACTAACACTTTCCTCCCGCTTCTCTTCCCACACGTAGCCCAACCTTTCACATAATCGACATGTCAAGATGATTCCTAACATCCAGTTCAGTCATAGAATTTGCACGTTAAGTAATGATTTATTATCCCACAGTTTAAATCAAGGAGATTCTAATGAACTTTTTTTGGAGTGAGTGCATTTTCAAGTTAGTGGAAATGTCCACACTCATAGGTTACATGTTATCAGGTGATACCAGTTATACACACTATCATAATTCATTCAGAAGACCTGATGAATATGTTAGCGTTTTATCCTAGCTAACGCTACACGATTCTAGTTCAATTACAGGGCATCGTTGCATATTTTTGGTTAACTCTTTCGCTGCGAGTTTTCTTCCTGTGATGTGTCTGGTGTCAGAGTAAATTACTAGTCACGTGCGGTAAAGCCCTAAGCACTAAATGAAAGGTGACGTAAGCTTGAGAATGTTACTGAAATTACAATAATTTCATTTAGCACTCACAATGTCTTTCCAAATAAAAAGTAAATTTGAGATGCTGTAAACTGAGTAAAAGTGACACACATGGATTACAGTATATTCAGTTTCACCTTAGGTGATTCCACTCGAAGAACATACAAAATCCTTTACATTCGAAGCATCTTCTCCATAATGTATTTTTAAGTATATACTTGAAATATCAAAAGTTTTAATATAGTATATGCTTAACAGTAGACGATTTTGCTGATACCTTGGAACAATCCGCCTTGAATAAGGACCATCCAAAGAATAAAGGTGATAACGATAAGGTTCCCAACAGACTAGTATTTTCAGTGATACAGTAATGTGCTACAAAATTATACATGACTTCTCTGTTTAGATTATTTTCTTGTAACCATTTTTTTTTTTTTTTTTTTTAAATGGAAGTTACAATCAATATCACCGCATTGCCACATGTATGATTCTGTTATTTATGTTAATGAAAATGATGCGTATGGGTCTTTCAACATTTATTGTAGTTCACTCATGATCAGTCACATTTTTTCATACAATAACAGGCTGAGGTAATTTGAAGTTAGCAAGTCTGCAGCACTCATCGAACAGACTGGAGGGGTGTGCGTCCACCATGTATCCGAGGATAGAACAGGCGCAGTAGAGGCGTTAAAAGGGTACACACGAGTAATTATTAAGAATTATTGTCTTCCTACACCGGTCGGATTGATAATATGATAAAAGTTGAGCAGCTGTTTCCAGGGAATTATGCGGATAACATGTAAGCAACAGATTTTTAAATATTCCACACAGTTATGGTGCCGAGCCATCAGTCCTCTGCACAAACTTTGGAATCGTGCTCTACCTTTGTTATTACAACAGTGGTGTCCGATTTGTTATGGGCGATATATCTCGAATTACAGTCTTATGACCTGTTTTAATCCGTCATGTAGCTACAGTTCATTTCTTGGCCTTCATTTGGATTCATCAGTATGGTAAAGGGGAAATTTATTCACATGTAAATTTTTGCTGTTCTGAATATGACATAAAGGTTCCAGTTAAAAATATCATAACATTGTTACCTCCGCCCTTCTCACTGACATCCTGCAGCCATATGGGAACAGAAGTCACGTACTTGAAAACTAGTTCAAGCTTCCTCCTTAGGAATTTCCATTCTCTATGGGCGTGCAGCACTAGTTCACGTGATGTTCGTTCTTGTGCTGGCTCCCACACATAAACAATAATTGTCCATATGTTTTCAGCTGAACTGAGATTGCGTGCTTTGCTTGGCCAGTCGAGAAGTTCCACATTCCTCTGATCTTGAAACCATCGTCTGACGTTTCTAGCCGTGTGTATGGGAGAGTTGTCCTCTGCAGATGATGCTCTCAAAGTAGCGTAGAGTGTAAATCTGCACAGAAGGGAGCATTACTCTTCAAGTATTTCTGTGTATTTGTCTGCCGTTAGGCGACCCTCGATGTCAACCAGCTGACCTACCCCGTGCAAGAAGATCCAGCCCCTTAAGTCTCCAGTGACGTGATTGCTCCAGGCGACCTCGTAGAAGTTAGAGCTGGAATACCTGGTTCATGATTTTATGTTAATGGGCTATTCTGCTATTCTGTAAACAGCTATAATATATAAAAGATGAATAATAATAAATGGATGGACATTCAGTAGGAGAGACTTTATTTTACAATCACGGTACACTACATGTTATAACACTGACTTGTTCTGTAGTTAAGAGACACAGAGAAGGGTAGGAACATGGATGGAAAGATAAAGGCAGTGTGTGTGTGTGTGTGTGTGTGTGTGTGTGTGTGTGTGTGTGTGTGTGTGTGTGTGTGTGTGTGTGTGTGTTTTAAAAAGCACAATAATTGATAACCACTGACACTGGTTAGAATGTGACCAGTGCCTTCATCTACAAGAACATTATTCAATAATGTTCTTGAAGATGAAGACAAAGGAATAGGTGAATGACAAACCATATAACAGTTTGCAGCCTCAGCATTAATATCTTAGTCATACACTCTTACCTTTCATTATCTCTGCGCAAACAATGAAGTTTCCCATGTGATGTTAAACAACTTTTCATCTCACCAAATGACATGCCCCCAGAAATTCAGTCTCCCGTCGGCATACCGTTGGGCAAAGCAAAGTTGGTGTTCCCTGTGTCACTTTCTCAGCTTTTCTTTGATAGTGGGCGTCCGATGGCGTATACCACAATCATGTGGTCTTTTCTTCATTGTCGATGAAGTTCTGTCGAATCCCAGCTGTTCCCTGATGGCGACAGCATTCGTGAAGGGGTCTGCTGGTGCTGCTCCATGTATAGCTTCATCCTCGGTGTAGTTTCTTGGGGTGTCCTGAGTTTTGTCGATCATCAAGACGTTCTTCCTCATCACAATTTCTTTACCACTTATACACTGTTGTGCGATATATCCCTAGATCCCATGACATTTCTGAAGGTGTTAGGCCAGATTCTGTCATACCCTTAATGTGTCTGCGTTGAGCAATCTCAGTCGAATTCATTTTGACATCTAGTGCTGCCAAGGTGCGTGGAGCTGATGTTGGCATACCACTAGGCGACGGTCAAACGATACCAAGGTTTCTAATATTATGTTTTTCGCAACATTAAGAGACATAAATGTTTCGAGTACTTTGCAATTAATAAAAGTTTGAAGAAAAAAAACTTTTCTAAATAATATGCCATGTATAATATTGTAGCACATTACTGTATCACTGAAAATACTTGTCTGTTGGGAACCTTATCGTTATCACCTTTATTCTTTGGATGGTCCTTATTCAAGGCGGATTGTTCCAAGGTATCAGCAAAATCGTCTACTGTTAAGCATATTACTATATTAAAACTTTTGATATTTCAAGTATATACTTAAAAATACATTATGGAGAAGATGCTTCGAATGTAAAGGATTTTGTATGTTATTCGAGTGGAATCACCTAAGGTGAAACTGAATATACTGTAATCCATGTGTGTCACTTTTACTCAGTTTACAGCATCACAAATTTACTTTTTATTTGGAAAGACATTGTGAGTGCTAAATGAAATTATTGTAATTTCAGTAACATTCTCAAGCTTACGTCACCTTTCATTTAGTGCTTAGGGCTTTACCGCACGTGACTAGTAATTTACTCTGACACCAGACACATCACAGGAAGAAAACTCGCAGCGAAAGAGTTAACCAAAAATATGCAACGATGCCCTGTAATTGAACTAGAATCGTGTAGCGTTAGCTAGGATAAAACGCTAACATATTCATCAGGTCTTCTAAGAGGAATACTTTGTGTATTAGAGATATCTGTCTTGGCAGCAGTCTCTTGTTATTATGAATCGAGCAAACATCTCTTTAGTAACTGCACTGTATTTTTTTCATTAGCAGTCGGATGAAGAAAATAAAAAATAATGTGTGTGCACACGGTTCCTCCCACCCACAACACGGTAAGGGATGGTGCTCAATGAAGCTCTGTCCACGTTCATGGGAGGAACGTTTTACTGACGCATAATATATTCAAAGATTATCAGCACTAACGTCATATTTCAGTGACATAATCATTAATAAAACATTCATACGAACACGCAAATAAATTATGTATTTCTCTTGATAATAATTATGATTTATTCAAGGATCTGAGGCTTCGGTCTCGTACTGAACCTACACTCAAGACTGATGCTTTTGACTCCACAAATACTTTCAGCTGCACAATGCACTAAATATCAGTGACATCAATAAATATACCTAACTTGCCAATTCTGTATAATAATTAAGATATTACATGTCCTATGACACAGGGTGAATATCTATTATGTCTACCACGGCGTTTTCATACTCAAAACCCTCTCCAATATTTGACTACATGGCAATGACAGACGGCAATGCGCTGACCAATCACACACTACGATACAAACATGACCCCTCCATTCATGCATTTCCACTACCACCTACGTGTTTACTATAGGAGTTGTTGCCACAGGCCGCCAATTGTGTCCAGCTTCTTTCTTCCCCGACTGTACGTCTTGTAACTGAAGGGGTAGATGATTATAAATAGGTTAGGGCTCCCACCATCCACTCACTCCATGTGGTGCTGCCGTTTAGTGACTGATAGTGACTACACAGAGTGACAAGGAATATAGATGTTTGTTATATGGAAACAATTGAAAACAAAACAGACGCTGAAAACTTTAAAAAATGTTCCTTCATGGGAAAACTGAACAACGTAGCATCAGTTGATTTTTTTTTTTTTTTTCCAAAAAGCCAGGACACGTTGCGTTTAACAGACTGGAGTTTATAAGCAGAGGGAAAATCAGAGAAAGGAAGACGGCAATAGAGTTAACCATTTACATACGTGAAGGACTGCGACTATTGAATACAAGAGAGCTTGTGATAGTCAGAGAGAGAGAGAGAGAGAGAGAGAGAGAGAGAGAGAGAGAGAGAGAGAGAGAGAGGCGAAAATCCTTAGCTTCCACCCAGCTGAGAAGCGCTGCATGTTGGTGGAACTCCCCCACATAGAAGAGCGGTATCCTTTACCAGGGTGAATAATATCCACTGTGCAAAGTCAGCAAGGTCGCAGGGATAAAGAAATTACGGAGTCGGTTTAGCACACCTAGTCCCCGGGAGGTGGATTTTACAAGGGACGTAATGAAATTTTTCCGTAATAGGTCTCGAGAGAAAGTTATCCCCATGATATTTAGAGACGGTGAAGGTGTGTGTTGTGACAGTGAAGGTGTGTGTTGTGGACTGTTGAATATTAATGTATATTATTGTGAAAGGTTTTGGCTTGTTGATTGACTTAGGAACTGGGTTTTTGATACACTGAAAATAATCATGAAAGTTACAGCATTTATTATTACTCTGAGTACTACAACTGTCGGTCTTCGTAAGCTGAGTTAGACAGTCTTGTGGGAGCGTATTATTACTGTATTATTATTATTATTATTATTATTATTATTATTATTATTATTATTATTATTACTACTACTACTACTACTACTACTGTTATAGTACTAGTAGTACTATTAGTAGTGGTAGTAGTAGGATTCCCTGAGACAAGGAGAATCGTATAACGCTATTCTGTACTAAGCCAAATTCGTATATAGCCGCCGGTGTTACTGTTTCGGCTGTGAAATGTGATAAGAACAGTATTCCGGATACTGTAATTTTTTTTCTTCTCTCTCTTACATACCCACTACTGCCAAAAAAGTAAAAAAATTTCGAACATCAACATTTTTGCGAGATTGAAGAACTTTATACTTGTTCCATCTAACACCGGACGATGTATTTCAGGCTAAGAAATCTTGACCGTGTGTACCGAGGTAGAGGAGACTTTATTAATGCCAGTCGCAGATGGTCGGCTGAGTCACTTGTGCGATCACTTAACTCTGACGCCAAGTTTAACCAAGTTGCAGGAACACTTGGACGCAGTGTCAGTAAGCGCGTGACGGCTATTGTTTGTAAAACGAAGAGCAGCAGGAATGAAAGTTGCCAGCAGTCCTCCTCCTTCTCCAGCGTCCCCATACTGATCCTCAGCTCCAGATGAGAATCATCATCATCATCATCGTCGTCGTCGTCGTCGTCATCGTCGTCGTTGTCAGCGCACAAAAATTATTTTGCAAAGAATATGCTGTAACTTTTTGGGATCGTGACGAATATCTACGGGACAACGTATCATCGTCATCATCATCATCATCATCATCATCATTATCTTTATGATCAGAAGCACTACCAGAATCCCAAGGCCTTTTTCCGCCGCCTCCTCCACCACCACCATCATTATCCTCGAATACACGGGGTAGGAGGGATGCAGAGGCAGGAACCGGGTCGTACAAAAGTATGAGAACTACCAGCACGGCGAGGAATCTTGCCTTTACTACGGTTGGATGCACAGACTTCTTGCAAACGAATCCAACTTTTCCGAAAGCGATAGCCAAAGGGAGCAGTTTCCTTCGCTGACAAGACTGGCTGGAGTTGTTTCCTACCCGACCCCTTCAGACTGATGCTGCATTCGTAAACTTCTTGAGTCAGACCGTATTCATAAGCTTTCTTGAGCCTATGGACCATATTCATGAACTTGCTTGAGTGTAGGAGTGCATTTATAAAAATTCTTGAGTCTAGGCACAGCATTCATAAACCTTCTTGAGCCAAGGGATCGTAACCTCCTCTACTTTGTTATTGATGTTATTGATATCGACATAGTTTTCCTAATGATAATTATATAATGGGATATTGAGGAGTCAGCAGAATAAGGGACTGTTGATACGGCCCACCAACTCTCCGAGGCTGGGTAACCTCTTTCACTAACTTTCTGTTTCGTGGCTCGCAGATTGAACAGCCCCACTCGTCCCCTCCTGCTTCGACGTCTTCCTCATTATATTCCTGCTGTTCCCATGTGATTTTGCTGAGCTTTAGGGAGTGCTATCGTCGTGAAGGTGCTGATGAAGGCTGTTTTGACCCCTCCCGCCCTTCCAGTTAAAGAAAATCTCCCCTTATCTGAACATAAACACATGGTGGCAGCACGATTATTGGAAAATGACAAGTGATCATATACAGGGAGATAATTTAGATCTTTTTTCTAATATATTCTTCCATAAAAAGACTGTGAAAGTGTGTTATAGAAAAGGTTTAACAGGTAGCAGTATAGGCTAATCGTAGTGCGGAGCTGATGTAAAAAAAAAAAAAGTTTGTCAAATCTTGCAACGACTCCTCCCGCTCTAAAACTTTGCCTCTCGTTCCCATGAGATTGCACGACCTGATTCATCCCCTGGCCGACCCCCTTCATGGTGTAGGGACCCGAGGCTAGGCTACCATGGTCAGGTACTGTAGAGTCGGCATCAGAAGTCCTGTCGTTCTCTTGCTTCTTTTTCCTTTGGTGTATAAAAATCTGTATGATGAATACATAGCAGCTACACCGATGACATTGATCTTTGGTCGAATTTAATGTCCAGTGTGGGTCGCTCTGATTTAACCTACTTATTCTCAAAGCCTAAGTAGAGAAGACTAGGAGAAACGGCAGAACTTTTGATACCAACTATACATTTAAGGATAGATTACCGGCTTGCTTCCCTTGATGGTATTATTGGATCAGACTTTGCATACTGAATGAACTCAGGTGGTGGAGAGAGAGAGAGAGAGAGAGAGAGAGAGAGAGAGAGAGAGAGAGAGAGAGAGAATAACGAGAAAGACAATAGCTACTCCCACATCACTTCCTTTGGAATCTAGTACATTTCAGTGTGGATGTACAGCCTGCCTCCCTGGATAGAACACAGGATCGAAATTTACATGCTAAACACACACACACACACACACACACACACACACACACACACACACACACACACACACACACACACACACACACACACACACACACACACACACACACACACACACACACACACACACGCACGCGCGCGTCGAGCAAAACATACCACTCTCACTCGTTTGGAGAGTGCAGGTGTAATGAAAGTTTTTGTGATTAAAATGATGTGAGTATTTGTTTATTTGTCTGCCTACACATTCTGTCTGTCTGTCTGTCTGTCTGTTTCTCTCTCTCTCTCCCTTTCTTTCTCTCTCTCTCTCCTCCCCCCTATTACACCCCTAAGACCTATTTTCTTATGTCCTCTCTTCACTCACACTTTCCATTTCATGTTGTGGGTGTCGGTGGTGTAATAGGAAGCAACCCCGCCTTGTAAGTGAGAGGATTTGGATTCGATTCCATGACCAAACACTTACCATTGGGTAAGGTCTCCTTCACGCCAATGTGTTCGTACCTAGAACTGAAATGGGGACGTGGCTGTAAATTTGACAGGTGTGTGTCGCTGTTTGGGGTAATGTTTGGATGGTTGTCTTTGCAATCACACCTGCCTGATAATTGTCCCTTGCTCGCAAGATACTGCCCGCGCTATGTTGGGTTACGTCCCGACACATGTTCCACTGAAATTCCCGTCCTCACCAACCATTTCTTCCCCTGTCCCCCTCCTTCCTTCCACCGACCCATGCCCCCAGAATACCACCAGCGAAAGTTAAGACCCCACACTTGTTCCTTCCACGGAAATTCTCATCCTCACCAGCTAATTCTTCCCCTGTCCCCCCTGCTTCCTTCCCCCTTCCACTGTAGTGTTTGGTGGGTAGGGGTAGTCGTCCTGCTTTACTATCATCATTAAATCACTGAAGCAGGTATCATATATGTCCTCTACTCATCTTCAGCCTCCTCCCTACACTCCGCTCCTCCTTTTCATCCTGATCTTTTCTCTTCTCTCCCTCTGTTTCCCTTCCTTCTGCATTTCCACTGTACCTATTTCCTCCCTAATTAAGTCCCCCTCCCCTCCCTTCTCATCATCCCCTCTATCGATCTCTCTCTTTTTGCCATCTTCCCCGCCCTCTCTCTTTCATCTCATCCCATCTCCTGCTACTTCTCTCCTCTTCCCCTTATCCTCCTTCTCTCCTTTTCCCCCTGTCCCTCTCCTCTCCCATTCCCCCTGTCCTCCTCTCCCCATCCGTCTGTCCTCCTTCTCCTTATCCTTCTCCTCTCCCCTCCCCTCTCTCCTCCTTCTCTCTCCTTGCCCTTATCCTCCCTCTCT